>NW_022436989.1:4335348-4717938 GCF_009761245.1 Sapajus apella
AGTAGAGATGGGGTTTCACCGTGTTGACCAGGATGGTCTCGATCTCTTGACCTCGTGATCCACCCGTCTTGACCTCCCAAATTGCTGGGATTACAGGCGTGAGCCACCGCGCCCGGCACACCAACCAATTTTCTAGCAGATTCTTCAGCGGATACCAGCTGAGTGTCCTATAATTCAATTCAATTCAGACACTACCTACCTGGAGATAGCATCAGGCCCCATAGGTTGAAGACTGTCTCACAAGATTTCGTCCCAGTTCAAATGCCAACTGCAGATAATAAGTCGTCACCTACACAGTCATTCCTTGGCATCTGCAGGGATTGGTTCCAGAATTTTCTGGAGCTACCAAAATCTGCACATATTCCTGTCCCTTATACAAAATGGTATAGTATTTGCATATAACTTATATACATCCTACTGACCTCATCTCAACTAATTATGTCTGCAACAACCTGGCTTTCAAATAAGGTCACATTGTGGAATACTGGGGGTTAGAACATGAACATATATGTTATTTTTAGGGACAGAGTGAGAAAGACGTAATTTAACCTTTAACAACCAGTATGGTCCCAGGCTCTGTGGCTCACGCCTGTAATCCCAGTACTTTGGGAGGCTGAGGTGGTTGCTGGTGGATCACCTGAGGTCAGGAATTCGAGACCAGCCTGGCAAACAGGGTGACACCCTGTCTCTACTAAAAATACAAAATTTGGCTGAGTGTGATGGTGGATGCCTTTAATCCCAACTACTTGGGAGGCTGAGGCAGGAGAATCACCTGAACCCGGGAGGCGGAGGTTGCAGTGAGCCGAGACTGTGTCACTGTACTCCAGCCTGGGCAACAGAGCGAGACTCCATCTCAAAAAGCAACAACAACAACTACGACCAATATTTAAGGCATACAGTGTGGCTGACATGTAGGGCCTGTAGTTTGGAGGGTACAGGAAACTGAGACCAGAAAGAGACTTTGGCAAGCTTTTTAGTAAAATACGAATAATGGCAAACATTGGTTGACCGGTTGTTTAACCCCAGGTACTGTTCTGAGCACCTCATGGACTAGATTATGGAATCCTCATCATTTTATAGATGTGGGAATGGAGAAACAGGGAGTATACTTTGCTCAACTTTGAAACTTTCTTGAAATTCCTCCAAAAGGAATTTACTTTTTAAAAAATGAAAGTAAACAAGGAAATGGTGTCACAAGAAAAAAAGTCACATTTTCCGTCGTGGAAGAAGGCTGCTTTAATCAGGTTTCTGGAAACCAAATCAATGTGACTCCACATTCACCAGCCTGAATTGTTTTTTCTCTCCTAAAAGTCGACTGGTCAGGAAGCTCTGAGTCAGGACTGAGTCATAGTTGTGGCATGTTCTACAACCAGAAAGCCAACTTTGTTTTTAAAACCACAAAAGAAACGTTTGAATAAAGTCCATGTGCTGCTCTCGCCATCATCTCTGATTCGTGGTTTTCGAATGGTTCGCTTGCAACTGTTACTCTGTTTGCCGCAGGGTTTGTACAGTGGATGTTCTCCACACTTGAAAGTGGTCTTGTCCTGTCTTTCCCCGTCCGTCTTGCTGCTGCTCTTTAAATGTCTTCTCAAAAGCTAATCGAGAATTCATGAATCATTCCAAGCTGGGCAAACCAGCTCAACTGGCCTAAGGGCAAGAGGGAAAGGGAGAAGAATGCAAGTGAGAAATGATTTCGGCGTGATTATTAAGGGTTATGCTTTTGTACACATACTGCTTCCAGTCTTACTGAGTTGCTCCTAGAAACCCTGAAGTCCAACCAAACCTGGGAACCCAGAAAATCTAGAGACGGTAGAGAGAGAGAGTTGAAAAGTCATTTCTTTTAAGGTCTATTTTCCGACACCAGGAACATTACCCAGCTATGTTAATGATAATGACACATGTATTTCTAAGTTTTATTTTTGCCTTAAAACAACACATATATTATCTTACAGTTTCAATAGGTCAGGAATCCAGGCAGATCTTAGCAGGGCCCTCTGCTCAGGGTGTCACAAAGCTGTAATCAACGTGTTGGCCTGGTTGCAATTCCCATCTGGAGGATCACTGGGGATGAGTGTGCTTCATCCAGCTTGCTGGTAGAATTCATTTCCTTGCAGCTGTAGAATGTACAGTGCCTTGCGTCTTCAAGGCCAGCAGGAAGGATGACCCCAGGAAAACCTTCAGCCCTCTCCTAAAGGACTTTCAATGACTGAGT
This sequence comes from Sapajus apella, assembly GCF_009761245.1. Taxonomy (NCBI): domain Eukaryota; kingdom Metazoa; phylum Chordata; class Mammalia; order Primates; family Cebidae; genus Sapajus; species Sapajus apella. Next base: position 4,337,561 of record NW_022436989.1, read on the forward strand.
CAGGCCCACTCAGGATCTTCTTTTGATTAATTTCAAGTCACCTGGAACCTCATCCACAGTGAAGAACGAATGACTTACAAGGTTTACCTATTACTTTTACCTATTTACCTATTACTTACCTATTACTTTCTTCATTAGCCTTATTTGCATCTGGGCCTTAGGCCAAAGGGATGAAATACAAAGAGGAGAATTGTATCCCCCAGTGATTCCGATGGAACCCGAGTTACATCTGCAAAAGTCCCTCACCCTTGGTATATAACCTGAGGGTAATACTGGAGGACGAGATCATGGGGACCATTTGAGAATTCTTCATGCCACAGTTGCTTTCTAGTAATATCCTATTTATAGTTGTACCTGGAATATGCTACAATTACCTCCATGTTTTCTAGGTGAGAGAGAATGATGCTTTTAAATAGAAAGGCTGAGGCTGGGCATGCTGGCTTATGCCTATAACCCCAGCACTTTGGGAGGCCTAGGGGGGTGGATCGCTTGATGTCAGGAGTTTGAGACCAGCCTGGCCAACATGGAAAAACCCTGCCTCTAGTAAAAATACTAGCGAGGTGTGGTGATGGGCACCTACTACTAGTAATCCCGGCTACGCGGGAAGCTGAGGCAGGAGTATTGCTTGAACCTGGAGAGTGGAGGTTGCAGTGAGCTGAGATGGTGCTGCTGCACTCCAGCCTGAGAAACAGAGCAAGACTCTGTCTCAATAAATAAATACATAAATAAGGCCGCGGACGGACAATGGCTACCATACACGTGGCGTTTCAGCCTTGGGAGTTAAAATCATCCCGCGCAGCTTCACGGCCCATGTGTTTACGCTGAACTTTGAGACCGTTTCACACCTGGATGGCATAGCCCAAGTGAAACCACGCCACCTGGACACCCTATCAGTGGCTGTGACACCATAGGCCAAATTCCTCTGTGGCAAAGACTTCCCGTAAGAAATACCTTTAAGGCCTAGCCAGGCCCTAAGTGAATAAATGAATAATCATTCATTATTGAGCAATGCTTTTTAATCAATGCCCTCTGTGAAAAGGAACTACCCCTCCCCACAAAACTCTCTTAAGAATTGAACCAGGATGGTTAAAGGGTGGTTTCATTCATTTTTTTAACAGATGGGATCTTGCTGTGTTGCCCAGGCTAGTCTTAAACTCCTGGCCTTAAGTGACGCTCCTGCCTTGGCCACTGTGCCCGGCTCACTCACTTTTAACCTACTTTTAGAACCTCAAATGAATTCTTACCAAGAGATAAGCATGTCTACCAAGGTGAAATGTTAAATGGAAGGTAGTGTCACATTGTTCTTCTAGATTCCTGGTGGGTAGGATTATTCAACAATCCCTCACAAGCATTTCTAATCAAAATGATCAGCCTTCTGTACCCTGACCTTACAGATTCTGTTCTAAAGTAAGAGTGAGAAATATTCCCTCTAGGTTAGTACCTTTGTCTCCAGAAAAATGACCCATGTGGAGATGATGTTCCCATCCCATTCGTTGCCTTTGAGGCCCCCCACAAATCCAGATATTTAAGGCCCCTAAGTTAAATAATTCTGCCATGAAGAATGAAATATAAGTTAAATAATCATAAAAGAGAGACCATATGTCCAAGCAGACAGCATGCCCCTTGATGGGTGATGAGAACGTTAAGATAAATCATGCCCAGATTGCAAGGTGTGGGAGGCGTGGCGCACCATCCAGATTGCCCTGAAAGTCTGAGGACTCTGGCAGTGCTGCTGGCTGAGAGCCTTCAGCTGTCTGTCCTTTCCAGAAATTGCTCTTGGCTGCAGAGATCCTCCTGTTAAGGTCATGTCCCTTTGCGGGGCAATCTGTATCTGATGACTGTTCATTGCAGGGGGCTAAAAGCTCAGACCCTGTGCCCCAAACCATGACAACTCTGAAGGCCCTTGGGGTCAGCTGAGGTCACCCTTTTTCCTGGGGCTTTAATCCCAAGAGCCTTCCAGCAGGCGTCCTGCATACTAACATCCATTTCAGAGCCTGTTTCCTGAGGAACCAACCTGTAAGCGGTGATATCAAGGATTTTTTGAGACGGTGAGCTGCAGGGGCTCACACCTGCAATTCCGACACTTAGGGAGGCTGAGGCGGGAGGACTTTTTGAGCACAGGAGCTTGAGACCAGCCGGGGCAACATGGGAAGACCCTGCCTGTACAAATACTTTAAAAAAAATTAATTTAGAAAAGAATATTCCAAGAAAGCAGATGCTAAGTTGGGATTCTGCAGCGGAGTCACCTGTGTTTCTGGTTGGCAATGAGGACTTCGTAACAGCCGGTAGGTGAGGCACAGCCTAGCCCTGGTGAAAAGCCCAGGGCATTTATTAAAACTTCTGCCACTCGTGAATGTGGATGGCAAATGAGTGGAAGGAAATACAGTAGCAGGTGAAATGTATTAGACATTTGAGAAACACTCAGGGAATAGCAGGACCAGGGAACTGGATGGCTGTGCAGGGCAACGGGTGCTTCCGAAAGTGAAAGGCTCACAGTGAATGCACAGATTACCAGCCAGCCGTGAGCGCCAGGGGCCTTCTCGGCAGCTCATAAGGGAATCCCCATCTTCAGTCACCAGAGGGCAGAAAAAGCTGAGCCAGGCCCAGTTTTTAATCCTAAGAGTAGCAGAGGCTGGGCGCGGTGGCTCACGCCTATCATCTCAGCACTTTGGGAGGCCAAGGCAGATGGATCACCTGTGGTCAGGGGGTCGAGACCAGCCTGACTAACATGGAAAAACCCCAACTCCATGAAAAAATACAAAATTAGCTGGGCATGGTGGTGCATGCCTGTAATCCCTGCTACTCAGGAGGCTGAGGCAGGAGAATCGCCTGAACCCAGGAGGTGGAGGTTGTGGTGAGCTGAGGTCACTCCACTATACTCCAACCTGGGCAACAAGAGTGAAACTCCGTCTCAAAAAGGGTCTACTTTGCCCAGGTCAGGGCTCTGATTAGCAGAAAGTGGAATCTGGAGATATGAGATTGAAATACTTGTGTCAATGTACTTGAAAATCCTGATTTCCCAGAGCCCTCTGAGCCCGGGGAATGGCTCCCACCTCCATCCTAAGGAATAGCACCCACCCCATTTGTTTGAACACAGAGCAGTGGCCATGTCCCTGCAAGACAGCCGGCACCCTCTTCAGGGTCTGTCCTTACCTGCCCTCTTGACCATTAGGCCAATAACTATATTCTATAACCCACCTGGGGAGGGCGGGACCTGTGAGGGGAGAAAAAGAATGATACACTCAAGGGGCCGCAGGGCCAAGCCTACCTCAGCGGGCAGGAGCTGAGGGTGCAGAGCTGGGCTCCGAGACTGCGGTCAGGGAGTGGGCTTGGGTGGGAGGCTGGGCTGTACTGACTGATTTTTCTTACTTTCTGTACTTTGAATGCTCTGACATTTGGGGCCTTCATCCTAAAGAGGCTCCCAGGGCCAGCGAATTCCTAGAGAGAGCAAGCGACCCCGCTGTGAGCATGCATTTGATATACAAACCAAGCAGTCCAGAGCCACGCCCTCAGCCAACTCCTTTATCAGACTCTCGCACACCAGCCTGGCATGGCGGTGCGTGCCTGCAGTCCCAGCTGCTTGGGAGGCCAAGGCAGGAGGATCCCTTGAGCCCAGGAGTTTGAGGCTGCCATGTGCTCTGATTGTGTCTGTGATTAGCCACTGTGCTCCAGCTTGGGCAACAGAGTGAGACCCCATCTCAAATAAAACAAAATAACAAAATAAAATAAAAAACTCTCACACACCAAGCTAATATTCCCCTTGCCCGAAATTGCCCGAGGGCAGTTACTGGACAAATGGGGATCACCCCTATAGCCCAGAGCCAGCTGAAATTATTCAAGCTATCCGTCACTGTACTTACCCTGCCTCACCCATGCTTTCCTGAGAAAACTCCAAGAAAGGCCCTGGGCCTGTTCTCCTTCTTCTTCTTATAACCCCTAGGCATCCCTGGTCCTTCCCTACTGGCCCTTCGTGGTGTACGCCTCCTGTTTCAGGGATGTGTGAGAATGAACTTCCTTCACGACCATCATTTTCATGTCTGCTGTCTCACCATACCTGAATAAAACAAGTCCTTGGTACATTTTTAACACAGGGGTGGAATGCAGAGCTTGGCAAGGGAAAGTTGATCGATATGGGAACATTCTCCCAGGGTACAAGATTTAATACTCTGGCAAGGATCCCAGGAGGAAGACAACTGTGTTGCTTGTAAGCTTCCGGGAGGCTGGAGAAGCAATGACTCATGCTAAACAGAGTCAGCGTGCCGGGACCACTGTGGCAGGTGGCAGAGGCAAAGGTCACAGAGGGCAGAGAAGTGAGCATACTAGAGTATATTCGCACTATGTGAGGATGGAAAACTCCAGATACTATGCAGGAGAGTCTGAAGTACATTCCACTTCCCAAAGTGATAAGGAGTGAGCTGGGGAGAGGGACACAGCATTGTGGAAAAGCTCAGCGATTCTCAATGTTCAGCTGTTCCCAATAGACCAGCACTGACTGTCACTACAGAACCGGGATTTCTGACGACAGCAGGGATGATAGGATCCCATTGATAGGGATCAGGTGGTTGCGCTTTGCTGTCAGAAGTGAGGGGCACAATGGTTACAGTGAGTGGCAAGATCAGGTCAGCTAAAGGACCATGTCCACAAAGAGCTTTGGAGATGCTTCACAGAACCTGGTGCGCCTAGCTGTGGAGGGGCGTCACAGGGGTGAGTACTGGTTAACTCATACAACCGAAAATTAAAGGGTGGATGAGGGCAGCTGCCATCATAAAAACAGATGATTCCAAGCAGGGCATGGTGGCTCCCACCTTTGGGTGGCCGAGATGGGAGGACCGCTTGAGGCCAGCAGCTCGAGATCAGCCTGGTCAACAGAGTGAGACCCCATCTCTACAAAAAATTTTAAAAAATTAGCCAGGTGGGTGACACACACCTGTAGTCCTGGTTACTTAGGAGGCTGAGGTAGAGGATCGCTTGAGCCCAGAAATTCGAGGCTGCAGTGGGCTATGACTGTACCACAGCAATTCAGCCTGGGTGACAAAGCAAGACTCTGTCTCCTACAAAAATTGTAAAAAATTAAAAAAATTAAAAACTTACATTCCCTTGTTCTTTTTTGGGGGGGGCCTGAGATATTTTTCAAGCCCAGAATCCAAAGACTTAAGAAGACGCTGGGTCCTGATGAGGAAGAGCTCTGCAGTGCCAGGACTGGAAGCTGGCATGTGTGCCCTGTCTTTCCCCATGGACCCTCATGGTCATTTTCTTAGATAATGACAGGGATCGTCCTCAGAGCCATGAAGCACCCCTGTTAGAATGGAGGCATATGGGGTTCAGACAGTAAACGGAATTCTGGCCCATGTCTGACTCACATTGATTCCACTGGGTCTACTGACTTACCTGGTGGGCACTGCGCAGAAGCTGAATATACAATTAATGTAGACTCATCTACATTGATTCCTTGGCCTTTGTGGTAAGATCTATTGTAATTAAGGAGGAAAAGGGAGAATCTTTGAAACTCCCGCACCAGCACCAATTATTGTCTTTTAAAAAATCATCCAGAATAATAGCCATACTGGCCAGTTTTTCCAGGACTGTCCTAAGGGGGGAAGGCAGCCTGGGAGAGCCACATACCCAGAGTCCTTTCATAGCCTGCCAGGAAGGGCATTGTTGCAACTTGGAAATAAGCAGATGAGACACAGACAGGAAAACAAGCCTCCCTTAGGCCTGATGACTGTGCCCCTACAGAGACCCTCTCCAAGTTTCAGGGCCCCGGGTCACCCACAGCCAGGCCAAGCTGCTGTGCTGTGAGCTCCTTGACCACATTCTCTGGCTCATGACATACACTGTGTCACCTGTGTGGACTGCTGAAAAAAACTGAGTTAGATATTGAAGACCACTGATTTTAAAACACAAGGGATTGGTTTATGTAAGATAGTAAACAATAGGCTGGGCACGGTGACTCATGCTTGTAATCCCAGCACTTTGGGAGACCAAGGCGGGTGGATCACTTGAGCCCAGGAGTTTGGGACCAGCCTGGGCAGCATGGTGAAACCCTGTTTCTACAAAAAATACAAACATTAGCCAGCTGTGGTGATGTGCGCATGTAGTCCCGGTGACAGAAGGGCTGGGCTCCTGGCTAAACCCCACCCTTAAGCCGGAACCATGGCCCTAAGTGAAAATAGCTGATCCCATTTTTCTACCCAAATGTGGCTTTTTTGGCCTCCCCCGCCCCTATCCTGGGCCCATAAAAGACTTCAGCTGGCAGAGCAACACAAGTGGCTGAGTGTCGAGGATCCGAGCCGCTGAGTGTTGGGGATACAAGGAGCTGAGCGGTGAGCAGGGAAGCAGCTGAGCGGTGAGCAGGGAAGCAACTGAGAACCGGAGGCTGTGGATGGATGTGGCTAACTTCAGACATGTGACTTCAGAGAGGGACTCGGCAGAGTTGACAGAGCTTCAGGAAGAGCTCACCTTCGCATCCCCTTTCCAGCCTCTGTTTCCACCGAGAGCCACCCGCCACTCAATAAAGTCTTCTGCATTCACCACCTTTCAAACACTTCGTGTGACCTGATTCTTCCTGGACACTGGACAAGCACCCAGGTGCCAAGACGACAGGGGCTGCCGCCCAGACCCTCCGCTGAGCGGGCTGGCACTTGGCTGTCCGCAGATGGCAGAGCTGAAAGAACTGTTGGAGTGACATGCTTGGAGCTGCTGCAGGGCCGCACAGAGCCTGCTCCTGCCATGGAGGGCCCCCAGCTGGTCTCAGGGTTGACCTGCTCTGGTTCCTGCTCTCGGTCACCCACACGCTCCCTCCCACGAGGAGCGGCCAGTAGTGGCCTGAGCGAAACAAGCCCCTCCAGTTCCCGCCTGCAAAGGGGGTCACGGGAACGATTCCATCTCACCAGCTGCTCAGGAGGCTCAGGTGGAAGGATGACCTGAGCCCAGAAGGTCAAGGCTGTAGTGCACCGTGGTTGTGCCACCACACTCCAGCCTGCATGACAGCACAAGGCCCTGCCTCAATAAAACAAACATTTAAAAAAAAAGTGAAATTTAAAAATGAAACAAATAACATACTAACTCTGAAAGGTAATGAAAAATATAAGGTGAAATGCCCTAGATTTAAAGTGGAAGTACTAAAAGGTGAAAGCTTTCATTAGCTACATTAAAGGCTTCAGACATGACACAGATTTTAGACTGAGATTAGAAATACATGTAACAGGCAAAATGGAATCGCATTTTACTTTATTTGACAGGAATAAAAAGAAAAGAAAGTGGAACATGGTGGCTCATGCCTGTCATACCAGCACTTTGTGAGGCTGAGGCAGGAGGATTGCTTGAGCCCAGGAGTTTGAGACCAGCCTGGGCAATATAGTGAGCCCCTGTCTCTACAAAAAGTTAAAGCCTAGCCAGGCATGGTGGTGCACACCCGTAGTTCTAGCTACACGGGAGGCTGAGGTGGGAGGATCGCTTGAGCTGTTGAGATCAAGGCTGCAGTGAGCCATGTTTGTGTCACTGCACTCCAGCCTGGGCGGTGGAGCGAGGCCCTGTCTCAAACAGAAGAAGGAGGAGAAGGAGGAAGAGGAAGAGAGAAAAGGAAGGAAGAAGGAAGAAAGAAGACAAAGAAAACCAGGAAAGATGAAGTAAGAGTGATAAGGCTAAATGCAGCTCTGAAGTTGAATTTAAAAATAAAAATCCGAAGTCGTTCAGCACACAGGTCAATGGGCCGTCCTCAGAACTGGGCTTGGATGCTGGTTTCCGCAGAGCTGACATTCCCAGCCCTGGGAGCTCAGCATTGGGTTCTTGGTTCTATGACATAGGCAAGACTTCCAATCCTCCATTTGACTTGAACAAAGCCTCTCATGGTTACGACCAGATTCTAGATCAGTTCCCTCTGAAGAGGCATCTCATCCACGCCAGATCCCAAAATCAACACTCGAAGCTCCTGAAGAGCAATAAAAATGACAAAGAACAAGGCATTTAGCTAAAAGACTGGGAGCTCTCACTGTCTACTCATTCGAGGAGGGCGCCCCCCCCACCCCCAGTCCGTGGGTTCCCAGGGGCAAGGCAAGGAGAGCGGCCGAGCCCGTGGAGGGGCAAACATTTGAAATCTGGCCTTGCTCCCTCTCAAATGTCTCCCCATGAAAACCTTCAAATAATTTCAAAAGCAAGTTAAAAAAACTACATACTTTTTTTGAAATAATTTATTTATTTTGAGACAGGGTCTCACTCTGTGTCACCCAGGCTGGCGTGCAGTGGTGTGATCATGGCTCACTGCAGCCTCAGCCTCCTGGGCTCAGACGATCCTTCCTCCGCAGCTTCCCGAGTAGCTGAGACCGCAGGCACAGGCCACCACACTGGCTAATTTTTTCTTTTTTTTTTGGCATTTTTTATAGAGATATGGTTTCACCATGTTGTCCAGGCTGGTCTCGAACTTCTGGGCTCAAGCAATCCTCTTACCTTAGCCTCCCAAAGTGCTGGGATTACAGAAGTAAGCCACCACACCCAGCCTATTTTGAAATAGTTTTAAGCGTACAGATAAGCTGCAAGAACAGTACTGGTAAATAAAATTTGTGGGAGGCCGAGGGCTGGGCGCGGTGGCTCAAGCCTGTAATCCCAGCACTTTGGGAGGCCGAGGTGGGTGGATCACGAGGTCAAGAGATCGAGACCATCCTGGTCAACGTGGTGAAACCCCGTCTCTACTAAAACTACAAAAAATTAGCTGGGCATGGTGGCGCATGTCTGTAGTCCCAGCTGCTCAGGAGGCTGAGGCAGGAGAATTGCCTGAACCCAGGAGGCGGAGGTTGCGGTGAGCCGAGATTGCACCACTGCACTCCAGCCTGGGTAACAAGAGCGAAACTCCATCCAAAAAAAGAAAAAATTTGTGGGAGGCCATCTGATTTGGACTAAGCTCCTGTACTAGGCCCAGTGACCAAACTGAAACAGTCCCTCATGTTGAAGTGCCACGTCCCCAAGCTGAAACAAGTTGCGTATCTGACCTTCTGAGAAATCAGGAGTGAGAGAGCTAATAGCCAAATTCCAGATGCTTTAATTGGCACGCCAAGGAAGCCCCTTACTTTAATCTTTACAGGAAAGGGCGTTGAAACAGCCAATCCCCTGCTTGTTCTGTGTCTGCTTGTCTCAGCCTTTTTCTGTCTATAAAGCCAACTTGCTCTGCTCTGCCTATTCGTCTGTCCTCACACTGCTAATAATGACATACCTGAGACAGGGTAATTTATAAAGAAAAAGAGGTTTAATGGACTCATAGTTCCATGGCTGAGGAGGCCTTAGCATCATGGCAGAAAGTAAAGGAGGAACAAAAGTGGTGGCAGGCAAGACAGTGTGTGCAGGGGACCTGCCCTTTATAAAGCCATCAGATCTCATGAGACTTATTCACGATCACAAGAGCAGCACAGGAAAAATGTGCCCCCGTGACTCAGTTACCTCCAACTGGGTCCCTCCTACAACACATGGGAATTATGGGAGCTACAATTCAAGATGAGATTTGGGTGGGGACAAAGCCACACCATATCACCTGCTTACTGGAGCAGTCATTCTATTATATAGAATGAGGTGTAGCCTGATTTTAGAATCACACATAACAGTCAGTTAAAATCTTTCAATTTGTTGTAATTTTGTCTTTCAACAGTACACAAATAACTCTCGAACCCGCGTTATCATTTTCTGAACCATTTAGAGCAAGCTGCAATCATAACGTCTATCACCTTTAAACCCTCCAGAATATATTTTTAGATATAACCTTTTAAGGGATTGAATAGTCTTCCCCCCAAATTCATGTCCTCCTAAAACTTCAAAATGTGACTTTATTTTGAAATAAGGTCATTACACATGTAATGAAGGATCTCCGATTGAATCCATCCAAGGATCAGCGTGGACCCTAAATCCAATAGACTGGTGTCCTCATAAGAAAAGGTGAAGACAAAGAGAGACACAGAGACACACACAGGTAGCCATGTGAAGACGGACGCAGAGACTGCGATTCTGCTGCCCAAACCAAGGCACCCCAGGGATCGCCAGCAACCATCAGAAGTGAGGAGAGAGGCAGGAGACAGTTTCTCCATCAGAGTCTCTGGAAGGAACCAAACTTACCGACACCTTGGTTTTGGGCTTCTAGCCCCCAGAACTTCAAGATAATACATTTCTGTTGTTTAAAGCCATGTGGTTTGTGGTAAATTATTATGGCAGTGCTAGAGAACTAATACAAACCCTCCAAGGCAGAAATAAACATGGGCACAACACTGGGACCCAATCCACAGACCCCATTTAAATTTTATTGGCTCAGCCCACCACGCCTCTCTTCCACTTCAGGTCCAGGATCCACTCCAGGAGGATGCATTGCATTTAGTTGTCACATGTCCAGATGGAACGAGATGTCCTTCAATATGGAATAATTTCTTAGTCTTTCCCTGTCTTCCACATCCTTCAGGTTTTTTTTTTTTTTTTTTTTATTTTGAGACAGGATCTTACTCTGTCACCCACGCTGGAGTGCAGTGATATAATCATGGCTCACTTCAGCCTTGACGTCCTCAGGCTCAGGTGATCCTTCTACCTCAGCCTCCCAAGCACCTGCAACTACAGGTGTGTGCCACCACACCAGGCTAATTTTTGTATCTTTTGCGGAGACAGGGTTTCATGTTGCTCAGGCTGGTCTCAAACTCCTGGGCTCAAGTGATCTGTCCACCTCGGCCTCCCAAAGTGCTGGGATTACAGGCATGAGCCACCTGGTTTCATCTGATATTTCATTTTGGTCAGACATTGCCATGAACTCTTGACAGGAAGATGATGGTCAGGATCCTGGGCTCTGCACATGACAGCACATGATGGGTCCTGTCCCGTCTCTGGTGATGTTCATCTTGATTGCCTGGTCATATTGGTGTCTTCCATATTTCTCCTCCACTGAGTCACCATTTTTGCCTTTGCAATTTATAAACATTTTATGGGGAGATTTTCTAAAATTATGCTAAAATCCTGATCCTTAGCAACTTCCACCCATCAGCCTTAATATTTATAGATGATCCCTATCTGAATAAATCATAGACATAATAGTGTCATATAGTGGTTTGCTATTTTCATCATTCCTTCTTCATTTATTACTTGGCGTTCTACTGTAAGAAAGAACTTTCACTCCTTCCTCCATTTATTTACTTATTTATCCATTTATTTACTAATTTATTCATTTATTTAATAGCACGAATTTCAATTTAATTTAACAGGTTAAAATCTATGCTTGTTCTCTGTGAAGGCATATAACATTACTATCTTTATCAGATCAGAAATAGTTCTGAACTTCTAAAGAAAGTATGCAAACAGCCTAAAAATGAGATAATTACACTTACTTAACAAACCTTATTTTCATCCAAATAAACAGGAAAAGAATCCAACATGATATTTGAAATTCTACCATACGATATTTTACTAGAAAAACAGAAGCTTTTGTTTTTGGTAATGTTTGTTCACATCACAAAATTACTGAGAAGGGAAACATTTCTAAAGTCACATTAGAGCACTGTAATTCACATTCGTGTTACAATGATGGTTACGAGTCTGGGAAGGGTAGTGGAGGAGCGGAAGTGGGGGTGGATACTGGGTATGAAAAATCTAGTTAGATAGAATGAATAAATCTAGTATTTGATAGCACAACGGGGTGACTACAGCAATAATAAACAATAATTTATTGTACATTTAAAAATAGCTATGACTATAATTAGATTGTTTGTGACACAAAGAAAGAATACACGCTTGAAGTGATAGATACCCCATTTATGCTGATGTGATTATTACCCATTGTATGCTTGTATCAAAATATCTCATGAACACCATACATATATATGCCTACTAGGTACTCACAAAAATTAAAAATTTTAAAAATAATAAAAAATAAACAAAACAAAATTTTATAATATTTCTTTTATAAATTCCCTTCCACAAATCATTTCATGACTTAAACAGACCATCTATGAAAAGCTTGGACTTTCTCACTTGCCCTAAGCATCCCTCTTTTTAAACAATCAGTTATTTTTCTTTAGGGCACAAATTTACAACAAAAGATCCTTTCTCGGCCAGGTGTAGTGGCTCACGCCTGTAATCCTAGCACTTTGGGAGGCCGAGGTGGGCAGATTGCCTGAGCTCAGGAGTTTGAGACCAGTCTGGGCAACATGGTGAAACCCTGTCTCTACTAAAATACAAAAAATGAGCTGGGTGTGGTGGTGCGCGCCTGTAGTTCCAGCTACTCAGGAGGCTGAGGCAAGAGAGTCACTCAAACCTGGGAGGTGGAGGTTGCAGTGAGCCAAAATTTCGCCACTATACTCCAGCTTGGGCGACAAACATCATATAAGATAAAGACCCTTTCTCATATAACAATTATTTTCTTTATAACCTTCCTTAACATAAATACCTCTTTACCTTTATAATCTTTGAATTAGACAAAAGTCATTTTCCTTCTGTTAGGGATTTGTGGTTTGCACTTCCTGTAAAAGGGAAGCAATGAGGAGGTTGTCTACCTACTGTAGACGTTGTCCCCACTCAAGAGATTGCTCGGTTAGATTTTTGCTTATCCAAATAAGTGAAGGGTATTTTTAAAGCCACACTTATTTGGGTGGTAGGATGGTACAGGTTGAAGTTATTGGTTAAATATTTAGGTAGTTTTTTGGGAGAAATAGGACGATTAGAGAGGCAGATAAATTCAGAGGTTGGGTACATATTAAGCAGTTACCCAGTTTGGAAAGTATATTTTTGCCCCAAAGAGGTGTGAATCTTTTCTTTTAGAGGGAGTAGGTGACACTTGCCCTGTTACCTCACAGGATTTGGAGTAGAGTTGCTTAGAGAAGGAGATTAGCATAGACTAGGCAGCTCTTGAACCCAAAAGGGAGCTTTGGGAGGCCAAGGTGGGTGGAGCACGAGGTCAGGAGTTTGAGACCAGCCTGACCAATATGGTGAAACCCATCTCTACTAAACATACAAAAAGTAGCTGGGCCTGGTGGCGTGAGCCTGTAATCCCAGCTGTTCGGGAGGCTGAGGCAGGAGAATTGCTTGAACCCAGGAGGCGGAGGTTGCAGTGAGCCGAGATCGTGTCACTGTACTCCACCCTGGATGACAGAGAAAGAATCTGTCTCAAAAAAAAAAAAAAAAAAAAAAAAAAGGAAAAAGAAAAAGAAAATGAAAGCAAGGCTTTGCTTGCAGAACAGCAGCCTTTGGATTTGAGAGGGCAATACTTATTTGCTCTTTTGACATAGAGAAAGTTTGTGGAGGGCTCGGAGCTTGGCGGTAAGAACTCGCAAATGGCAAAGGAAGAATTTTTTCTTCTGCTAAAGGAGTGCTACCTAAAAAAAAAAAAAAAAAAAAAAAAAAGGCAAGTAGGTGGGATCCTTAAAAGGCCACAGAGTGAGGTCCTATGCAGGTGTACAGACTGCTTCCGAAGCCACCAGAGAACTAGGCCCTGGGGCATAACAGGAACAAGAAGTGTATGGAAAGTCATGAGGAGCTGGCAGAGCTGGGGTTCCCATCAGTGTCCGTCCCCGCAAGGTGCCAGCAGGTGGGTAAAGCTGGAGGTCATCCAAGCTGGTGGGGTGAAAAAGTATAAATCTCAGGGGACATCCACAAGGGAGGCCGTGTTTTTGCTGCCGAGCGAATGCAGCAAGAGCCGTGGGTGCAAGGATAAGAGGAAATGTGTGTATTTAAGGCAGAGAAGGAAGTCGTGTAGCATGCAAAGTGAAACCAGGGGAAAGGCAGACTGGCCCCCCGAGGAGATGGTCTGGTGGGTGCGCAAGACCATTTCAGAACACACACACAGAAAACAGGGGCAGAGGCAGTGCAGGGTTTTGGGAAAGAGCTGATTTTAGTTGACAAAGCAGAGGAAACCCCAGACATGGCACGGTCTTAGCCTTTAGCCCCACCACTGTCCCCAGCCTTCGGTGCGGGAGGGCCATTAGCGTCTCGGGTCGACTTGGTGCAGACTCCAAAGTCCCACCCAGCCCCACAACGCACCTGTCGGGGTGCGCGGAGAGGTCGGCCGGGAGCAGAGCCACTGCGGCGGAGAGGAATCGCTCTGGGGGTTGGTTAGTAAGCAGGAGGGCAAGAGGGAGAAGAAAGCTGCACGTCGGGGTTGAGCACCTCCAGCCAAGGAAGGCAAGGCATCGAGGCGCTCACCACTAGGGAACGTATCCAAGTCACAGCGCCACGGCGCGTCAGACCCAACGGCCACCGCTGGGTCCGCAGCAATCTCAGTTTTGCTTCCTTGGTTTCCCTAGACGAAAGAGTTCAACTGAGGGGCATAAGGCAGAGAGAGAGGGAGAGAGAGAGAGACTGAGAGTGCTCAAGGCAAGTTTTAGAGCGGGAGTACGTTTATTAAAAAGTTTTCGAGCAGGAACAAAAGGAAATAAAGCATGCTTGGAAGAGGGCCAGGCAGGCAGCTGGAGAGATGCTGGTGCCGGGTGTGGCCGCTGACGCGGGTCCTTTACACTGGCGGGCGTCCGGAGGGGCTTGCTTCCCTTCTCCCCGATTCCTCCCTTGGTGCGGGCTGAACCCGGCTCGGTGGCCTGCCCGCACCTGGGAGGGGCCGCGCGCACGTGGGCCCTGAAGTTGTGCGCATGCTCACTGGAGGCGTTCGGCCCTGAAGTTGTGCGCATGCTCACTGGAGGCGTTCTCCCCGTACCAGGCCAGTGTTTCGGAGGAAGGTCACGTGCCGGTTGCACGCCACCGTTCTGCCCTTAGTGCGCATGCTTGAGCTCACGCCCTCAACTCCTGAGATCTTAGCGGGAAGCTGCTCATCACCAGCTTCAGGTTTGTTTCTCCCTTGGGAGACGGCCTTTCCCAGGGGAGCCGGCTGTGCCTAATTCTTGTCTTAGAGAGACAGTGTGACAACTGCCTGACCATCACCCGGTGGTTGCCTGCCATTCCAGGTCATGGGCCGTGGCGGGGCTGGCCGTCCCCTGCCCTGCTCATGTCTGACTGCCTCCAGTAACCCAGCCCTGGCCACGCCATTCTTGAAGAAAGTCTTCCTTTTCCAGCACAGGTATTCCAGGCTTACCTACTTCCCGCCCCAGCCCAGGAATCAGCTATTTCCTGGTTCTTTTCCGTGCAGAATGACATTTAGAAACCAAGATTAGATGCTCCATGTGCTCATTGCTGCTGGGGTGATACTGCTTCTAGGCTTGCTTGGCTGACGGAGCTACGATTCCTTCGTACATATGTGTGTGTGTGTGTGTGTGTATGTATATGTACACACACACCTCCCTATAAAGCTCTCTCTATATATCTATACACATATAGATATATGTGTACAGACATATTTTTATGTTTTTTGTATATATCTATACACATAATTATCTATATAGATATATTTATGTTGTTATGTTTATGTATTTTTAAATTACGATTTCATAATATGCTTCCAATTACAATTCAATACCTCAAGGTTATTGCTATTCTTCCTCTTTCTCTTCTGGCCACTGCTCTCATCTGGCCTCCATTGCCCTCTCTACGTTTACTTGTTCAAATTACTTATTTGATCCCTGGAGCCCTGCAGCACTGCCTCCACGGGGCACCTCCCATCACCTCTGCGCAGCCCAGCCCTGGACACGCGGACACCTCTCAGAGCAGAATGGAGGGGAAGAGAAAGCTCAGAAGCAATTGGAAAAGAGAGATTAAAGTTGGCGTCACTCCCTTGAAAGCCGACTGCAGAATGTGAACGTTGATTGTATAGCACATACTTTGCCTTTAATGGAAGAATGAAGTGAAAGACATTCCATGATATTCAGTCAGAAGAAGAAAGGCCTGTATTTCCCCTGGTTCCAGTAGAATAGCCATTATTAAGTAAAACCAAATAGAAAAAGAAAGTGGATTGGAATGGGAAGAAACAAGGAGAATACAATGTGAATCATATGGAAATAAAAAATTTAAAATGAGGCAGATGTGCGGGAAGCCAAGGGGCACAGTGGCAGAGCTGAGACTCTTGAGCCTGGCTTTTCAGAAAGTCCTTAAGGCATGATTCCTTTCCTGTGCCACCTCCTAACCATTTGGCCTTGTGGCAAGTTTCGTTCTCCACCTTAAATCTGACTTTTAAGCAGCCACACCCCTTCCAAGGCCCAGACTTTCCTTTTCCCAGCATGGAGCTCCTGCCTCAGCCTTGCCACATCCTGGTGGCTCCCTGCGGACCCAGGCCCAGTGCTTTTTCCTTTTATCCTCAGGGCCCCCTGCTTTATTTAACCCTCTGGGTTTCCTCTCCCTAGACGGAATCTCACTCTGTTGCCCAGGCTGGAGTGCAGTGGCGTGATCTCGGCTCACTGCAACCTCTACCTCCCCGGTTCAAGTGATTCTCTTGCCTCAGCCTCCTGAGTAGCTGAGATTACAGGCGCCCGACACCACACCCTGCTAATTTTTGTACTTTTAGTAGAGTTGGGGTTTCACCTTGTTGGTCAGGCTGGTTTCAAACTCCTGACCTCAGGTGAGCCACCCGCCTCGGCCCCCCAAAGTGTTGGGATGACAGGCGTGAGCCACCGCACTCATCCTCCCTAGACACTTACAAAGTGGAACTCCGCCCAGTGCTGTAGGAAGCAAGGGGAATATGCAGTCACGCAACCCTGTGATTTTAAATCCTAGTTTTTCTACTTTCTAGCTGTGTGTCCTTGAGCAGATTATTCTGTGAGCATCGATTTCATCACCCTGAAAACACGCATAACAATATAAATCTCACAGCGTTCAGCCAGTGTCCAGTGAGGGGGCAGAGAAGCTCTTCCTTTCTTATGCAAGTCAGGATGACCGATCTTGGGCTGCGTTTAAATTCCCATTCCTCCAGAAGCAAAGGTCCAGAGATTTGGCAAAGACTCAGAGAAATGACCTCGTTTTTCTAAACTGAGAAACTTTCTTAAGAAAACATCAGCTATTAGGAAGGAGGTAACGCCAATGGTGAGGGAAAAAGCAGCCGTGAAATCAACTTCCCATGACTTAGTGACCTGGAGAAAATTGATAAGGAACATAGTTTACCCGGTTTTTGAAAGAAGAAACAAATGACTTAGTATTACAAGAATGCCCCATACTTCAGTATGTAATTAAGTGGATTCTGGCAGAAAGAATATGGGATTCTGGGGCCTAAACCTAATTCTAAAAACTGCTTCATTTCAATTTCTAGTTTTCTTTACTTGTTCATGCCTAGCTTGTGTTGTAAATCGCAGAATCCTTAGGGAAAATAAGAATAACATTAGAAACACCTGGGCAGGCTAACAGGGCAAGCTCTGACTGTCAGTCACCTGTGACATTCTGTCTCCAGTCTCGGGGGCACATTCTCTCTCTCTTCTTTTTTTTTTTTTTTGAGATGGAATCTTTCTCTGTGGCCCAGGCTGGAGTTCAGTGGTGCAATCCTAGCTCACAGCAACCTCCTTCCTGTATTCATGCAATTCTGCCTCAGCCTCCCTGATAGCTGGGACTGCAGGTACCCACTGCACCAGGCTAAGTTTTGTATTTTTGGTAGAGACAGGGTTTGTATTTTTGGTAGAGACAGACAGCAACCACTTCCTGTATTCATGCAATTCTGCCTCAGCCTCCCTGATAGCTGGGACTGCAGGTACCCATTGCACCAGGCTAAGTTTTGTATTTTTGGTAGAGACAGGGTTTCACCACGTTGGCCAGGCTGGTCTCGAACTGCTGGCCTCAAGTGATCCTCCCGCCTTGGCCTCCCAAAGTGCTGGAATTACAGGCATGGGCCACTGCGCTAGGGACACATTCTCTTTCCTGTGTGGTGGCTTTCACTTGGAGCAAGAACCAGTCCTCCCAGTTCCCCTGAGAAATGACAAGCCTGTATTTTGGCAGCTGTGTTGGTCTGGAAATCGGTTGCAAAACAGATTCAGTGGTGCTGGTGGGGTGGGGGCTCCCCAGCCCATCCTGGGAGGTTTTATTACAAAAATAACTAATTCAAGAAGCTCCTTGGAAGTCAGCCTCTCCCAAGGAAGGACATGGAGGCCCCGCAGAGCCACTTTCCTGAAGTTTTCTTCCTTTCTGGCTTAGTCCAAACAAACTGGCCACTCTTCCTGTAGCACTAAAAAGTTACTAGATGACTGTCTGCGATTTGGTTTTAGAAGGGTTTTGTCAGCTGTGTAAACTGCGTCTGTAATTGAGGCCGGCTGCCTCCAGGTGGCACCAGTGTACCATTAGCCCACGCTGAATCTGCTCTGAGAACCCAGACGTTTCACTCCCACCTAATTCGTTTGAGGAGCTGCTGCCAAGACGCATCTTCCTAATGATTTCTCTGCTCGGAGCCCTTCGGAGGCTTCCTCCAGGCAGTCAGTGCTGTCAGCCTGAGAGCAAGCTGAGACCCAGTCTTGTCTGAGTCTGCAGGATGGTGGGAGAAGACGCATGGGGCTTTCTGGTTGGAGGGAGGACATTGTTTGAGATATGGGGGGAAAGAACAGAAGCAACAAAAACAGGAGTGAAAAGGAACCATGACACCAGCATCATGGACTTGTGTCTCTGAAGAGAAGCACTGCAGGCAGAAACTGCAATCCTTCCTTCCTTCCTCCCTTCTTTGTTTCACTCTTGTCGCCCAGGCTGGAGTGCAATGGCACACTGTCTGTTCACTGCAACCTCTGCCTCCCGGGTTCAAGTGATTCTCCTGCCCCGGCCTCCTGAGTAGCTAGGATTACAGGCATGCACCACCACGCCTGGCTAATTTTGTATTTTAGTAGAGATGGAGTTTCATCATGTTGGTCAGGCTGGTCTTGAACTCCTGACCTCAGGTGATCCACCTGCCTTCACTTCCCAAAGTGCTGGGATTACAGGCATGAGCCACCAACCTGGCCTGAAAACTGCAAGCTTTTCACACAAGACCCAGGACTCACACTTTTTAGTGCTCACTACCAAGTAATAAAATGTGACCCAGAGGAAGAGAGGGAGAGGGGCTTTCTTTTCCACCTCTACAAGAACACAGCGAAACCGCCTCGGCAAAAATTAGGTCAGTGACAGAGCCATGGCAGCGAGGGAGGTCTGATCTGGACAACCCTCATCTTGCCTTTAGCTTTCAAGTTGCCATTATTTATTCATATTTTGGAGCTTAGACCAAGCTGACTTTGGGAGTTAAATGATAATACCCTTTTCCCCAAACTCAGCTGCTTTTGTAAAGGTAATGAGAGACCACCAGGCTAGCAGGGTAGAGAAGGCTGAATTCTGCTGAGGTGTGGTCATGAGTGATTGCCAACTATTATTCTGGAGGTCATAAGATCTGCAACCTCCCAAATTACTCCTGTAGATAACGTCACCATTGTAGAGCCTAACATTGGCCTTTGAAATATCTTTTCAGTTTTTTTTGCATGTCTGACACCAATACCTCCACCTAGACCCAGCAACCCCTCCTGTGGCCCCATTCACAAAGGACTCAGGCATGGGAGGACCACGTCCCACACCCCTATGATTGCGCCCCCAACCAATCGGCAGCAAGCACCCAGCGCCACCTCCACCCCTCCTCCCAAACTATCCTTCAAAAACTCCTAAGCTCTGAGCCTTCAATGAGGTTGGTTTGAGTAATAACTCCATTTCCCATGAGGCATGGCTGACCTCAAGTCAAACTTTTTTTTTTTTTTTTTGAGACGGAGTCTCGCTTTGTCACCAGGCTGGAGTGCAGTGGCGTGATCTTGGCTCACTGCAACCTCTGCCTCCTGGGTTCAAGCAATTACAGTGCATCAGCCTCCCGAGTAGCTGGGATTACAGGCACCTGCCACCACAGCCAGCTAATTTCTTTCTTTCTTTTTTTTTTTTTTTTAAGTAGAGATGAAGTTTCACCATGTTGGCCAGGGTGGTCTCGATCTCCTGACCTCATGATCTGCCCACCTTGGCCCCCCAGAGTGCCGGGATTACAGGCGTGAGCCACTGCCCCTGGCTGTTAAACTGTTTGAATAATGCTGTCTGTTCCACAGGTCGTGAGGTTTAATGACACAAAACAGGTGACTGTGTGATGCAAACTTCATGTGACTATTTAGATATTGGGACTTTTTTTCCTTGCCATTTTTTCTCACTCTCATCAATTACCACAGGAAAAGGAACTGTGGAAAGAGCCATGAGGAGTGTGGGAAAATGGGGCAGGCGTTTGTATTTTTATCTCTCTGACTCTTCCTGGGATTCATGGGATTTCTCACGTCCCCATCAGCAACGTGGGGGAGGTTTGCTTTCTGTAGAATGGAGGCGGTCTGAGAGAGTGACCGGCTGTGTCCAGTGACTAACCAGCCTCCGTAACTGCAACAGTTCCCAGCCCCAAGAGGAGCTCGCAGATCCTTGCTGAGTGATGCAGTTTGTAATATGATAATAGTGACTCTATTGATTATGCTAGCTCCATCCCCGTTTCTCACTCCTCTCCCTCCATCTGAGATTCGCCCCCATGGGTTTTGTTCAAAACATTTGTTGAGCCCTGATTCTATGCTGGATTCCAATGGAGAAAGTGAGGAGAGGCCAGATAGAAAGATGAAGAGGCTGGGTTCGGTGGCTCATGCCCGCAGTCCCGGCTCTTTGGGAGTCCAAGGCGAGTGGATCACTTGAGCTTAGGTGTTCAAGGCCAGCCTGGGCAACATGACGAACACCCATCTCTACAAAAAATACAAAAATTAGCTGGTGTGGTGGCGTGCACCTGTCGTCCCAGCTCCTTGGGAGGCTGAGGAGGGAAGATAGCTTGAACCGGAGAGGCGGAGGTTGCCGTGAGCAGTGATCGCACCACTGCACTCCAGCCTGGGCAACAGAGAGACCCTGTCTCTAAAACAAAAACAAAAAGCCAAAAGAAGATGAATAAGAAAACACTTCTCCTTTTAAAGTTTAAAGTCCTAAAGGAGAGAAAGGATACAAATATGAATAAGTATTACTCTTCCTTTACTTTCTCCAGATGAGAAGGTCTGACAGGCGTCTCAGTGCTTAGGAAACACAAACCCGCAAGGCATTTACAAAGCGTACTATGTACAAAAGTGGAGATTAAGAAAATGTTAAACCCTTCTTTTGAAAGCACTGAGGTTTGTCTATTTTTCTTCTTAAACTATCTAACGTCTTTCCTAACCATGACATCAGATGCAAGCGTCTCCTAGTCTCACCCTGAAGATGAACTTGTAGTCACGATTCCTCCAAGTTTAAACAGCCATCAAATTAAATGGGAATTATGAACAGTCAATGACACTGGCTTCCCTGAGGGATCCAGCCTCCCGTGATGAATACATTCTCATCTCCAACAGTAAAGTTTGAATGGGTAGAACCTTTCAGCTGAAGACAGAACTGATTGTGTGTGTTAAATGTAAATTCGGGCACTTGTACATGCAAATTCATAGTGGGTAAGAAATTGGCTGGAAGGAAAGAAGCCAGCCTGCATAAAAGGCAGGAGGTAGGAAGCATGAAGAACAGGCTAGAGAAACGTTGCGGTGGCAGTGGGTTTACAAGAGGAATATTCACAAGTGAAACGGTTTGAATATTTTGGAAAGAGCAATTCAAAAGGCAGCATGGGGGTTAGGGAGGCCCGGGAGCGTCTAGTCAGGATTCAGTCAGGGGCTGGCGCATAGAGGAGGGCTGGGGATAACCTCGCTTTGGAGCCTGGGTTCTAGTCCTGCCTCCACTATATGACATTGAGTGTCATGACAGCTCTCCAGACACCAGTGTCCTCGGGTGCCTAACAGAGGGTTAGACCAGACTAGTGGTTCTCAGGATTGCTACGTATTAGAATCACCTGGGAGCTTTTCTCTTAAGTTTAATTTAACTTTAAAAATTGACATATAGGCCAGGTGCAGTGGCTCACGCCTGTAATCCGAGCACTTTGGGAGGCCGAGGCAGGCGGATCATGAGGTCAAGAGATCAAGACTATCCTGGCCAACGTAGTGAAAACCCATCTCTACTAAAAATACAAAAATTAGCTGGGCATGGTGGTGCGCACCTGTAGTCCCAGCTACTCAGGAGGCTGAGGCAGGAGAATTGTCAGAACCCCGGAGGCAGAGGTTGCGGTGGACTGAGATTGTGCCGCTGCACTCCAGCCGGGTGACAGAGCGAGACTCTGTCTCAGGAAAAAAAAATTGACACATAATAATTGTACATACTCATGTATGGGGTACATGCTATGTACTCATGGGGTACATAGCATTGTTTATATATATGTGTATATATATATATGTGTGTGTATGTGTGTATATATATATAACATAGTGATCAGATGGGGTAATTAGCTCACCCATCATCTCGAACATTTATCATTCTTTGGTGTTGGGAGCATTGAGTATCTTCCTTCTATGGCTGGGCGCAACGGCTCATACCTGTAACCCAGCACTTTGGGAGGTTGAGGCAGGACGATGACTTGAGGCCAGGAGTTTGAGACCAGCCTGGGCAAAATAGTGAGACACCATTTCTCAAACAACTGAATCCTTCCCTCTAGCTGTTTGAAACTATATAATATATTGCTGTTAACTACAGTCATCCTGCAGTGGTATAGAACACTGGAACTCATTCCTTCTTTCTAGCTGCAATTTTATATCCCTTAACAGATCTTTCCCTGTCAGTAGGGAGTTTTTAAAACCCTCTGATACCTGGACATCCTAATTTAATTGGAGTGGGGTGGAGCAAAGTCATCAATGCATTTTGAAACTTTACTGAGCTGTAATTCACACGCCATAAAATTCACCCTTTGAGCAGGACGTGGCGGTTCGCACCTGTAATCCCAGCACTTTCAGAGGCTGAGACAGGAGGACTACTTGAGTCCAGGAGTTCAAGACCAGCCCAGGCAACAGAGCAAGACTCCATTTCTACA
Organism: Sapajus apella; assembly: GCF_009761245.1. NCBI lineage: Eukaryota > Metazoa > Chordata > Mammalia > Primates > Cebidae > Sapajus > Sapajus apella. The sequence goes on from NW_022436989.1 coordinate 4,360,311, forward strand.
AAGTATTAAAAGATTAGCCGGGTGTGGTGGTGTGCACCTGTAGCCCCAGCCTCTCGGGAGGCTGAAGTGGGAAGACCACTTGAGCACAGGAAGTCAAGGCTGAAGTGAGCCATGATCATGCCACTGCGTTTCAGCCTGGGAACAGAGCAAGGCCCGCTCTCAAAAAACAGCAACAGCAAACAAACAAACAAAAACCACTCTTGAAAAGGGTATAGTTCAATGGGTTTTTAGTTACTCACAATGCCATTTTAGAACATTTTTATCACCCCCAAAAGAAACCAATGTAACTATTAGCAGTTGCTCCCTGTTTACTTCCCTACCAAGCCTTAGGCAACTGCTAATCTACTTTGTCTTCACAGACTTGCCCATCCTGGATCTTTCATTTAGGTGGAATTGTACAGCACAGTTTTCTGTGCCTGGCTTCTTTCACTTAGCGTAATGGCTTTGCGTTTCACTCATGTTGGAGCATATGTTAGTCTGGTTGACCCTTGAACAATCAGGGTTTGAAATGAGTGAAACCATGTATAGAAGAATTTTTTTCAATGCAATTTATACCGAATGTGTCTACCTCTCCTGCCTCCCCCTCCACCTCCTTCCATTCTTCTGCCTCTCCCTCCCCTGAGACAGCAAGACCAACCCCTCGTCCTCCGCAGCCTACTCAACACGAAGATGATGAGAATGAAAACCTTTATAATGATCCCCTTCCTCTTAACAAGTAAGAAATATATTTTCTCTCCCTTATGATTATCTTAATAACATTTTTTTTTTTTTTTTTGAGACAGAGTTTCACTCTGTCGCCCAGGCTGCCAGGCTGGAGTGCAGTGACATGATCTTGGCTCACTACAACCTCCGCCTCCCAGGTTCAAGTGATTCTCTTGCCTCAGCCTCCCAAGTAGCTGGGATTACAGGTGTGCACCACCACAGCTGGCTAATTTTTGTATTTTAGTAGGGACGGGGTTTCACCATGTTGGCCAGGATGGTCTTGATCTCTTGACCTTGTGATCCACCCGCCTCGGCCTCCCAAAGTGCTGGGATTAGAGGCGTGAGCCACTGTGCCCGGCCTTAATAACATTTTCTATTCCCTAGCTTACTTTATTGTAAGAATACAGTATATGATACATATAATGTACTAAATATGTATTAATTGACTATGTTATTGGCAAGGCTTCTGTTCAACAGTAGGCTATTAGTAGTTAAGTTCTGGAGGAATCAGAAGATGTACATAGGTTTTTGACTGTGCAGGGGTCGGTGACCCCAACCCTGCGCTATTCAAGGCCAACTGTACTTCATTCCTTTTTATGGCCAAAGGATATTTTCTTCTATGGATATACTGTATTTTAAGCATGGATGGTTTGAAAGGAGTCCAGAAAGTTCTACTGTGTATCCATTACATGACTATGACCCTGCGGGCTCTGTAGCACATATGGCTGAGCCAGAATAGAGCCAACAAAGGGCTCTGTGTGGTAAAGACAGTCTCCAGCAGCAGTGTGTGTGTCTTGATTGACTGGCAGGAAAAAAGTTTGCACCTATGGTTGGCACCCCTGTTTTGCTCAGTTGCTGCCACCCTCAGAGGAGCTGGTGGGAGCTGGGCTGCAGGTGACGCAGGAGGGAAGGAAGGCCGAGAGGCGGAGGCACCAGAGGACCAGAGCCCCAGGCTGCGGGATCCCAGTCGGTCTCTGGTGAGAGGGCCATGGGGTCCCAGGTAAGTTCTGGGAGCATTACTTTGGGTAGAGTGGAAAGAAGTGAGAAAGATGCTTCTAAAACCTGAAAATGGTTCCATGGAGTTTGAGAAGCACCCTTGCAGTGTAAAGGACGGACGCAGTTGTGGAGGTATCAGAAAGCGTCCACTGCGTGAGGACGTGCTGGGGTCTGACCCTTTCTTCCCCGGGCTGCTTGCAGCTGTGCCTAGTTCCCGTCCTAGTGCCTTCATTTGGCCCTTTGTCCAGCTGTCCACTCAGCAGAAGACCGCAGCAGAATTCTTGCCAAATAGACGCGTTGATGCCAACCCCCTGAAATTGCCATTTGCTGGGTAGGAGAAGATGGTCACACCTGTTCTCATCCTGTCCAGTGTCTCTATTGCACTCAGAGGTATTTCAGCAGCTGTTCAGACCATTAATGGGAAGTGGGCTAATATTTCTGCCCCTGCTTTAAAAAAAAGAAAAAAGCTTGTGAAGAAACGGAGAGTTTTTTTTTTAACACAATCACAAAGCAAGATAAAGGCAGGTGAAGGCACGGAACTCACAAATCCAGCCGTGAAGAGATCATATTCTGGGGTTACAGGAAGGGGCCCTGTTTTCCCCACTGTGCCCACCAACCTCCTTCCTATTCAGCAGCCCCAGTGAGCTTTATAAAATAAAAATCAGAGAATGCCCCCCCTTCTCCTCCACTTGAAAGCCCCAATGGCTGTCCCACACTTAGGATGAAATCTAAAATACCAGCCGGGCGTGGTGGTTCATGCCTGTAATCCCAGCACTTTGGGAGGCCATGGTGGGTGGATCACCTGAAGTCAGGAGCTCAAAACCAACCTAGCTAACATGAAAAAACCCTGTCTCTACTAAAAAAACAAAAATGAGCCAGGTGTGATGGCGTGCACCTGTAATCCTCCTGTCTCAGGAGGCTGAGGCAGGAGAATTGCTTGAAACCGGGAGGTAGAGGTTGCAGTGAGCTGAGATCACACCACTGCACTCCAGCCTGGGCAACAGAGTAAGACTCAGTCTCAAAAAAAAAAAAAAAGAAAGAAAGAAAAAAAGAAAAGAAACCTAAAACCCCTAACCTCATGGAAAAGCCTCGTAGACACCACCCAGCCTTCCCCAGCACACATCTCCTGGCTGTGCCCCAGTCAGCTCCACCCCTACAAATTTCCCCCCTCCATAAAGCACATGTAAGAAATAGGAAAATTCCTCTTCAAAGTTTCCTTTCTTGTTAAATAGTGATAATAATAATAAATGTTAGAAATTATTAATAGTCTCTTTTAAAGACTAACTTTCTTCAAAGCCTTCTTGCTTTTTACTAGTGACTCCTTGTTAAGCTCTGTGCTACGTAGCTGTGAGACATGCTTACAGGCACTTAGTACATTCTGTGTCCTTGTACTTTAACCAAGATCCCTGTGCTGGACGTGCTCACAGGCATGTCCCAGCTCACAGCCTATACCCTTCCTTATTTGGACTTCCTTTTTGTTCTCCATTGCTTTTACCTGTTTAGAAAAGTTTTAAGTTGTTAGCCAATTGAGTTTTAGTTTCAGATTGTGAGGTCTGGCTCCACCCAACGGAGATCAGACACAGCAGTAAGGACGACCCCAAATGCGTAAGGGATAAATATGTCTGCTTTTGCTTTGTTCAGTGTACTCTCATGGCAAGATGGCTAATGGGGGCACCCTTTTTGCAGAAAGTAAAGATTGCCTTGCTGAGAGATCCTTTGTCTCAGAGCTGATTTTTCTTTGTGGCCCCGAGCGTATTTCCAACAGCACATCCAGCCTTTTCCTACTTCAGGGCTGCAGCACTTGATTCTTGATTTTCTTTCCCTTTCTCCATCCAACATATCATAACCTGCCTCAGCTCTGATGTCTTCTTCCCAAAGACACCTTCTTCCTTCCTCTCCACCCACTGTCTAAGTGAGGGGCCATTCTTTTGCTCATGGTATTCTTTGATTATCTCATACAATTCATTACTTTTTGAAATTCTGTGGTCATTGTTTCTTTAATATCTGTCCCTCCACTAGACTGTAAGCTCTATGTTGGGTTTATTTCTACTTTATTTCCCCAAACAGTGCCTGGCTGCAACTAGGCACTCAGTAGTACCTGCTGAAGAAGTGTTGGATGCATGGATTTATGGATGGATTCTTGAAAGTCCAGAGTGCTGTGGCCGGGGGCACTCTTCAGGGCTGTGATGACCAGGGAAAGTGGGAGAGCGATGAGAACATGACAAGGAAAGGAGGGGGTCAGGTCCAGCATGAGATTAGCTACCCACCAACAGTGTATGGAAACAGGAGGACGAAATTGAGGGAATGTTTATTTCCAGGGACGACATGGCCAGATGCGAAACAAGTCATCAAGAAAACAGATTCAAGATACGGGTGACTGGCTGGGTGTGGTGGTTCATGTCTGAAATCCCGCTTTGGGACACAGAGGTGGTAGGATTGCTTGAGACCAGGAGTTCCAGATCAGCCTGGGTAACATGGCAAGATGATATCTCTTAAAAAAATATATATGTGTATATATATATATATATATACAGTCTCAGCATGGTGGCTTGACTATAGTCCGAGTTCCTCGGGAGGCTGAGGAGGGAGGATTGCTTGAGTTCAGGAGTCCAAGGTTGCAGTGAGCAGCCATGATGGCACCACTGCACTCCAGCCTGGGCAACAGAGCAAGACCTTGTCTGAAAAACAAAACAAAACAGGCGGAGACCTTGCAACCAAGGCAGCTCCAATAGGTGGGATGGAACAGGGGAGAGTCAGGGAGATGCTCCAGAGGAGGCAGGGCAGGGTTGATACCTAAGGAACAAGAGGCATTTGCCTGAGGACTGGGACGCAGGAGCACAACTCTACCAGAGTGAGCCAGAAGCCCTTTGCTGCCTGTACAAAGTCAGCCAGGGGAGCCAAGCACAGCGGCTCATGCCTGTCATCCCAACACTTTGGGAGGCTGAGGCGGGAGGATCACTGGAGCCCAGGAGCTCAAGGCCAGCCTCGGTAACATAGTTAGACTCCCTCTCTACAAAAATTTTTTCTAAAAAAAAACAGTGGGGCGTAGTGGCAAACACCTGTAGTCTTAGCTACTTGGGAGGCTGAAGTGGGGGAGTTGCTTGAGCCTAGGAAGTCAAGGCTGCAATGAGCCGTGATCGAGCCACTCCACTGCAGCCTGGGTGACAGAGCAAGACCCTGTCTCAAAAAAAAAAAAAAAAATCTAGCCCTCACTTTCTCCCAGCAGGAGGGGCTGCATCCAAGCTCAACTTTGTAGGGGAGAAAGGCTTCCTCCATCTCCATATTCCCACCTCCTAGCCCTGCTGGGAGTCTGCAGCATTTCCCAGACAGCTCCTGTAAACAACTTGCACCCACATCTGGCCTCCTGGCCCCAAACAGCCTTTGCCAAGCTGTGCCCATTGACAGAACTGCTTTCTCACATTTGCTGTACAAAAAGACAGAAGGGCGGGGCTGATATCCCTCTCCTGCAGGCCCTTTGGCGTCCAGGCCCTCACATGCTTCTCAGAGGGAGGGTCAGGGGACCATGCCTGCCTTTTCTCCAAAAAATCTATTTCTTCACCCATATCCTGGGACACTGTGGGATTCCCCCTGAGCTCTGATGCACAGAGACCCACAAGGGAACAACCTTGCCCAGCGGGGCCCAGGTGGGGAAAAGCATCTCAGACAGAGGAGTGTACGTCTACAAAGGCAGACCTGAGAGCAGGGCGTGTTCAGTGGGAAGTGAGACCACAAGAAGGCAGGAGTTAATTTCCACGTGGTGCTGTCTCCTCTGTTAAGGGGTTTGGATATTTATCCTGCAGACCTTTGTTTTTCCATTCTGCAAATATTTATTGAGGAAGTGTATTAGTTTTCTAGGGCTGCCTTAACAAATTACCATAAACTTGATGGTTTACAAAGGAAATTTGTGCTTTATTGTCCTGGAGAGTTTGAAATCCAGGTGTCGGCAGCAGGGCCGTGCCCTCTCTGCAGCCTCAAGGTTGGGGAGGCTCCTTCCTTGTCTCCTGCAGCCTCTAGCAGCCCCAGGTCTTGACCCTCCGTCACCAGGAAGGACATCATGGAAAACAGTTGTAAGGAATGTCCAGGAGGGTCCTTGGGTGGTTCAGGTGGGGTCAGGATGAACATCGATAGAGGATGGTTTTCATGAGATAAGTACGTCGTGAAAATGTGAGACTCTGTCCTAGGGACCTCACTCTTTCCATGGGCGTAGGTTAGGAGAGGGCTGAGTGTCAAAAGCTCTTTCCAGGATGTTCATGTCGCCTTGCCCCAAATACTTTTACGCACTGCTGCCTGCCCCACTTTATTCTGCTCCCAGGCACAGAATCAAATCGATTGCAATTATTAATTCATAGCATGCTGTTATCATCATCCCTACAAGGCCTCTCTTCTATTTTCAAGTTAATTATTATTTCCCCCTTTGTCTCAGCTCCAATCCCATTGCCCTTCCCCTTCCGAGGCATACCCAGACCTCCATACTTAATGCATGCGTCTTCCTCCAGCACACCTTCCACCACACAGATGTAGGCATATATCCTCCATAGTATACAGTATTTTGCATATATATGTGTATTTTTTTTTTTTGCGGAGTCTCATTCTGCTGCCCAGGCTGGAGTGCAGTGGTGCAATCAACCAAGGCTCACTGCAGCTGGGACCTCCCAGGCTCAAGCAAACCTCCCACCACAGCCTCCAGAGTAGCTAGGGACCACATACCTAGCTAACTTTTTGTATTTTTGGTAAAGACAGGGTTTTGCTATGTTGCTCTGGCTCGTCTCAAACTCCTGAGCTCCAGTGATCTACCCTCCTTGGCCTCCCAAAGTGCTGGGATTACAGGCATGAGCCACTGTGCCCAGTTATATAATGTTTTAAAAGTCTTATACATGTTATTAGGCCACAAATATTCTGTTTCTTACATCTTTGGCTTAACATTTGTAGTTTAGAGATTTATACATGTTGTATATAATTTAAGTGATTTCTTCTGTCTGTTGCAAAGCATTTAGCCAAATATATGTAGCTTATTTTGCTCATCCGTTTTCCTAGTGTGGCCCTTAGATTACCTCCAGCTCTGCAGTACATACAACTCCATGTGATCCTTTTGTGCATATCTCTTTGTGACCTTTTGTGACAATTTCTCCAGGGTATATACCAAGCATGGTTTCCCTGGGTCCTAGGGAATACCTATAGAAAACTCTCTGCCAAATGCCTGCACCACCTAATATTTCAACCAACAAAGCTCAAAGGTTCACATTTCCCCATGTCCTTCCCACCACTTGACATTGTCCACCTTTCTCATTTTTGCCAGCTTGATATGTGTAAGGTGGTATTTTGTTAATTCAGTAGGATTTTTCAAAATCTGAGTGTCTGTAGCCGTCTTTGCCAGGACTGAAGAGAAAATCAATACTGATTCAAATGTGGTGTGAACTGCATTTCTATGAGCCTTGTAACCTTTCTTTCCCTGACTTAAAGAGTAGTTCATAAGTTTATAATAAAAGTATCTGCCTCACAGAGTTGTTGTAAAGGTGAGCTAAGGGTCTGGTTCATAGTAAGTCCTCAATAAAAATAAATTACTATTATTATTATTGTTATTGTCCTGTGAATAGAAAGCAATTAGCATGGTGTTTGGCACATGGCATTACACTGGAGTAAGCTCCACAGGAGAAGGGAGCTTGTGCCTTTCTTGTTCATGGCTGTATCCACAGTTCCCAGAAGAGAGTTTGGCCCACGGTAGGTGCTCAGTAAGAACTCGTTGAATAAGTGCATAATAACTGTAAGTTGCTATAATGATGGCAGTGATGCTTATAAAGTTAAGGGCTCCATAAATGTTAGCCAATAAATATTAGCTCTTATTATAATTAACTCATGTCATGGGGACCCCCACAAAAAAGAGTCAAGCCACTGGTTCTCAAAATTGGATGTAGTTTGGAATTACATGCCCTTTGGAATCATCGTGTTAAAAATAACCAATGGCTGGTCAGACTTCTCATACACAACCCATCTCTTATCTTTCACCACAAGGGGCAGCTTTACAGTGAAGAAGCGTGGTACGCATCATCTTAATCAAGTGATCAAAGTGAAGTTTAGCAATAATGGGACAAATGAAAACTGGGAGCCACCCAGTTGGATACAATGAGAACATAACATCATTTCTGTGAGATTTTTGTCAAAGGGGAGTAAACTGAATCTCCCCATGAGGAAATGTCAGACATATCCAGATTCCAGAACATCTTACGAAATAATCTTCAAGCGTGTCAAGGTCATAAAAGTCAAGGGAAGATTGAAGGACTCTTCCAAACTGAAGGTGACTAAAGGGGCCAGGTGCAGTGACTCATGCCTGTAATCCCAACACTTTGGGAGGCCGAGGCAGGGGGATAGCTTGAGGCCAGGAGTTCAGGACAAGTCTGGGAAACACAGTGAGACCCTGTTTTTACAAAAATTAAAAAAAAAAAATAGCCAAGCATGGTAGTGTGTGCCTGTAAACCCAGCTGCTTGGGAGGCTGAGGAGGGAGGATCACTTGAGCCCAAGAGTTAGAGGCTGTAGTGAGCCATAATTGTGCCACTGCACTCCAGCCTGGGAACAGAGAAAGACCCTATCTCTAAAAATAAAATAAAATGAAAGAGACTAAAGGCACCTGATCAATAACTGCAACTCGATATTCTGGACTGTATCCTTTTGCCATAAAGGATGTCATTAGGACAGCTGGGGAAGCTTGGATGGAATCTGACGGTGAGTTAGCAGAGATGTAACAATGTTAATTTCCTGATGTTTATGCTTACATTAAGGCTATATAGGAGAACATCCTTGTTTGTAGAACGCGAACACTGGAACATGTGAGGAAGACGATGCATTAGCTTGGCAAACTCTCTCAACTGGTTCAGGAAGAAGTTTTTTGTATTGTACTTGTAACTTTTTTGGTAAATCTGTGATTTTTTGAAAATATAAAATATTATTTTAAAATTCTGGTGGGGCCAGGCATGGTGGCTCATGCCTGTAATCCCAGCACTTTGGGAGGCTGAGGTGGGAGGATCACAAGGTCAAGAGATTGAGATCCATCCTGGCCAACATGGTGAAACCCCATGTCTACCAAAATACAAAAATTAGCTGGATGTGGTGGTGCATGACAGTAGTCCCAGCTACTTGGAGGCTGAGGCAGGAGAATCGCTTGAACCCGGGAGGCAGAGGTTGTAGTGAGCTGAGATTGCACCTTTGCACTCCAACCTGGTGACAGAGCAAGACTCTGTCAAAAAAAAAAAATTCTAATGGTTGGGTCCCAACTACATGTTAATTGGCCTGGGATATGTCTTAGTCTGCACTGCCACAACAACAATACCATAAAAACGGTGGCTTAAATGACAGTAACCTATTTTCCATTGTTCTAGGGGTTAGAAGTCCAAGACCAGAGTGCCGGCATGGCTGGTTTCTGCTGAGGGCCCACCTCTTGGTTTATAGACGGCCGTCTTCCTGTGGAGAAGCATGCAGCAGGGAGCAGAGGGAAAGGAGGCAAGTTCTCTCCTGTCTTTTCTCATAAGGGCACTAATCCCATCATGAGAACCCCACCCTCATGACTTCATGACCTCCCAGAGGTCCCACCTGCAAACACCATTCCACTGAGGATGATGGTGTCAACGTATGAATGTAGAGGGGAAATAAACATGCATTCTATGACCTGGTGAGCCTGGTGTTCAGTATTTAAAAAAAGAAAATTTCTCCAGTTGTCTAATATACATTTAAGCTTGAAAACCACTGGGTTAGATAAAGTCTGCAAGACAGTCAAATTTTCTGTGACCAATTGTTCCTCATCATCTGAAACCCTGCACGGGGCAGTGTTTTCAGAAGGTGGCAGACCATCATCATCCCTCCATGTAACCTCAGGAAAAGCCAGCATACGTGAGATGGGGGAGTGCCAGCTCCCCTCTCGGGCATAGAGGTGCCAAGGGGTGGCTTGGCTGTCTCATACAGACCCAAAATTCCTTGCCAGCTACCGTTGACCTCCTGAGTCACAGAGGGGATCTCAGACAATGGTGAGCAAGCTCATCTGTTAGGTAAGACTGGGTCCCAGCCCTGGTGTCTCCACTCACTGGCTGTGTGACCTGGGTTATTTGATTCGATTTTTGGGACCCAAATTCATCCCGCATATTTCCTCACAGCATTATTGCGAGGATTTAATGAAGGCATTAGTGCATGAAAATCACCTAGCACAGTGCCCAGAATGGAATAAGCACTCAATTCGTGCTTGCTATAGTATTATGTAAGGAGATCTATGTGATTCCCTGAACATATTAATGTCACCAAGACCTTTTGAGTGTGTGTGTGTGTGTGTGTGTGTGAGTGCAAGTGAGTGGAGTGCGAGAGTGTGTGTGTGTGAGTGTGAGTGTGTGTGAGTGCGAGTGTGAGAGTGTGTGAGTGCGAGTGTGTGTGCGAGTGCGAGTGTGAGTGCGAGTGTGTGAGTGCGAGTGTGAGTGTGAGTGTGAGTGGAAGAGTGTGAGTGCGAGTGTGTGTGAGTGTGTATGTGTGAGTGCGAGTGCAAGAGTGTGAGTGCGAGTGTGTGTGAGTGTGTATGTGTGAGTGTGAGTGTGTGTGTGTGTGTGCGCGTGTGCCTGTGCCCTTGTGTCTGGGAGAGGTCACAGCCCAAGAAGTGGACTGTGCTGACATCATTAAGAGAACTAAGACCCCAAGTCGGGATGTCCTTGCCACTTGTCCTTCCCTTCCTGCTGGCCAGCCTGGCAACTCTTATAAGGTGAGCAGGGGGGCCTCATTGTGCAAAACCCTTTTTTGCTACAATCTCTTTATGACCCCAGCATTAGAGAAAATGCTGCTCTCGGGAGGTCCCGGTGTCTAGAAGGAGGGGGTGGAGTTAGAGGGGAAAAGAAGGCAGCAATGGCAGAAAGAAGCCCCAAGGCAGGTCTGATCCGCCTTTTCCTCCGAAGGCTCTAGGGGAGAGAGTCCAGTCTGGCACTGTCTTTGGGTTGAAGATTGCTGGTAGAAAGCTGCAGAGAACAGTTGTTTGAAGGGGAAAGGAGGTTAATTGTTTTAACTTGAGCAGAGTAAACTTGGAAAGTGAGAAATCCTCCCTATTCCAATAGGTCTCTGGTCCAAAACCACACCTGGCCTGGCATCCTTCTAATGATAATCCCCACAGAGTTCCAGGTGTTCAGCCCAGTGACTGATTGCGAGCCCTGCCGAGTTCAGAGGGACAAGATGGAGGCTATATATAAACCCGACAAAGTTTCAAAAGGTAAAAAGACGCATGACCGATGAGGGCTTGCTTTGCTTTGGGAGAGTGCTGAAGCTTTTATTTCTGCCCTGGCTGACACCTTGCTTTTCGTTCCTTCTTGGAAGACGAGGAGGCCCTGTGGTCACAGTTCCCCATCTGTGAAATGGGGTGAGGCTACCCACCCTGCGGGAACTCGTCTGTGAAGGTACCTTGGAAGGCCCCAGGGTCCAACAGTTCCTTGTATTCTGCAGCGCTGGTGCCAGTATTCCCAATGGCAAAGGCACCGGGGCCAGCTGACGCTTCAGGCGTGTCTGAGAGCTGGTGGCAGGCAACACCTGTGAGTCGCTGGGGAAGGTTGCCAGGGAGGCTGTGACATGGTGGCAACTGTGGGGACAGGTCAGCAGGCAGCCCCTGTCTGTGTCAGGCAAGACGGGGCCTCTTGGAAGACGGGGGCTGGCATCTGGCTCTCCTCGCAGTGTCTGCAGCAGTCATTGAACCACACACCTCGACAGAAGGAGGCTAGCGCTTGGTAATGCCAGGAGGAAGTAAACTCAGAAAAGTCATGAAAGGTGAACACAGAGCTGCTCAGTGAGATGCAGTCTTTAGAATTAGGAGGCCCCTGTGAAAGACAGTCTGGGGCAAATCGCGGACTTTTAATATGAAAGAGGGGCTGGGCGCCGTGGCTCACCCCTGTGCTCCCAGCACTTTGGGAGGCCAAGGTAGGCGGATCCCTTGAGGCCAGGAGTTCGAGACCAGCCTGGACAACACATCTCCACAAAAAATAATCTTTAAAAAATTAGCTAGGTGTGGTGTTGTGCACCTATAGTCCTAGCTACTAAGGGAGGCTGAGCTGGGAGGACTGCTTGAGCCCAGGAGTTAGAGGCTGCAGTGAGCTATGATTGTGCCACTGCCCTCCAGCCTGGGCAACAGAATGAGACGCTATCATTCTGTTTTTTTTTTTTTTTTTGAGACGGAGTCTCGCTCTGTCACCCAGGCTGGAGTGCAGTGGCGCGATCTCAGCTCACTACAACTTCCAGCTCCTGGGTTCAAGCAACTGCCTCAGCCTCCTGAGCGGCTGAGACCACAGGCAGCCGCCAGCACACCCAGCTAATTTTTGTATTTTTAGTAGAGGCAGGGTTTCACCATGTTGGCCAGGCTATTCTCAAACTCCTGACCTTGTGATTCACCCACCTCAGCCTCCCAAAGTGCTGGGATTACAGCCTGAGCCACTGCACCCTGTCAAGGCTCTATCTATTTTAAAAAAATGGAATAGGTAGGAAAAATCCATTAACCTAATCTCTTTCTTTTATAGACGTGGTAACTCAGGCCCAAAGAGTCTGGTGGCTTGGTCGAAGCCTCACATTACAATCTGCTGTGCAGCATGATCAAGGTTTCCTCAGTTCTGTGGGGGTTGAGATAAATAGCAAGGTCGAACGACTAGTGGTTCCCTAGGTTTCAGTATAACTCAGCCTCCATGAATGCCTCAGCACATGTCACCCTTTGGGGATTTGCCTTTCCCCCGATACGCTGAGCTTAAAGAGGCATTGTGTCATGGTGCCTAGGCCAAGGGGATGGAGCTCTGGTCTTTCTTGGGTTCTTGCCTGTATTCTGCTCCTATGCCAGGAGTGTGTTCTTAGAAACAGCATTTAGTGTAATAGTTAAAAGGTTGGCTTGGTCGCAGAGTTTTTCCAAGCCCCCTGGGGTGGGAGGTGAAAGGTTTCCCTCCCTGAGGAAGCAGAGAATTGCTCCCGGGGCAGAAGGTGTGTGTGGGTCCTGGAATGGTCAGACATGGTGAGACAGGGATTCACGTCCTCAAATGTCACTTTCAGTCAGTCCCCCTTTGCTCTAGCTGCTGGGGTGCACATTTCACAAGCAAAATAAAGCCACCTCCTGGGGAGTCCACAGGGCTGTGATCACTCCTTCTCCAAACTCGAGGACCCCACTGGCATGGGCGCAGCGCTGGGGGAATTGTCAGGAGCTGTGGGGACAAGCCTGGTGGCAGAAATGATGACAGCTGTACCAGTGTCGAGAATGATCACAGCAACACGGCCTGGGTGGCCCCTAACGTCAGCCCTCAGCACCAAAGGACCCTTCTTAGGGGGAGGGGTCCCCAATCATACTGAACTGGGGATCCGCAATTTTGGGCTGAGTCTGGATACTGTTTCTTATCTGTGGCTCTTAATGGCTGGATGAACTAGAGCGGGTTATTCCACATCTGAGCTTCTGTTTCCAAAGCTGCGCACTGTGCAATAACATTGTAGAATACTCAGGGTTATTGTAAGAATCAAATGAAGTAACGTGGTACAAATAACAAGAACAGTCCCAGAGACTCAAGAGATGCTCAACAAATGGTGTTTCTTTTCGTTTGCATTAAATATTATTGAAATTGTCATCTGTGCACTAAAGTATCTTTCATGTGGGCAAATAAGCATTATGCACACATGCATACATGTACACACACACACGCACATGCGCACAATCTCTTGTATGTAAATTTTACAGGTGAAGAATCATAGACGAGTAGTGCTGAAAAGCACCTTGAAAACCCCTGAGTGCAGAACTATCCTTGTGAAGGTGAGGCCTGGAGAGGCGACGTGCTTGGCCGGGGTTGCAGAGCCAAAAGCAGGGTGACTTACTTGATTCCAAGTCATGCCAGAGTCTCCCAAATTAGCTGCGGGATGTCTTGGGAGTGTGACCCTATTCTTTGGTGGTCAATATCAAGAAGATCAGCTATGTCTGGTCAAGCACGGTGGCTCACACCTGTAATCCCGGCACTTTGGGAGGCCGAGGCAGGTGGATCACAAGATCAGGAGATCGAGACCATCCTTGCCAACACAGTGAAACCCTGTCTCTACTAAAATACAAAAAAACCAGCCGGGCGTGGTGGCACACACCTGTAGTCCCAGCTACATGGGAGGCTGAGGCAGGAGAATCGCTTGAACCCAGGAGGAGGAGGTTGCAGTGAGCTGAAATTGCTCCACTGCACTCCAGTCTGGCAACAGAGCGAGACTCCGTCTCAAAAAAAATAATAATAAAAAAAAGAAGAAGAAGAAAATCAGCTATGTTTTTGTGGCACCAGAGTTTGGGATGGAGCCCTGGGCTGGATGCATTTTCTGGGTGACCCAGAATGTCTGATATAATTTATTCCTCACGTATTTTTGGGATCATCATACGTCAGGTCTGGCCTCTTGCAACTCTGAGGCTGGTATTCGGGAGATTTGAAAACCATCACATGACGCTCTGCTGTGCGCTGTGATCAAGGTTTCCTCAATTCTGTGGGGTCTGGCAGGAGGAAAGTGCAGGGGTCAAGGTCCCCAAACTACTTGTCCTTACTTATACCAGTTAACTCGTGAAGACACAGAGAGTAGGCCTGGCCTCACCCCGTGCCTGCACATACATGTAAACTCTCTCTAGTATTATTGCCAGCATACTCATAATCCATCTTCTACTTCTTTGACTTGGTAAAAGAGAACTAGAAACACGAAAATGTGAAATAGAAATCGGCCAGGCACAGTGGCTCATGCCTGTAATCTCAGCACTTTGGGAGGCTGAGGTGGGCAGATCACCTGAGGTCAGGAGTTCGAGACCAGCCTGGCCAACATGGCAAAAACCACAAAAATAGCCAGGTGTGGTGGCGTGTGCCTATAATCCCAGCTGCTCGGGAGGCTGAGGCAGGAGAATCACTTGAACCTAGGAGGAGGAGGTTGCAGTGAGCCAAGATCACACCACCGCACTCCAGCCTGGGCGACAGAGCGAGACTCCATCACACACACACACACACACACACACACACACACACACACACAGACTTACATACACAAAAGATAGTTCTAAGTCCATTTTAAAAAAAAGCCTAAACATATTTTTTCCTCTATTTTCTATCTCTTCCCTCTGATTTCCTTTCTTTCTTTTTCTCTGTTTTCCCCTGAGAACACTGGCAATCCTCTAAAGATAATATCTGTTTTCATCTCTGCAGCACTTGTCTCCACCTAAACAGGTACGCTACAATAAATCACGACCAAACATTCCTTAAGGGTAATATCCTTCTTGCTCATCCGTCCTGAGTCTCTGCCAAGTAAACCAAAGAACACAAACAAACTGCACTCCCACTCTTTAAAAGTCATGTTTATTTTTATTTTTCTTTTTGAGACGGAGTCTTGCTCTGTCACCAGGCTGGAGTGCAGTGGCGCGGTCTCGGCTCACTGCACCCTCTGCCTCCCAGGTTCAGGCAATCCTCCTGCCTCAGCCTCCTGAGTAGCCGGGTCTACAGGCGCGAGCCACTACACCCAGCTAATTTTTTTTATTTTAGTAGAGACGGGGTTTCACCATGTTGGCCAAGACGATCTCAATCTCTTGACCTCGTGATCCGCCCACCTTGGCCTCCCAAAGTGCTGGGATTACAGGCGTGAGCCACCGCGCCGGCCTATTTTTCTTGATTTTAAAATTACTTTGCTTATTATGGAGAGTTTAAAATCACACAGAACAACAACAAGAAGTCACAAACTCTTATAATCCCACAAACTCTGGGTTGATCTATGTTAAAATTTTAGTCTTATTTTTTAGTTAAGAAAGGGGCACTTATAAAAAATAAATGAACTAATACCAACAGTAACATTCTGAATTTTTTGTCTTTTCCTGAACTTAGAGCAGGAGGTTTCCCAGGTCATTAGATGTCCTTTGAAAACATGATTTTTAATGGTTGCATATTATTTCCTCATTTAACTCATCCTTAATTTAATTAGCCAGATCACTGTCGTACATTTAGGTTTCCAATTGTTCAATGTCATATGTCATTCTGTGATAAACATCCTTGTACACCAATTCCTCGGCTAATCTCAGAGAAACCCAGATGTCAGTTGAAATCATGACATTCCAAGTGACATTGTCTCCAAACCCCCAAATCTGGTGGAAGCCCGAGTCATCCTGAAGGTTTCTGCTAATTGATGGGGGCGTGGCCTGCTGGCCTCCATAGGCTTTGAGTCTGGCTTTCCTCTGGGCTGACGTATGCCTCTAGACCATGTCTATCCTGCCATGAAGCCAGGCTCCTTCTTCGGATTTCCCAACAGAAAATCACTCACATGAAGCCATACTGTGTTCAGAAGACACAGCTGAAGATTTTGGGGGTCCAGAGATGGTGCCACTTAGTGGTCCTCTTCCTCCTTCCCATTTCTACTCTCCACTCTCTGGTCCTTCCCCTGAGTAATGCAGAGTTGTGACTTCGTCCTGGGCAGTGGTGAAGCTGATTGACATGCAGATCCTTAAGCGTGGGGCTCATTTCCTACCCAACCATTGACTACAGCATTTTTTTTCAGCAAAAAATTCTGATGCCAGCAGTCAATTCTCACCGTTAGAAGAGATTATAGTGCAGGAGGAGAATTACCAGGTCTAACAATATGAATGCTAGACGTTGAAAATGTCTGAAGCCAAGGATGAGAGATGTGTGGATACGAAGGGAAATAACAGCACCATTCATTTTGATGTTATTGTTTTAGAGACAGTGTCTTGCCTGCTGCTTAGGCTGGAGTGCAGGGATGCAATCATAGCTCATTATTATCTTAGATTCATTCAATCCTTCCATCTTAGCCTCCTGAGTAGCTAGGATTACACCACCATGACCGGCTAATTTTTTAATTTTTATTTTCGTAGAGATGGGGCATCGTTGTGCTTTCTAGGCTGGCCTCCCTCTCCCAAAAGGTTGGATTATAGGAGTGAGCACAGTTGTGTAATTGTTAACACTGCCAGTCTCCAGGATCACCATTTTAACATGAATAGCTAACTTAGCCCAGGGGCTGGACCTAGGAGTTACAGTAACCTGTTAACAACCTGAGAGCTGTTCATTAGAAAGGGGTGGATAGAAATAATGCTGCACGCCTACAGCCGTCTGATCTTCGACAAAGCTGACAAAAACAAGCAATCAGGAAAGGACTGCTTGTGCAGTAGACAGTCTTCTGCAACTCAAGATGGATTAAAGCCTTAACTGTAAAACCTAAAACTACAAAAACCCTGGAGGATAACCTCAGAAATACCATTCTGGACATAGAACCTGGCAAAGATTTCATGACGAAGACATCAAAGGCAATTGTAACTGTATTAGTTCATTCTCAAGTGGCTATGAAGAAATACCCAAGACTAGACAATTTAAATACAAAGAAAAGAGGTTTAATTGATTCACAGTGCTACATGGCTGGGGACGCCTCAGGAAACTTACCATCGTGGCAGAAATCACCTCTTCACAGAGCTGCAGGAGAGAAGCTGAGTGCCAGCAGGGGAAATGCTAGACGCTTGTAAAACCGTCCGATCCCATGAGAACTCACTTACTATCACGAGAAAGGTGTGGGGGAAACCACGCCCATGATTCAAGTATCTCCACCTGGTCCTGCCTTTGACACATGACAATTATTATAATTCCAGGTGAGATTTGGGTGGGGACACAGCCAAACCATATTGGTAACAGCAAAAATTGATAAACGGTATATAATTAAACTAAAGAGCTTCTGCACAACAAAAGAAACTATCAACAGAGTAAACAGACAACCTAGAGAATGGGAGAAAATATTTGCAAACTATGCATTCAACAGAGGTCTCATATCCTGAATCTATAAGGAACTTACATTTACAAGCAAAAAACAAAAAAATTCATTAAAAAGTGGGCAAAGGACATGTGCAGACACTTTTAAAAAGAAGACATACATGTGGCAACAACCATATGAAGACATGCTCAACATCACTAATCATTAGAGAAATGCAAATCAAAACCACCGCAGGATACCAGCTCACATCCGTGAAAATGGCTGTAATTAAAAAGTAAAAAAAAACAGATCTCTGATGTTGCAGAGAGGAGGGAACACTTATACACTGCAGTGGAAGTGTAAATTAGTTCATTTATTGTGGAAAGCAGTGTGGTGATTTGCCAAAGAATTAAAAACGGAATCGCCATTCACCCTGGTAATCTCATTACTGTGTGTATACTCAAACAAATAGAAATCATTCTATCATAGACGCATGCACACGTATGTTCATTGCAGCACTATTCACAATAGCAAAGACATGGAGTCAACCTAAATGCCTATCAATGGATTAAGAAAATGTGGTACGTATACAACGTGGAATACTATGCAGTTGCAAAAAAGAATGAGATCATGTCCTTTGCAGCAATGTGGATGAAGCTAGAGGCCGTGAGCCTAAGTGAACTAACACAGGAACAGGAAACCGAATACCACAGGTTCTCGCTTATAAATGGGACCTAAACAAGGAGAAAACATGGATACTAGGAGGGGGCAACACACACTGGGACCCCCTTGAGAGTGGAGGGTGGGACGGGGGAGAAGAGCAGGAAATGTATCTATTTGGCTTACTACCAGGTGACAAAATTATCTGTGCCCCAAACCCCAGTGACACACAGTTTACCTATATAACAAACCTGCACGGCTGGGTGCAATGGCTCACACCTGTAATCCTGGCACTTTGGGAGGCCAAGGCGGGCGGACCGCCTGAGGTCAGGAGTTTGAGACCACCCTCAATGATCAAGGTGGTAAAACCCATCTCTACTAAAAATACAAAAATTAGCCGGGTGTGGTGGCACACATCCGTAGTCCCAGCTACTTGGGAGGCTGAGGCAGGAGAATTGCTTGAACCTGGGAGGCAGAGGTTGTAGTGAGCTATCACACCACTGGACTCCAGCCTGGGCAACTGGGTGAGACCCCACCTCAAAACCAACCAACCAAACAAACAAACAACAAAAAACCAAAACAGCAAACCTGCACATGTACCCCGAACCCAAAATAAAAGTTTAAAAAAAGTGATTTGTATATGGTCGAGAAAACTAAAGTCTCTGCCTAAGCTCCACCCCCTCTCCCTAATCCCCTGACCCTTACTCCTCACACTTTTGTGAGATCGGATGTAGAGGACAGGTAATTTATATCACCTGTTACATTAATAGGTTTATCCTAAATGAATCGAAAAGAGTATCCTAAAAATGCGATTATCTCTCCAAACACATTAATTCGTTGGTTTGTATATAGAGCTGGCAGTGCCCTCTTCTCTGTGGTTTTGCTGTCAGATTTTCCAGTCTTACAAGTGTCCATTTGCTAGTCGTGTATGTGAACACATCCAGTCCGTCTGGCAGTGGACTGTGACACCCCCCACCTCTGGTCTTCTGGAATCTCCTGTCCCCGTGGCTGGCACTCAAACCCAGATGTCTGAGTTTCCAAGAACTATGTTTTTCCATGTGTCACAGAAAACTCTACCAACGCTGTCTGCAGTGTTATTGTGACCATGATCACTTCTGCTCTTGTTAGACACAGAGTCCTTCAGCTGAGATTTGACCATCATACTTTTCATTCCCACTCTCATTTGGCTCATGTTAAGGTTTAAAAAGAATATGGAAAAGCTCTGAAGAAAACCTCACCCTCTTGCACCTTCCTGAAGGAAGACTCTGACTGCTCTCTCTCTCCCAGTGAGGAAGAGAAGGAGAACCTCATATTTTCAGAGGTGGCCTATGGAGGAGAAAACCCCAGATTCCATCCACAGGGTGGTCTCTCTGGTAGATTCTGGGGCCACCCTAGAAGAGTTAGGTGGGAGGGACAGGACATGGTGGCTCACACCTGTAATCCCAGCACTTTGGGAAGCCAAGGTGGGCCAATTATTTGAGGTCAGGAGTTTGAGACCAGCCTGTCCCACATGGTGAAACTTCTTCTCTACTAAAAATACAAAAATTAGCTGGGCATGGTGGTGTGTGCCTGTAATCCCAGCTATTTGGGAAACTGAGGCTGAAGAATCACTTAAACCCAGGAGGTGGAGATTGCAGTGAGCCAGGAACATGCCACTGTACTCTAGCCTGAGTGACAGAGTGAGACTTGGTCTCAAAAAAAAAAAGAGTTAGGTGGGAGGAATGAGTGCCTTCTTTGATATAAGAGTCTGACAGGTCAACTCTAGAGGATTGAGTGGGGACCCTCATTCTGCAGGGCAGAGGGATAACATTTCACCTCCATCCCCCAGATGTGCCCAGGGTCTCCTGTAGACACAGCCTACCTCCGCTCCTATAATCCTCACCAGCAAACACACTCGGGGTGCTGGTGACTCACTCCGGATCCTAAAGGAGGCTTCCTGAGGATGGGTCTAGTGAACCAAACTTGGAAACAGAAGGTGAGCGTGGAGGCAGCGGAGCCTAGCCTGGAGGGAAGCCGGCCGGGACAGCTGAGTCATTTGTGCTCATCATTCACCCAAGGATTTGATGTTCCTTTGGCTGGCATCTATTTTCTCTTTGCAAAACTATTGATCCTGCTGCCAAATGTACCCTAAGCCTACCTCAGGCACCAGCAAGATGAATGAGAAATTCAGTAACTCGAGGACACGGTAACCTGAAGACACAGAGGACAGTGCCTTGACTTTCATCAGTAGCCCTCGGCCTGGCTGGGCCACCGACCCCAAGCAGAA
This sequence comes from Sapajus apella, assembly GCF_009761245.1. NCBI lineage: Eukaryota > Metazoa > Chordata > Mammalia > Primates > Cebidae > Sapajus > Sapajus apella. The sequence continues at coordinate 4,380,650 of NW_022436989.1, forward strand.
CTGAAATTCAGCAAGAGATGAGGACAGTAACATTCGGGTCTGTTCACCAAGCCCCCAGCTTGGCACCAGACATTTTTGGCTTTCTGCAAACAGCTGCACAGAAGCGGTGGCCAAACCCGTCTAGTGTGTGATGAGTCATCTTGCGTCAGCATCGCGCAGCACCAGCATCCTATGAGGGCTCCTTTAGCTGCTGTGTCTGTCTTGGGCTTTTTCCAAAAGGCGAGGGAGCCAAATATCCAAGCCCCCACGCTAATGAGCACTTTGCGATTCCACGTAAGCAAACTTATTTCACCTCCCAAGACGCATCTACACTCCTCATTATTCATTGGCTGGCACGGCGAAGCAAGACTGAAGGAAGTGACTTGACTTAAATCAGAAAAAAGAAAAACTTGGTGGTATGTATCTTATTATTATTATTTTTTTGAGACAGAGTCTCACTCTGTTGTCCAGGCTGGAGTGCTGTGGCATGATCTCAGCTCACTGTAACCTCCGCCTCCCAGGTTCAGGCGATTCTCCTGCCTCAGCCTCCTGAGTAGCTGGGATTACAGGTGTCTGCCACCACACCTGGCTAATTTTTTTGTATTTTTAGTAGAGATGGAGTCTCACCAGGTTGGTCAGGCTGGTCTTGAACTCCTGACGTGGTGGTCTACCTGCCTCGGTCTCCCAAAGTGCTGGGATTACAGGTGTGAGCCACCGCCCCTGCCAGCAGTATGTATCTTTAGGAAAGTATAAGACAGTGTGAAGTCCTTCTCTTTATTCTGAGTCCAGGGGTTTCTCTGATAGCAAGGTTAGTTATTAAAACAGATTTTGAGTTTCTAAAGTTTTACCAAGTATGATGATAGAATGTACCTCTCTAGGGATTTTTAATTTGTTTATGTGTATATGACTTTAACGTGGACAAGGTACTCTTCATATGCATGATCTTATGTAAGCACTACAAAATTCCAAGAATCGAACATTTATTATGACCGCCATTGTACAGAGGAGAAGACAGGTTCTTAAAGACGAAATGATTTTCTCAAGGATGATGTCACAAATCATTGATAGACGTTAAATGCGGAACCAACATTCTGACTCCAAACCCCACCGATGTTTCCCCCAAACGATACAAGATGTTTTCCTGAAATGTCTTAAATGAAAGCCCACATAAATCCTTTGAAGAACCCTTCAAACGTTTTACCTAGCTCTGTGTTTTATGAGGCTGAGAAATTGATCTCCACGTGTGCATCCGGCACGTGGCCACAAGATGGCAGGGCAGCCTCGATGATTGAGAAATTGGCTTCATTCCTTGCACCAGTAGAGGGCTGTAGTTCCATGCTTCAAAAAGTAAGAAATGAGAGGAAAAAAAAAAAAAGAAAAGAAAAACAAAACAAAACCAAAACAAGACCCATCAGTGTCTACACTGATGAAATAGGATGGTGGGAGGTTTGTTTTTCTTTTTTCCTTTTCTTTTCTAGATTAGGCAGTGAGAGTTCAAACAAACAAGTCTCCATTTTCACCTCTGTGTTTGCTTTCGGAGGCACGAGGTCAGGACGTGGGCCAGCCGCCTCGCCTGCATTATTCATCTGTCCAGTTCCAGCCCTGGAACAAACGTGAAGAAATGAAGTAGCTTCAGCCGAGGGAAAACAGTGTTGTTATTGTTGCTGGCGACAGTTCTATTTGCCAACAAACATAAAAAACATACTTTGGAACCCAAATGGGCTTGTCAGAGGGAACTTTTGTTCCATGTTTGGGCTGGGACGCTTCCAGATAGAAATCAGGATGGCATTTGAACTTCGGGAGGCAGGGAGAGAGCTGCGCACAGCAGCTACTGACCCGAAAGGCCAGGCCATCAGCTGCAGTTTCATCTGGGTGTCGTTGACCGCAGCCCACGCAGCTCTGCGTTGCCAACTGGGGTCATTGCCCTGAATGGGTATTGTGGGGGAGGAGACCAGGGCATGCAGTCCAGGAGGACAGGCTCGCCACAAAAGGGGATTAACAGGCTTTGGAGTCTGAGTTTTTGGAAGGTGGTTCTCGCTTTGGGACTTTGGGATCATGAAAGCGGTCCTGATTCTGCGTGGTTTGTTTGCTGTAAGGTCTCAATTATCCCAGGATTGTTGGCAGCACCTTCGAGATCCCTTTGCTACGTGGATTAATTACACCAGGGATAAAGCCATCCTCGCTGTGTCTGCTGGTGAGCGTTTAGGGTCTGTAAACTCATGTAAACGCCAGTCTAAGGGAGCACAATTCAGAAGGCCAATCTGCCCATCCCCTGCTACTGTTACATAATTCAAGTTGAAGGTCCCATCCACAGCTGTCCGGGGGCTGCCTCCTCCCTCGCAGATGGGAGAAGCTTGCTCGATGGACGGGACTTACACTAATACGTTATCCATTTGGAAAGAGGAGATGGTGATCAATTACTACCATGGTGAATATCATTAAAACGCTGCAGAACCAAAAGCTCTGTGTGTATGTCAACTCCTGCGCCTGGCATTGCCACTCCACAAAGCTGCAGTGTCACCGAACGCTTTACATTGAGCTCTAAAGCTGGAAAGGCATCTTAGAGATTAGCAGGTCCAGACGACCGTGTCTAAGACAGCAAGTTCCCCCTAGGAGGAGTTCGAGAAATGTTTGGTGAATGAGTGAGCCCCTCATTTTACAGATCACGTAACAGCCCCTGGGAAATGAAGCGATTGCCCCCATCGCACACCTCATTAGGGGCAGACCAGGCACCACAGCCCAGCTGACTCTCAGGTTAGTCCTGGGCCGATTCCATTTTGCTGCCTCACATTTAAAAAAATTCATCTTAATTTTGTTGCTGTTTTTTCTTTTCAAGCCTTATTTTGATCTACAGTTTGCTTCAGAACTGCACAGTAATGAGGCAGAAGCCTCTTGTTTCTAGCCTCCAGATTCATTTGGGTCTTAATTTCCAACCACTGGGCTTTGTAAGCCTTAACTGACCCTAGAGTTAAGAAGTTGGGCCGGCCGCCGTGGCTCACACCTGTAATCCCAGCACTTTGGGAGGCTGAGGCGGGCGAATCATGAGGTCAGGAGATCAAGACCATCCTGGCTAACAAGGTGAAACCCCGTCTCTACTAAAAATACAAAAAACTAGCCAGGCGTGGTGGCACGCGCCTGTAGTCCCAGCTACTTGGGAGGCTGAGGCAGGAGAATTGCTTCAACCTGGGAGGCAGAGGTTGCAGTGAGCCAAGATTGTGCCACTGCACTCCAGCCTGGACAACAGAGCAAGACTCTGTCTCAAAAAAAAAAAAAAAAAAAAAGTTCAATTTCCAGCATTTGGTCTCAGATTTATGGACGCTTATGATAGAAGACTCAAATGTATTCAATAATCAGGGGTTGCAAACTTTTTCTGGAAAGGGCCAGCTAGTCAATACCTGAGGCTTTGCAGGCCACACGGGCTCTGTCACAACTATTCAGCTTGGGGTTTTAGTGCACAAGCAGCCATAGAGAATGCATACGTGAATGAGCATGGCCGTATTCCAGTATAAGAGAAAAACAGGCAGGAGGGAAACAGATTTGGCCCTAGGGTCAGTTTGCTGACATCTGCAAAGGAGGACTTGGTCTTTGACTTAAAATTTTCCAGCATATTCCAGATCTAAGCAAAGGCGTGTCATTCATCCTTACAGGGTCCATTCACATTCCCAGTCATATCCATCCGCCTTAAGAAATAGAATTTTTAATTTTTTCAATCAGAGACTTGACAGTCCTTAGGAGGAAATGTATTTGTATGGTGCTCCTGGGAGTTTGTGAGATAATGTCTTGGGTTGGGCCTCTTAACAGGCTGGGTGGTTTAAATTTTGTTCTTCAGTTCTGAAGACAGGAGGTGGGGAATTCTGAGATTAAGGAGTGGGCAGATCCAGGGTCTGGCAAGGGTCCCCTTCCTGGTTGACAGGTGGGTTTTTCTCACTGTCTCTTCAAGTGGCAGAGACAGAGTGAGTGTGAGAGACAGAGTGAGAGAGTGCTCTTGTGTCTGTTCTCATAAGGGCACTAATTCCATTCAGCAGGGCTCCACCCTGATGAGCTGACCAGCCCCCAAAGGCCCCACCTCCACATACTTTCACATTGGAGATTCGGGCTTCAACACATGAATTCGGGGAACACACACACATTCAGCCCATAGCTATAGGTAGGTAAAGCCAACACAATAACAAACCTTAGAGATGAAGGAACTGAAGGAGAAGGTTGGAGACCGGAATCTTCACTTCTAATATGTGCCCAACACTATGTTATGCCAAGCACGGTGCTACACCATTGACTCCTTGCAAGATCAGGGAGAGATTTTCATTATTATGCTAACTTCATAGACAAATACTGAGAGATTAATCGTGTGCTCAAGTCTTATTCTAGGAAGCAGCAGAGCTCTGTCTAGAACTCTGTCTAGTTCTGTCTGGCTCTAATGCATGCTCCCTGTCTGCCCTGCACTGAGCACTTCATTCTTAGAATCATCACCTGTTCTGGAAGCAAGGATGGTATACTAATAATCTGTCCACACTTAATTCCCATACCCTTGCTAGGAGCCTGATGTTTGTTGAATGTTAAAGTAAGTATAAGTACTTGAAGGGATGATTTGATTTTTTTTTTTTTTTTTGAGGTAGAGTCTTGTCCAGTTACCCAGGCTGGAGTACAGTGGTATGATCTCAGCTCACTGCAACCCTGCCTTCTGGGTTCAGGCAATTCTCTTGCATCACCCTCTGAGTATCTGGGATTACAAGCACGCATCACCACGCTGGGCTAAATTTCTGTATTTTTAGTAGAGATGGGGTTTCACCATGTTGGCCAGGCTGGTCTCGAACTCTTGATCTCAAGTGATCCACTGGCCTTAGCCTCCCAAAGTGCTGGGAGTACAGGCCTGAGCCACTGTGCCTGGCCAACAAGATCTTCTAATTGTACATTTTAATCTAATATTCTCTTTAAAAATAACCGTCTGTCCCTGTCTCAGATCAGCCTGACTACCAGATTTGGGTTGTTAGGTGCAGGAATTCCCCGCTTCTGCATGACGTTAGGAGAGGTGGTTTAGGAGTCCTCCCATGCCCAGTCAGTGCTGGGGCAGGGATGGGGGTGCCCACGGGAGGCAGGGCTGCCAGGCTGTGTGTGGGGCCTGGGAAGAGAGCTCCTACTTCCTCATGGAGTGCCTGCCGTGCACTCTGGGTGGGCATAGGAAAGTGATTGACAGAAATAAAAGCACCACCTAGAACCTCAGAGACTGATTCTCTCTCAAAATTCACGTCCAGTGCAGCCGTTCTGGGATGAACACAGGGTCTTCGGGCAGCACCCTGTCATTTGGTTGGTTGGGAATGATGGCACCTGTCCATGTGACTTTGGAGAAGCTGTTTCTCTCCTCCTCGTTTCACTTTCCTTCTGGGGCTGAACCAGGCAACCCCCAACGCCCCTTCCAGTTAGAGGAAGAGAGAGCAGCCGGTGGGTAACATGCCGCGGGTTCTCCCTGCGAGGCTGGAAGAGTAATGAAATCATCTGAGATAAAAATGTAAGAAGGACTGAGCTTTCTGCAGATCCAGAGGCCACCCGGTGTGTGGCAAACTCTGGAGACTTTTTTTTAGTACCTGGACTTCTCCTTTTTGGAGGCAGACCTCAATTCATCCCCAAAGAGAAATCTGAAATAGCAGAAAGAATTTCAAACAGGATAGGAATTTGGGCTCTGCCAAGATCCAGGGAAGACGCAGGGTGTGAGGATTTCAGGGGAGGTGATGGAGGGGGTGGGCGGTGAGTGGCTGCTTTCTACTCTCCGGTCTCAGGAGGCCTTGCTGGGACAGGCGAGCTAAGGGTGTGCAGCTGGTTTACTTGGGGCATGTGACTCTCCAGCCTCATGTCCGGTTTCTGGTCGGTAAAATAAGAACATGGGATGACCATTTCACGCCGGAGTCTGGGGCTCATGGGTCAGGGCTTGCTTTTTTTTTCTTCATTATAATCCTTTAGAATATAAAGGATTTGCTTCCTTGTCATATTTGGCGCTAAATTATTTTCCAGTTTTTGCTGTTTTTTTTTTTTTTTTCTTTTTGAGAGAGGACATCACTCTGCTACCCAGGTTGGAGTGCAGTGGTGCAATCAGAGCTCACTGCGGCCTCAAACTCCTGGGCACAAGTGCCGTTTCTGTCTCATCCTCCCAAGCAGCTGGGAGTACAGGCGCACACAAACATGCCCGGCTAATGCTTTTGATTTTAGTAGAGATGAGGTCTTTCTCTGCTGCCCAGGCTGGAATGCAGTGGCACAAACACGGATCTGTGAGGTACAACGAAGCTCTAAGATCCCATCAGCAGCCTAAACCTCGTGGGCTCAAGTGATCCTCCCAACTCAGCCTCCTAAGTAGCCGAGACCATGAGTGCACACCACCACACCAGGCTAAGCGTTTCTCTTTACTTGTAAATTTTCTTTATTTTTTGACATCAGGGCATTTACTAGAATTCATTCTAGAAATATTTCCTGTTTTTGCTCTGTCACCCTGCTGGAGTGCAGTGGCATGATCTTGGCTCACTGCAACCTCCGCGACCCAGATCAAGTGATTCTCCTGCCTCAGGCTCCCAAGTAGGTGGAACTACAGGTGTGCACCACCACACCCAGCTAATTTTTGTATTTTTAGTAGAGATGGGGTTTCACCATGTTGGCCACACTGGTCTTGAACGCCTTACCTCAAGTGATCCACCCACCTCGGCCTCCCAAAGTCCTGGGATTACAGGCATGAGCCACTGTGTCTGACCAGAGAAAAATTTTCTTTCATATTTTTTTCACAGTGTTTTTATGCTTACAAAGTTTTCTCTTTCTCATGTGGAGGAGATCAAGTACTAATATACAAGTTTTAACGGCTTTATTATATATGTTTAACATTTTTATTTTCAAAATTTGAAATTAATTTATACACATTAAAAAATTTAAGAAACGTGTGTATGTGAGTTTTCATGAGAAATAAAAACACCACATTCACACACAATTGTACCGCCTTTCCCAGAGACAACTACTGTTAACAGCTGATGGATGAATTCTTCAGACTTTCAATTTGAGGCATATGTGTGTGTGTGTAGAGACATGTATGTGGCATTTGTTTTCACATAGGAAAATATACATGCATACAGTACCTGTCATTCAACAGCTTGGTTTTCTTCACAGGACACTAGTCTTTGGAGATCTTTTCACGCCAGTGCACATAGCTTTGCCTTCTTCTTCTTAACATGTGCAGTGTTCATGTACTGTAATTTACACATGACTTGGAAATTCATTTAAAAGTTGTGTCAGTCAATGGTTTTACATGAAGATGCAGATAGATTTCTCTTCCCCAAGCAGCAAACTCTTCCCCAGTTTTCCAAACAGCAATCCTCTCCTGTGTGCTGGGGGGGATTTTTTTTTTCTTTTTCTTTTTTTGAGACAAGGTCTTGCTCTGTTGCCCAGGCTGGAGTGCAGTGGTGTGATCTCGGCTCACTGCAGCCTCGAACTCCAGGGCTTAATCAATCCTCTCATCTAAGCCTCCCAAGCAGCGGGGACTACGAGCATGTGCCACTAAGCCTGGCTAATTTTTTATAGAGACAGGGTTTCACTATGTTGCTCGGGCTGGTCTCGAACTCCTGGGCTCAAGCAATCTGCTCCCTTTGGCCTCCTAAAGTGCTGGGATTACTGGCATGAGCCACTGCGCTTGGTCCGGATGTTTTTGTAGTTTGTTTTTTAAGATAGTGCAGTGGACAACACATTTCAGAAATAAGGAGAGCAAAATGTGTGTACCGCTGTACAGTGTAGAATGTGCTTTCCCACGTGTAATCTTACTTGAATCTCACTGAGATGCTAGGACATGGAAATATTATTTTTTCCCCTGTTTTACACCTGGGCAGGTAAGGTGTAAGGTGAGCAGTAGGAGGCTAAGGGGTTGCCCAGGCTACACATTGAAGTGTGGAGCTGGAACTTGAATTCAAGTCTCCTGACTACGAGTCCAAGCTTTCCTTGAGCCGCAGCCAAGAATTTAAGAAGTTTCAGCAATAGAGAGGCAAAGAATCCCTTCCTTTCCCTCCGCCACCTGTTCTCCCTTCCTTCCTTCTTTGAACAGTTATTTATTGAGCTTCTCCTGCGTGGCAGGCACAGCGCGAGGGTTTGCCATGAGAAAGCCTCACGACTTGCAGAAGGTAATTATTCTCAGCTTCAGCTTCCTTATGTGTGTAATGATCTGTGAGGTACAACGAAGCTCTAAGATCCCATCAGAAAGATTCATCTAGTTAACCAGGAAATTAAATCCACCAAATCACCAGTTGCCTTGAACACTTTGTTTAAATATCAAGGATTTACTGTTTTATTTTGAGAACTTCATAGGGTCCCCGCAGTGGAAGGGGTTCTGCATAATCCATTGGTCGGTCTGACCCCTTGCTTTGGACAGGTGGATGATACATTTTTCAGCAAAGAAACTGCCTAGTCGTTCTGTTGTTGTTGTTGCTGTAGGTTTAAAGCATCAATTGATTATCTCAAGGTCTCTGTGGCTCAGGAATCTGGGCCTGGCTTAGCTGGGTCCTTCTGGCTCAGGGTCTCTCGCCAGGCTGCAATCAAAGACGATCCTGGGATGGAGCCATCTTAAGGCTGGGCTGGGGGAGGATCCATTACCCAGCTTACTCACTGGCTGTTAGCAGGATTAGTTGGCAGGATTCATTTCCTCACTGGCTGCTGGCTGGAGACATTAGTTCTTGCTATGTGGGACTCTCCACTGGGCAGCCTGCAACATGGGACCTGACTCCCTTCACAGCAAGAGAATAAGAGAACGTGTGCTAGGAGGGAAGCCACAGTCTGTTGCCACCTTATCTTGGAAACGAGGTCATCATCTCTGCCATAGGAGGCAGGGACCATCAGGGGACACTGTTGAGGCTGCTGACCACAGTAGGAATTGCTGTGTTCCTCAGCGGAAGCATAGAAAGTCCGGGTAACTCTGCTGAGGTTTGTACAAGAGACGGTGGAGGGGCTGGCTGTCAACCCAGGTCGTCTGTCTGCAGAAGCTGTTCTTGTTGCTACCACACTACTGCCCCATGGTTAGAAAGCCAGTGGATGCGTTCCCTGAACTGAGAGGACTAGAGGACTAAAGGTACTGGCCAGGGCAGGGGAACTTAGCCTTTCCTTTGCCACTACAACTATTGCGAAATACAATTAGAGAAAAAGTTAGCACCTACTTAATTATGGCTATCTGGTGCCTTTCCTTTGTCTCAAAGTGTAAGACATATGCATTTGCACATGATGATTTGCAAAAAAAACTATGCAAAAGAACACAGACAAAAGTGTATCTCCCACATGCCCTTCCCACGGCGCTTCTCTTCCCTCCTCGGGAGCAGCCCGCAGTCCCAGTTTCTTGCGTGTCCTTCAGAGATATTCTATGAATGTACAAGCTTGTGAGAACAGCCTTTTTTGGTTGTTTTTTAAAAAATACACACATAGGAGTAAAAAGGCAACTCACAGAGTGGGAAAAGATAAGGACTCATCCAGTATTTAGTAAAAACAAACAAAAATCCTACAAATCAAGAAGAAAGAGATGGATGATCTTACAAGAAAATGGGTGGGAGACATTTTACCAAAGTCAAAAGCAAAATGGCCCTTGACACAAGAGATGCCAAACCTCACTAGTCATCAGGGAAATGTACAAAGTGGCAAGGTGATGGCAAAAACACAGAGCGTGGGAAATGCCAGCGTATGAGTGAGCCAGTTTCTCCACAGCCTGGTCAACAAGTGTGTTGCCACCATATTTTATAAGAAGTCACTCTTATAGGTGTGCACAAATATCCCATTGTGGTTCCAACATGTCTTTCCCTCATAGGTAAGGAAGCCTAAAGTCCCTTCATATGCTCACATGCTGTCTGTAGGTCTTCTGTGAAATGCCTGTTCAAGTATTTCCCATTATTTACTTGGATTATCTGTCCTTTCATGGTTGAATTTTGAGAGTTATTTCTATATTCTAGGTTGTTCCCTTTTTTAAAGTTTCATTCATAATCTTTTTTTGAGATGGGGTCTTGCTATGTTGCCCAGGCTGGTCTCGAACTCCTGAGCTCAAGGAATCCTCCTGTCTCAGCCTCCCAAAGTGCTGGGATTACAGGTGTGAGCCACTATGCCCTGGCCCCTTGTTCTTTGCCGTCAAAATGGACTTTAGCTATTTTTGGCCCTTTCTCTCACATACATATTTCTTTCTTGGATCAGCATCTCATGTTTTATCTGAAGTCATAAGATTTAAAGAACTGTGGAGAGTTTCTGAAGAATCGGCATCTTTATGTAGAATGAGAAGATATGTAGTCTTCCCGTTCATGAATGTGGTATAATTCTCCATTTATTCAGGATTTCTTTTATGCCTCTTGATAATATTTTGTAATTTTCTTTAAAGTGCCTTGAACATTGTGAGAGGAGAACCTTGTTCTTTGATCTTAGTTTCTATCTGGAAGGCTTTTCCCCAAGCACACTTCCTTCCCTTGACCCACTTCACCCTTGTAGAGAGGTTATGGCCCATCTAATGTCAGATTAGCAAAGACTACCTAAGTTTTGCTTCTTCTTTGTTTGGTGGGTAAGTAAGAAGCCTGCAGTGAGGAGGCATTCTGTCTGTTTCTCGAGGGTAGGTTTGTTTGTGCTGGAGGTCCTGTTGGATATAAGCTGTGGCAGTGGCATCATTATCTCATTCCTACCTCAGAGAAAATCAGCATTTTCACATTAAGTATGATGTTTTCTGTAAGTTTTATATAGATGCCCTTCATCAGTTTTAGGTGATGTCTTTCTAGTTCTAGGTTGCCAAGAATTTATGTCATGAATGGATGTTGAATTTCATCAAATTATTCTCTGCATTTATTGAAACGATCATATGATGTTTCTTTTCTATTTTGTCTACAAGGTGAATTACACAATTTTTTTGGATAATTTAAAATTGAAAATTTGTACAAGAAACTCTCATAACTCTTTACCCAGATTTACCAGTTATTCACTTTTTACATCATTTGCTTTATAATTCTTTCCTTATACATACACATATGAGCATGTTGCTTATTTTTTGTATCATTTTAGGCTAAATTGGAGGTAGTATGTTCTTTTACCCCTAATTATTTATGAAGAACAGAGACATTCTATGGCAGGAATTCAATGAAGGCAAGAAATTAAACTCATACGTTACTATTTCATACGTGTGAATATTAAACCAACCTTGCATTCTTAGAATAAACCCCACTATGAATGACACGATGTTCTATCCTTATTACATTTTATTATGTTGATTGGCTTGACTTTGCCTGCCTGCCTTTTTTCCTGCCTTTTTTCCCTCCCTTCCATCTTTCCTCTCTCCCTGCCTTGTTTCTTCCCTCCATCCCCCCTTCCCTTCCTCCTTTTCCCCTTTCTTTCTCCTTTCCTTCCTTCCTCCCTCCCTCCTCCTTCCCTTTCTCCCTCTCCTCCTCCCTTTCTTCTCCCTTTTTCTCTCTTTCTTTTGTATTTATGAGAGAGTTGACCCTATAATTATCTTCTTGTAATGAACCTGTTTACTCTTAAACAGTGGGTTGGGAAGTAGTCTCTCCGTTTCCATTTTCTCAAATAGTTGTGTAAGATTGGTACTATTTCTTCCTTAAATGTTGAAAAGAATTTACTCCTGAAGGCATGAGAAGATTTTCTAGTTGAGATTCACTTTAATAGCTGTAAGACTAGATTGTCTCTCTTTTTGTGTCCATTTAGTAAATGATGTTTTTTTCCAAGTGGTTATTTAATCGAATTTTCTAGTTAATTGTTATAAAGTTGCTCATAGTATCATGTTATCTTTTTAATATATGAGGATATAGAATTATTTCTTCCTTTTCATTTCCAGTATTTTTATTTGCCCTTCTCTCTCTTTTTTGTTATTAGTCTTACTATGAGTTTATTAATTTTATTAGCCTTTTCCAATAACCAGCATTTGGATTTGCTTATTCTCTCTTATATTAATATGTTTGCTTTCTATTTTATTAACTTGTTTTTATATTTTTATTTTCTTCATTTTACTTTCTTTGGTTTAATTTGTCATTCCTCCCACCCAACTTCTTGAGATAGATGTTTGAAACACTGATTTTAAATCTTTCTTCTTTTCTAATCACATGCATTTAAAACTAAAATTTTTCCTTTAAGCATTACTTTAGCAGACTTCCCTAAGTTTTGATATGTAATGTTTAACATAATTTCTAAATACTTTCTCATTTTTATTGTGATTTCTTCTTTGGCTCTTAAATAATATAGCAGTGTATTATTTAATTTCTAAATATATATATAGGGATTTTTGTTTAGCATTTATGTGATTGATTTCTGGTTTAATTTTACTGTAGTAAGATAATATACTCTATACGATTTTGATATTTTTCAAAATTGGTAAGACTTGTTGTATGGTCAGTATTGTAGAGGGCGCAGGTTAAAAAGAATGGCTATTATTTGGTTGTGGGGTATAGTGTTCCAAATGTGTTAATCAGTGCAAGTTTGTTAATCATATTGTTCAAGTTTTTTTATATTGTTACTAACTCTTTAGGTCTTCTTTATTAGCTACTGAGAGAGTTAATATCTCTCCCTATGATTTTGGATTTGACTGTTTCTCCTTTGGTTAAGTCAGTTTTTGCTTCATATATTTTTGGTCTATGTTATAAGCTATATACAAATTTAGAATTATTACATCTTCCTGACAGATTGAATCTTTTATATTTAGCTATAAAATTCTAATCTGATAATCTTTGCTTTTGTTGAATTTAATCAGATTTCATATGTGTGATATATTGTGACTTATCATTTCCAGTGTTTTTCTTTAAGCGTCTCTTTGGCTATGTTTTCCCTTCTGACTCTTTTCGGGACATCGGTTCCCCACTCCCAATCACCCTGCCTCAAGACTTTTCATTTCACCACTTTGGCCCTTGTTGGTTTGAAGTTCTTCAACTATCCATTGATCATAATCACACCTGCCTCCTTTTTGCTATAAATGTAAACAACTTTAGCTTTGCCTTCTAAATAAAAATATTGTATTTGTATTTTTGCTCTGTGTAGTTAATTGTAATTGATATTCTATCAACTTTCATACTCATCGGTTTTTTTTCCTTGCATACTACAATTTTGGTATGGGTTTAGTTGTTCCCCGCCTCCCAACCTTGCTAAGGGCCATCTTATAATGAGAGTCTGTAGGGGTGGAAGCAACCTTAATCTTTGTATATCTGTGAATATTTTTATATCACTCTCACTGTTAAAGGCTAGTTTAACTCAATATAAAATTCCAGGTTGATAGTTATTTTTCCTCAGCATTTTGAAGCTATTATTCCATTGTCTTTTGTCCTCCATTGGGGATGATATAAAATTTGCCAAATATCTAATTGTTATTTCATTGCAAATAATTCATCACTTCTCTCTTGTAGCTTACAAGATTTTTTCTTTATCTGTGTAGTTCTATAGTTTCACTATGATGAGTCCAGATGTGGATTTATACGAGAGAGCTGAGAGCATTTTTCTCCAGAATTTCATGTCTTTCTTCAATAATAGAAAATCATTAATTCTTGTTATTTACAAATATTACTTCTCTGTCATTCCCAACATTCACTTATTTTTGGAATTCCAGTAAATGAATCTAGGAATTTCTTAATCTAGTCTCCGTATTTCTTAACTGCTTGTATGTATAGATATATATGTATATGTATTCAATATCAGATATATGTATATGTATAGACACACACATATAGTTACATTTTCTTTTTCTTTTTCTTTTTTTTTTTTAAGAGACAGGGTCTTGCTATGTTGCCCAGGCTGGTCTTGAACCCCTGGACTCAGACTCCCAAAGTACTGGGATTACAAGCATTAGTCATCGTGCTGGGCTTCCTTTTTTTTTCCTATGCTGAAGAATTCTGGAAGAATTCTCCAGTATTCCCTTCTAATTAATATGTTCTTTATTTGATTGTGTCCAGTTTAGATTGATCTCATATATTGATTTTTTTTTTTTTTAGATGGAGTTTCACTCTTGTTGAGCAGGTTGGAGTGCAATGGCGCCACCTTGGCTCACTGCAACCTCCACCTCCCGGGTTCAAGCGATTCTCCTGCCTCAGCCTCCCAAGTAGCTGGGATTACAAGCATTAACCACCATGCCTGGCTAATTTTATACTTTTAGTAGAGATGGGGTTTCTCCATGTTGGTCTGGCTGGTCTCAAACTCCTGACTTCAGGTGATCCTGCTGCCTTGGCTTCCCAAAGTTCAGGGATTACAGGTGTGACCCACTGTGCCTGGCCCTATACTGAATTTTTAAAAAGGAATCTATTTTTATATTTCAAGACTTGTAGTTGATTCTTATTCACATATAACTATTCTTTCATTTTTTTCTCTCTCTACATTTTCTTGGCATCTTAAAATGAAAGATATTATTTCATTTATATCTTTGTTCATTATACACATTCTTTTCTAAAAAAATCTTTTCTAGGCTGTTCCATAAAATTGATTTAATCAGAAATCAATTCACATTCAGGGTCTTAATTTCATTCTCATTAGATTTCTTTATGTTTGTGGATTTGGGTTTGTGTGCAGATTGTGGGTGGGAGATTTGGGTTTGTTTTCTCTGTCTCCACCTCACCCACTCCCCCGTTTCCCTCTCCTTCCCCGTGATTCACAGCTGCTTAGAGCTGTTGCATCCAGGTCTCTAATCCCGAATCATGTCTCCTGCTTCAGGGCTGTCCTCCCATGTAGGCAGGGAAAAGAACCCTTTTGATATGCATGAGATTCACATGCATTTGTTGTGGGAATTGGCTCATGCAATTATGAAGGCCAAGAAGTCCCATGAGCTGTTGCCTGCAAACTGCAGAACCAGGAAAGCTGGGAGTGTGACTGTTTTTCAGTGCAAAGGCCTGAGAACCAGGACCTCTGATGTTTGAGAGCAAGAGAAGATGGATGACCCAGCTCAAAAGTGTGAGCAAATCTGCCCCCTTCCTCTGCCTTTTTGTTCTATGTGGGCCTTCACTGGATTAAGTGGTGCCCATCCACACGGGTAAGGGAGATCTTCCCGCTCAGTCTACTGACTCCAAAGCTCATGTCTTCCAGAAACACCCTCACAGACACACCTTGAAATGATGGGTTACCAGCTACCTGGGTATCCTTTAGCTCAGTCAAGTTGACATATAAAATTAGCCAACACACCTACCCTAGTGACATTAGGGCTGTTGTATTCACAGACACTACATTTGATTTGGGTTCTTTGCCACACAGCCTTGCTTTCTATAGGCTATAAAGCTGAAGCCCCAGGCGCTATTGTGTCAGCATCTTAATTTTTCAATTTCTTCCATGACCCATCTGAGCTCCTACTTTCAGTGAAAATTATTCCAGTTCCCCTCTCCTGTGGAGCACTAGTAATTCCCCCACTTTGCAGGATGCAAATTCTAGGCTGTCCCTTCCTAGGGGATGGTAGTTTCAGCTGCTGCTCTCTGCTTTTTGTTTTTATAACAGAGGTCATTATTTTGAGCCCAGTTATTTTGCTTTTGATTTGTTTCTTACCTGTCACTGCTATGTCTTTGCAGCCAAGGGTGTGAGACAAAGCGTGAAGTCCCAGCACTGGCTTCACCAGGATTCTGTCTTCTTTTTGAAGATCTCCACGTCCTTCTTCCTGCAGTAAATGTGCAGCTTCTGTTTCAGGTAGTTCTGAGGAGAGCCTTGGTGCTGGGCTGGGCAAAAATAAAGGGCTCCCCCTTCCACTGTCAGCTCCCAAAGGGATGTCCTGAGCTGCATTGCCAGGACCTCTGCCTAGGAAAGGAACAGGAGCTATAAGAGGGTATCAGCTGCAAAGAGCATCCTTCATTGTAAGAACGCTGCTGCTGGAGGAGAGGACGTGGAGGGATAGGGGCCTGTTCTCTCCCCTGTCCCCTTTCACTAAACTTCCCAGATAAAAATAATTTTTTTTCTTTTTTGAGACAGGATCTTTCTCTGACACCCAGGCTAGAGTGCAGGGATGCAATCACAGGCTCACTGCAGCCTTGAACTCCTGGGCTTAAACAATCCTTCCATCTCAGCCTCCTGAGTAGGTGTGTGCCACCATGCCTGGCTAATTTATTTTTATTTTTGTAGAGATGGAGCCTCCCTATATTGCCCAGGCTGGTCATAAACTCCTGGGCTCAAGAGATCCTCCCTCCTCAGCCTTCCAAAATGCTGGGATTACAGATGTAAGCCACTGCACCTGGCAGGAAAAAAAAAAATGTTTTAATTGGCAGAAACATATGTAGAAATACCGAAAGAACAAGAAATTACCTGCCTAAATTATGTTACTTTTTAATAATTCTTTTTTTTTTTTCTGAGATGAGGTCTCACTTTGTCTCCCAGGCTGGAGTGCAGAGGTGTGATCTTGGCTCACTGCAACCTTCGCCGCCCAGGTTCAAGTGATTCTCCGCCTCAGCCTCCCAAGTAGCTGGGATTACAGGCATCCAGCACCACACCTGGCTAATTTTTGTACCTTAGTAGAGACGGTGTTTTGCCATGTTGCCCAGGCTGGTCTTGAACTCCTTAGCTCAGGTGATCCACCCACCTCAGCCTCCCAAAGTTCCAGGATTACAGGCATGAGCCACTACACCTGGCCACCTTTTAATAATTCTTATGATACTGTAAATAATCTCAAAAGTTCCCAATTAGATAGAAAGTAAAAATGAAGAAAAATGGGCCAGGTATGGTAGCTCACGTCTGTAACGCCAGTGCTTTGGGAGGCTGAAGCAGGAGCACTGCTTGATGCCAGGAGTACAAGACCAGTCTGGGAGACAAAGCGAGATCCCGTCTCTACAAAAAATTTAAAAATTAGCTGGACATGGTGGTGCACACCTGTAATCCTAGCTACCGGGACTGAGGCCGGAGGATTGCTTGAGTCCAGGAGTTTCAGGTTGTAGTGGGCTATGAGTGTGGCACTGTACTCCAGCCTGGCACAAAAAAATGAGACCCTGTCTCAAAAAAAATTATAAAAGAAAAATGAAGAATTTTTTTTTATGTAATTGACTATAATATGGAATAGAACTGGAATTTAAAGTTGCTGTTGTAGTTATTTTGTTTTTTTAGAGGCTGGGTCTCTTTTTTAGAGGCTGTTTGCCCAAGCAGGTCACAAACTCCTGGTCTCAAGTAATGCTGCCACTGCAGCCCCCCAAAGTGTGCAATTACAGATGTGAGCTCTCCTGCCCAGCCCTGTAATTTTATATTCCTTATTCTTTTTTTTTTTTTTTTTGAAACAAGGTCTCGTTCTGTTGCCCAGGCTGGAGTGCTGTGGTCTGGTCTCGGCTCACTGCAACCTCTGCCTCCCGGGTTCAAGCAATTCTCCTGCCTCAGCCTCCCGAGTAGCTGCGATTACAGGCTCCCACAATGACACCTGGCTAATTTTTTGTATTTTTTTGGTAGAGACGGGGTTTCACCATGTTGGCCAGGCTGGTCTCAAACTCCTGACCTCATGATCAGCCTGCCTCGGCCTCCCAAAGTGCTGGGATTACAGGTGTGAGCCACCACACCCGGCCTCATATTGCTTGTTCTTAATATATTTTCTTTAAGAAATATTTGAAAAAAATTATTTAAATTACCTAAACTTGTTCCTGATCTTTCTTAAATAAAAGATTCCTGTGCTGTGAGGTTGACTTGTAACTAAATCCGCACATTGTGTAAAACTCTTAGATTGGAACAAGTCTAGAAGACGAATTTTTTTCCAGGATAAAGCTGAACATAGCAGCTCACCCAGTGTGAATATTCTCTTTACAACCTGTTAAACAACACAACTATAGAGTCACATGTAGTTTTGTGTGTATGTGCGTGTGTGTGGCTGCAAAGTGTTAAAATCTCAGGTTGTCCTCATTCTGCGAGCATGTGGTGGCCAGCCCAGAGCCAGATTGAGCCTTGTTAATTTCCCTGAAGATTTCAAGGAATTATTTTTTGGAAAGGGCAAGTCTGGACTAATAAAAACCAGGATAACCTCCGGCAGTCACATGGAAAAGAATAGAGACAAATTACTCCCGGTTTGTTCGACATTGTGGACATTGTGGCCAGGGGCTTTCTCTAGCTAAACCAGACTGCTTTGCTTTTTCTTCATTTCAAATAGAGAAGTTCTTTGAGTCATGTTCTGGGAAAGGTAAGAGCGTCAAAGTTACGCTGAGTGCTCATCTGCATCCTCTTTCTTTGGCTCCGCTCTTCAGAGAGACGTGGTAGGGACCGTGAGGGCGCTGACGTCATCAGGCCCCAGGTTTGGATTCCTGTTTTGCCACTTTGGGGAAATTTATGTTTCCGCTCTGAGCTTCAGTTTCTCCAGTTTCTAAGGAAGATAATTAACCTCATGGCCGTGATGTTGAAGATTTGGATATGATAAAGTCTGTAACGTGCCTGGCACATAGTAAATACTGAAAAAAAAAAAAATACAGACATGCCTGGATTGCCCTCAGATGAGCTCCTCTCTTCAATGTCTGATAGAACGGAAACCTCACCTCTTTTGTAAATAGCTTCTTGCAGGTTGCAGCCAGATGATTGACAGAGGTTTTGTGTACAAACTAAGGCATTTTAAAATAAATATCTGTTATCTATTGGCTATGTAACAAATTTCCCCCAAAATGAGGAGCTTAAAATAGTTTTTTCTTTAAAGAAACAGGATCTCACTCTGCTGCCCAGGCTGAGTGCAGTGGTGCGATTGTGGCTCACTAGCTCACTGTATCCTCCGCCTCCTGGATCCAAGCAGTTCTCCTACCTCAGCCTCCTGAGTAGCTGGAGCCACAGACAGGCACCACCATGCCCAGCTAATTTTTTTTTTGGCTTTTTTACAGATATAGGCGTCTCACTATGTTGCCCAGGCTGGTGTTGAACTCCTGAGTCTAAGCGATCCTCCTGCCTTGGCCTTCCAAATTATAGGTGTGCATCACTGCACCCAGCCAAAACAAAAACAATCATTTTATTATGTTTATAGATTCGTAGGCCAGGAAAGCACAGCCCCATGACGTCTGTGGTCTCAACTGGGAGAATGGAAAGGTTGGGGGTGACCCGCCAGCTGGGGGAAGCAGTCATTTAGAGGTGTGTTCATGCACATTCCCAGCTGTCAGTTAGGACCTCACACTAGGAACACCCACACATGGCATCTCCATGTGGCCTGGGCTTCCCTACAGTATGGTGGCTTCGTACTTATGTGGCAGCAAATGACCTGAAGGCAAGTTTCTCAAGAGAACCAAGACAAAATGGCATCACTTTTTAGGTCCTAATCTTGGAAGAAGTCACATAGCGTCACATCTGCTGGGTCTCAAGCCCTTCCAGGTTCAAGGGGAGGGAACCATGGACTTCACCTCTTGATAGGAAGAATGTCAAAGTCACGTCGTGAGAACACGTAAAATGGGAGATGTGCTATGTTGGGAAAACACCTTCTGCCACAGGGGTGACTGAGTCAACAGTAAGTCCTCAAAATATTTCACTGCATCTGGTGAAAGCAAGAAAAATATATTTGAGGAGAATAGCTTACAAGACCTTTGCCACTGTGGTTCGGGTGGGAAACAATGAAGGCCTGAAAAAAGCAGTGACAGAGACAATGGGGAGAAGGAGAAGACTGTCAGAGCTGGCCCTGGGGCAGGCAGCGCGGACTCTGAGCACGCCTCTAAATGACTCCTTCCCCCAGCTGGCGGGTCACCCCCAACCTTTCCATTCTCCCAGTTGAGGCCACAGACATCATGGGGCTGTGCTTTCCTGACCTACAGAATCTGTGAGCATAACAAAATGGCTGTTTTTTGTTTTGGCTGGGTGCAGTGACTCACACCTATAATCTCAGCACTTTGGAAGGCCAAGGCAGGAGGATCGCTTAGACTCAGGAGTTCAAGACCAGCCTGGGCAACATAGTGAGACCCCCGTCTCTGTAAAGAAGCCAAAAAAAAAAAATAGTAGTAATAATTAGCCGGGCACGGTGGCTCCTGTCTGTGGTTGCAGCTCCTCAAGAGGCTGAGGCAGGCGAGCTGCTTGGGTCCAGGAGATAGAGGCTGGAAAGGGGAAAGAAGAGTCCCAAGGCTCTGAGGTTTTGAACCTGGGTGCCCAGTAGGGCGGGGTGCTGTTATCTGAAATAAGGAAGTCACAGAGAGAAGCAGGAAGCTCGCTTTCCCTCTTTGCTCACCGCATGCTTGTCTCTTTGCCAGCCACTCGGGTGTGTGTGTCCCAATCTATTTTGCATGCATGTCCTTTGCTTTTCACAGATCTGCACATTAGCTTGGATTCTGGGGCCTCGGTAAATCCTTACAGGCTGGGGTGATGACCTTTCAGAGATGACATCAAGGGCTGTGCGTAGAAATGAGGCCACTAATGGAGCTGATTTGGAGTCCACATCTGGTGTCAGCTTTAAGCTGTACCTGCGTAACCACATGTCCAGGTGAAAACAGCTGGACATGCTTCCGTATCACCAGGAAAAGGTGTGACCCAAACACTGCCTGACGAAGGAATTCCAGTTGCCTTTTCGTGGCCCTTGGAGGTCAGGCCCTCAGAACTCTGTGCTTCATCATGTCCTCTGGACTTCACTGGCAGTACCCCCCCATCCCTGCTGTCCAGGGCACAGCACTGCTTAAGTACATGGCTTCACTTTACCTCACTTCAGAGAACTCTGGGCTCACAAGACCTGTTACAATGAAGTTAGAAGATCATTTAAAACCATTGTAAATGGATGCTATCCTTCTGTTCCTCGTACCTAGAGAGAGATTAGCCAATTATTCCAATAAAACTGTCATTGCTCAAGCATTTCAGGACCTTGCCTTTAGGAATTGCTTTTATTTATTATTATTATTATTGTTGAGACTGAGCCTTGCTCTGTCGCCCAGGCTGGAGTGCAGTGGTGCAATGTCAGCTCACTGCAACTTCTGCCTCCCAGGTTCAATCGATTCTCCTGCCTCGGCCTCCTAAGTAGCTGGGATTACAGGCGCCCACCACCACACCCAGCTAATTTTTTGTATTTTTAGTAGAGATGGGGTTTCACCACATTGCCCAGGCTGGTCTCGAACTCCTGACCTCAAGTGACCCACCCGCCTCAGTCTCCCAAAGTGGTAGGATTACAGGTGTGAGCCACCGGTCCCGGCCAGGAATTACTTTCAGAATCATCCTGTGAACCATTATCATTCTATGCCTTGTTTTTGACCCCAACTTTCCTTACCCAGTATATAGCTCAGGGCTCTTTTATTTGCAAGTGAAAGAATTAACTCAATGTAAGTGAAAAAGCAAATGTACGGGCTCGTAGAACCGGAAGGCTGCAGCGTCTGGCATCAGGTGTGGCTGGTACCAGATGCATCTTTACCCTCTTCCCTTCCTCCTGTAGGTTCAGCCCTTTCTCGATCACTGGCAATGGGCTTCCTGCCTGTGCTGCCAGCACCCCTCTCAGAAGAGTAACCCAGGAAAGAGAACCTGCTCCCACCTGCCCCTTCTTCCTCACTCCCACCCCTTCCCATACGTCACTTCTGGGCAGGACTCTGCTGCAAACCAAGCTATGTGCCCATTGTTGCGCTTACAAAAAAAATGGGAAAAAACCAGAACATGTTCTGGGCAGACAAAAATAGTAGTGGCCGGTGGCTGCCTCGTAGGCCTGCTTTGACCATCATCCTTGACATTACAGAGCCTTCAACAACTTCCCAATCCTACCCTGGTGGTTTGTTAGAAACACCGACTCTCAAGCCCCATCCCAGGCCGACCGAGCCAGACCCCGCAGTCTAAGAAGACCCCCAGGTGATTCTTCTGTACCTTGAAGTTTGCGGCAAGCTGAGTGAAAGGAGAAAGGACGGGCAATGGCTGAGAAAGAGCTTTCTAAAGAGGAGCCCGAGCAGGTTCTGTGCATGGTAGCAGGATAGCAGCAGGCAGCCAGCCTCCCCAGGCTAACCCACAAGGAAGGCAGCAGGCCTGGGCACTGCATGGGTACCCCAGGCAGGGACTCGGAGACCAGAACTGGGGCACAAAGTCACAGCTAGGGTAAGGAATAGCGCTGGTTATAATAATTCTGCTCAACTGTTGAACAGGAACTCCTTGAGTTCCCAGAACGCTGCAGACAGGGAGCTGTGGCCTGGGTGTGCCAAGCGGGAGGTGTCTTCAGTGTCTTCCGCAGAGTAGAAAAGAAAGCTGTGAGGCCAGGAGGGTCCATTCCCAGAGTCATAATGCAGGCAAACGGTGAAATGAGTTTTCATCTTGTATGTTTTTAATAAACCTTAACTATAGTCTGTTGTTAAAGTGTTTCTGAAATTTGGATCCTGTCTAGTTGCAAATAGAGCCGCTTCGTGCATAAGAGTTTATGCAAAACGCGGTCATACCTAGACAGACCTTGCCCTTTTCCAAGTGAGTTATTGATAGGGGTTGGATGTGGAAATTAGAGAAATTCTTAATTGATGCTATCAGTTCCCATATCTTTTATTTATTTATTTATTTATTTATTTATTATTTTTTAAGACTGAATTTCCCTCTTGTTGCCCAGGCTGGAGTGCAATGGCGCTATCTCAGCTCACTGCAACTTCTGCCTCCTGGGTTCAAGTGATTCTCCTGCCTCAGCCTCCTGAGTAGCTGGGTATGCGCCACCATACCCAGCTAATTTTTGTATTTTTAGTAGAGGCGGGGTTTCTCCACGTTGGTCAGGCTGGTGTCGAACTCCCAACCTCAGGTGATTCACCCAACTTGGTCTCCCAAAGTGCTGGGATTATAGGCGTGAGCCA
This sequence comes from Sapajus apella, assembly GCF_009761245.1. Lineage (NCBI taxonomy): Eukaryota > Metazoa > Chordata > Mammalia > Primates > Cebidae > Sapajus > Sapajus apella. Next base: position 4,403,266 of record NW_022436989.1, read on the forward strand.
CTGCACCCTGCCTATTTATTTTAAATAGAGTATTCCTGTAAGAAGGGCTGCAGAAATGAAAGCCAATGGAAGTTTAATTCGATAGAAGGGCTTAGAGGCCTAGAGATCTGGACCAAAGACTGGAATTGTTTCCTGCTGCTTGGCTCAAGGCTCTGAGGCCTTTGCAAACCCCAACTTGACCATGACACAGTCCATAATGCAAGGTGATGGGGAACAGATGTCTCCTGGGACTTGAGGCTGTCCTGTCCTTTCATGGGCCTCTCACATGCGTGGATCTTCTTGGGACTACACTGCAGCCCCACAGTCCTGTGAGCTTGGAAGATGCTTTCGCTGCCAATGGACTCCCAAGCCCTAGACTGTGGGGGTTAAGGAAACAGCTTCTGGCATCAGACACACGGAGTTCAAATCCTTTTTTTTTTTTTGCCGCTTATTAGATGCATGATGTTGAGTGGCTACATAACTTTAGCCTCCTCCAGTATAAAATAGGGTTAGTGATAGGCTGATTATGAGGATTATACAAGCAAATGTACATGAAGTAAGGAGGCAGAGGTTGTGTTTTTTCCTGATCACATCCTGAGCTCTTGGCATGGCACTTAACTGAAAGTTAAAACACTTAGCTCTGCTCAGAACGTGGCAAGCACTTCATCAATAGGAACTGTTATTATTTTTTTAGTGGCTATAATAAAGTTTTATTAGAACATAGCCATGCTCATTTGCTCATACATTGCTACAAAAGCAAAATTGAGTATTTACAAGAGATCGTATGGCCTACAAAGACAAAATATTTATTACAGGTCGAGTATCCCTAATTTGGAAATCCAAAATCTGAAGTGCTCCAAAATTCAAAACTTATTAAGTGTTGTCATGGTGCTTAAAGGAAATGGTCGCTGGAGAATTTGGAATTTCGGATTTTTACATTAGGGATGTTGAACTAGTATAGGTTGCAAATATTCCAAAAATCCAAAAAAAAAAAATCCAAATCCAAAGCACTTCTGTTTGAAAACATTTCAGATAAGGGATGGCTTTGTCTGGTCCTTTAGGCAAAGCATCTACCAACCCCAGCTCTATGTGACAACTTGGAGTTTTCATTTATGTTTCAAGGTTAAGACAGCTTAACAGGGTGTGAATAGTGAGGTATAATATTTTTGTTTCATAAGCGTAAATTTTAGTTCCTACATGAACATTTTTTTCTAAATTGAATTATATATCTAAACTTGAAAGTTATTCTCTTTTATTTATTTTTAAAAAGACAAAATAAAGCTAATGGTGAATACTGCTGCACGTTGTATGAGTGCACTAGGGCTGCCATAACAAGGCTGCATGGCCTCAACAGCAATAAGAGGAGCTATCATTCTTCTTGAACGGTTGTTCAGTTTTGTATGATGCCGTCTCTCAAGATGCTGCATAGTAAGCATGGGCACTCCACTCCCGTATCACGAATATGAATTAACATTACTTCAGTCTTGAGAATCTTATGGCATTTCTTTCTTGAGATAATTGGAGATGTCCTTAGGTTTTGGAGAAATGTGGAGTCTGGAAAGGATTTACAATTACAATATACATTTATTGGTCTTAATGACATTAATAAGAAGGGACGGCAGGGCATGGTGGCTCACGCCTGTAATCCCAGCACTTTGGGCGGGTGGATCACAAGGTCAGGAGATTGAGACCATCCTGGCCAACATGGTGAAACCCCATCTCTACTTAAAACACAAAAAATGAGCTGGGCATGGTGACATGTGCCTGTAGTCCCAGCTACTTGGGAGTCTGAAACAGGAGAATTGCTTGAACCTGGGAGGCGAGGGTTGCAGTGAGCCAAGATCGCGCCACTGCACTCCAGCCTGGTGACAGAGTGAGACACTATCTTAAAAAAAAAAAAAGAGAGAGAGAGAGAGAGAGAGACTGCCACTCCCCACTCATGTTTTCAGTTCATGTGGCTCCTCTTGTAAATATCTCTTCCTCTGCACAACTAAATAGGATTCAGGGGACTTGAATTAGGGATCCCTCAAGAATTTTGGAAGTAGGTTTATGCTCACACACAAGAATTTGGGTTCCTGGCTTGGGTTCATTTGTCTTCGGTTCCTTCAGCACAGTTGGTGGGGACCTCGTCTCTGGAAGGCAGGGTGCCAAGCAGTGAAGGTGAGGAGAGAAAAGGCCGGTTTGACGTCGTGTCTTTCTCCTCCATGTCTCTGCCTTAACTCAGTTCCTCGGCCACGCTTGGGAACGAGCATTCAGGTCCCACCCATCTTCCCTGGACTCTGCAGTTTCACTTCTTCAAAGCTTCCCCAACTGTTTGAAAGCCAGGGATCCCACAATCTGTGTCCTTAACCCTAAACTCCTTTCCAAACCCGTGACTCAAGCGCACAAGTCTTGTGGAGAAATTCACAGGTTGTTGGCGGAGCCTCCGTCTCAGGTGCCTTTTGTGTATCTTCTTTGTGAAAGTCAACCCAGTCTGGTTTCACCAGAATTTTTGCAGGGCTGTGAAGCTCCAGGTTTGGGTGTGTTTGTTTATTGGTTTCCTCACTGGCAATTTTTCCTGAGTGTGCTTTGGACACTTCTTTAGTGATGTGCCCAAGCAGGTCTCTTCCTCTAGAACGTTCTGCTCCTCTGGCTTCCCTGCCCTCTTCTGTTTAATAATGTGGCCCATCCCAGCTTTTGTTCACATGTTTCTCTGAGATGAGGTGTCTGTTTAGCACAGGTTTGCCTGCACCAGAATGATCCCCTCTTGTTTAGCGTTTTGGAGTGTGTGTTGCCTGAATCCCTCAAGGTTTGGGGCTCCCAGTGTCTGTGTTGGGGTTACCTGTGTTTGTTTAGTCTCCCCTACAGCTGGCAAGTTCCAAAAGCACTGGGAACATCCTGTGTGTTCCATCTCACAGGGCCTCTAGCAAACTTTTCATTAGCTGGATGACCTTAGGCAAATTACTTACCCTCCCTTCATCTGTGAAAAAGAGAGCTTATTACCCAACTCACAGAATAATTAATCCAACAGCCTGGCTCGCCGCCTTACACATACTCAGCATTTGACGAGTTTTTACTTTCCTTCTTCATTCTCTGTGCTGCTTAGATGTTCAGTAAACATTTCCTGAATGAATGCATTAGTTGATACACGTATACATGGGATGATTTTCCATTCCAAAGTGCTCACAGTCCTGCTACTGTTTCTTTTCATTGAGGCTGATGACATTATTATGCAAGAGACAGTGGTAACTGTGAACTTTTCCTCCTTCCTGGTATTGTTCAGGACTTGAGGTGGGAAAAAACCGTAATTCAACCTATGTAAACACTACCTATTATTCTTTGAAACTTCTGCCGCCTGATAGATGGAAAAGCCTATGCTGTTGTTGTTTTAATTTGTGTTTCTCTGATTACCAGTGATTTGAAGGACTTAGGTAAAAACAATAGAAATATGCTTTTTAAACCACTTGAAGCCTGCTAGTGGTTTAGAAAGCCCCATCCCAGGCCTATGAGCACAGAATTTAGAATGGCCGGGTATGTGGGCTCATGTAATCAAATTCCCGAGACTGCCCAGGTTGTGAGGTCACACAGAATGCTGTAGACGAACTATGTAGTCAAAGGAGAATGGCGTTTCAGCCACGGCAGCTCCTTGGGAAGGCCCAGAGGTGCCTACATGATCCTTGGACTGGCCCACGTTTTGCTTACCCTTTTTCAGTAGCCACAAACATCCACAGGGATTTCCTCCTTAGGAATCTCTTTCCAAAGCCCCTACCTATGGCCAAGAGCCATCTCACCTCTCTGGGAGAATCCTTGAGCATGCTCTCGTGGCCATAGTTAGAACCAAACTCCTCAAGATCCGGGGAACGAGTGGCCTCCCTCCTTCCATTCAGCCACCTCCTAGGTGCCCACATCTTGGTTCAAGACCTTTCCCCGAGGTGGGCCACAGTGAGAGCAAACGTGCTTTCCCACGGGGGGCTTATAGCTACCTGCAGAGCCCGACCAGAGCCTCGGCCTCCCTGCGACAACCTTTGGGACCCAGTGAACTGGACTTTTCAGTCTTGGAGAACACAGCTTGTGAGACTTTTGTAGAATGGTCAGAATGGGCTCAGAAAAGATGAGGCAATCCCCTTGTCTCGTCTTTTTCAGGGAGTCTTGCCTGCCTGAAATGATGGACTTCCTCCATCCCCCCACCCCTCAGTCTCTGCTCTCCCTCTCCCAGCACTTGAAAAATAAATGAAAAAAATATACCAATCAAGAGTGGAACCTAATTTTCAGAGGCCGTATAATCGAAACCCATTTTTAGAAAGGTAAGAATGAATGCGCCACTGTGAGCAAGCTTTTCTGTGGCTATGTACCACAGTTTGATCACGTGAGCTCAAAGCTTCCGATTCTGGAATTGGATCTTTGTTATACCTTTGCTCAACTGAAAGGCCCACTGAAGTATATGTTTCTGGTTTAAGGGAGTCTAGATGAATTGCAAAAATCTATATCCTTAGATAAACTAGTTCACAAAAAAAGACACTGGCTTTTTCTTGGCTTCTAGCTATCAAAATTACACACATGCCAATACATAGGTAGGTGGGTAGGTAGATATCAAAAGATAGATAAATGGATAGATAAACATAGATACAGAAAGATAGCAATAGATAGATGATTGATTGAGAGAGCAATAGACAGAGATAGAGAAAGATAGATAAGATGACAGACAGACATAGAAATAGATGGATGGTTGGATGGATAGATAGATAGATGACAGGTGTTCCAGTTTCAGCCATGTTCCTTGAGTCCACATACAAACATGCATCACGTGATTCACTGTTGTCTCTGGTAATGATTGAGCCGGGCAGGAACATACCAAGGTTGGCATCAGAAAGGGGTTCAGGACCCCTCTCAGGAGGATTATCACCTGTTGAATGAGGACTATATCTCTCATACTTGAATAATGGAGACAGAGGAATCTTTAGCCAAAGGTGAAGGTTTTGAGGATTGCTATCAGCCTAGTCCCTGACCTCTCTGTTTTAGGGGCTTACCAGATAGCAAAGCAATCAATAAACCTTTATCCAGTGTCTGTGAAGAAGGAGGCACTGACTTTGTTTCTGAGGGGAATGCAGAAAAGGAGAAACAGTAGGAACTGACTGTTTGCTCATGTGGAAAGAGCACTGTCAGAATGTAATCAATATCATGCAGGGTGGTAAAGTGCGGCCAACCCCGTAAAACATCTTTATGAGGGAAGCACTGTGACCTCGGGTGACTAATGGGCTGCGGTGGTTTAATGTAGTAATATGGCCTGGTTGAAATTCTGGTTGTGACACTTGCTTGCTCAGTGATCTTGGGCACATTCACCCCTCTGGGTCTCAGTTTATACCTCAGTGAAATGGGGATAATAGTTGCTACATTAGCTATTGCATATGGCTTTGGTGAGGAGCAAATGACATAATTAATAAAAAGTGCTTAGAATGGTGCTTGGCACATAGAGAAAGGTCCTCAACAGCTTCAGAGCTTAAATGGAGAGGCCTGGCTATGGATGGCCGCAGGTGCCAGAAGAGGGTGAAGGTGCTCTGATGAGGAGACCAGGAAGAATTCAGGGAAGCTCCATCTTGCAGTTTTTAATCTTTTCTTATGAAAATGTTTCATTGCACAACATTATAGAGAGAAAAGTTTAATGGTCACTTAACCCTTTTTTTTTGGCTATATCCACTGTTGACATTTTACCACATTTAATTTATTTAAAAATTTTACTAACATATTTTAAAGTGTATTACAAATATCATACATTTATCCCTAAATGTTTCACTGTGCACCTCCAAAATATAAGGACATTTCCTTCCAGACCCACAGTATCATTATCCTACCTAACAAATCAACAATCTCCTAATCTAACACCCAGGTAGCTTGGAGTTTTAAATTTTGTTTTGCTTTGCTTGAGGCAGGATCTTGCTCTGTTGTCCAGGCTGGACTGCAGTGGTATAAACATGGCTCAACTTCCTAGGTTCAAGCGATGCTCCTACCTCAGCCTCCTGAGTAGCTGGGACCACAGGAGCATACCATAATACCTGACTCATTTTTTTTTAATCTTTTTTTTTTTTTTTTGTAGAGATGGTGTCTTACCATGTTGCCCAAGCTGGCAACTTGAAATATTTTTGACTTCAAAATAGACTATGCTGGAATGGAGATCACTTTTGTAGACAAGATATAAGTCATCGTATGTAGGAAAGAATGCTCTGGATACCAGGATAAGGAGAGCAATGTGTCAGTTGGCCACTGTTCCCTTGTGGAAGTTTACCCTCTGCATGCCCATGGTGAAACGTAGCCTGGCCTGAGCTCCTTAGTGTGAATGAGCTCATTACAATTTGCTTCTTTTGAAAGAAGGAAAACATGTTTTTGAAGGCTGCTTGACAGACAAGGAGGATATTAATAAATGACATGCAAATTTCTTAATTTCACTTTGGCTGGCTATGTGATCGCTGCTTCTGAAATACAGGCTGGTGAGGGAGCTTCTTTTTAAATAAGATTTCCTGAGCTCTGAGGATATGTTGGGTTGTCCAGACTAACTTGGCTGATAGCTAGGTGGGGGATCACTCTCACCTGAGAGGGGTACAATAAGGACACACCTGAATGGAAATTAGCCCTTAATAAAAAGTTGAGAGTTTAATTTTGAGGCTGTTTCTTGGGTGGAGAGATTGTAAAGTTGTGACTGAAAGCTGCTTAAAGCTCTTTTTATAGCTCTGTTGCTCACCCTGAGAAAGCGATTTCATTGATTGGCCTTTTACACTTAACTCTTGTCTTCTCGTTGTCTTTCTATTTCTCCCTTTGACTCTACGTGTTGACAGTAGGATCCACCCGCCTTGGTCTCAGCGTGGGTGCTCTGAGATGCCCAGTTCAAACAACACTCCCCTCTTCTCCAAAGAACAGGTGTGAGAGCCCCCCCATCCCTCTATGGGATACCCAGGGGTGCCCTTTGGTCTCCTGTTGGATGGTGAGAGCCCCACAGTGTAGGGTGGTGGTCTAGAACAAGACTACCTGGACTCAAAAGCTGCCTTCATCACTTACTGCTGGTTTGCTTTTCTCGAGAGCAGGAAAGAGTCAGCCATCAAATATGCCATTCTCTTGTATTTACCTCGTTGAGAAAATATTTTCATTTGTTCTAGAAAAGACTGTCCTTTCCCAAGAATGAGTGAACCACTTTCTTATGCAATGGAGAAAAGTAGCAACTAGAAATAATCTCCTTTTCTTTTAACAGATGTTTTCTCTTGCCTGTGGATTTTGTGTACTTAGAATCAGAAATCACAATAGCCCAGTTTCAAGATAGAAAATGAATGATTATGTAGAGGAGCATTTTTATGAGATCTGGAGGTCATAATCAAGTATAAACCAAATACAATTTGATTGTGTACAGCTATTTAAAAAAAAAAAAAACTAGCCCAGCATTTATAAATCCCTGCAGTAAGATTTATAAGTCATACTGTGCAATCTTCCATAAATTTAAAATAAAATCGCCAACTATAAGCAAATCATGAGCTTTGAATGATCTGTAAAGTAGTGCTTGTAGACGCCAGTACTGACTTTGAAGTATGTGAATGTTGAGCCTTACAGCCCAGCCTATTGATGTTGTTCAGAAGTCTACTGAGCCCATGGGTCCTGAACAGAAAATTCCCCAAATAGGAGCATGACGAACAATGATGGGCACAATTCTGGAGAGTTCTTTAAGCAGGTTGGGAGAATAGAATTTTTTATAAGATCGAGAGCTGAGAAGTGCTGAGAAGTGTGGTCAATTGTTGAAATCACTGGAAAAGGGGAATTTAAGTAGCCTGGTGTAACATTCAGCATGGGAAGAAAGAAGCATGAATGACAGAGGAAAGGAATCTCCTACCCTGCTTAGCTGTAAGTGAAAGCTATGTATTTTAATAGGAGCCATGTGAATGAGCCACCTTACCTGCAATGCCTGCTGATGACTTCATTAAGTACCATTAGGCTGGAATAAGAGGATGCAGCTGGAATCTTATTCTTTTCCCCATTCAAGGCCATAGGCATCACAGACCTTGGGACCTGGTTGCCCTTGTTCAGATGCCATGTTACTGTAGCCACGGTTTGGCGGCAAACCCCGTGGAAACCCATTTGCATTGTTTGGAAGGATGGATCCTGACTTTTATACAGGTACCAAGATTCCTTGCCAGGTCCCAGCCACTGTGACAGATACTGTAACTGTTCATCCACCATCTCTATCTCCCTCACGCATCCATACTTAGAAAGCCCAATTTTATATCGGCTAGCAACACAGCTAACAGGACTCTCTTTCTCTGCCTTTGTGCAGCGGCTGGAATCCATTTAACACAGCTCCGGTCATGAGACATGGGAAGAGGTCCTTGGAGGATATGGACTTTTTAAGTCAAACGACAAAGCTTTACCAAGGGGAAGCTCTGTCTTCACCCTTTGCTCTTCCTCCTAGCATGCAGATGTCAAAGAACACAGGTGACGTTCAGTAAATGAGATGGAAAACCTGGTGATGTTAAGAATGAGTGGGGAGTAGAAAGATGAAAAGAACCTGGGTCCCCAAGAACATCGCTAAGGAAGCGTGGCCGACTGCAGCCTCCACACTTGTGAGAAAGCAAGCCCCAGTTCCTTCAGCGTCTACAGCAATCTTTTCTGTTATGTGTAGCCAAAGGCATTCTTAACTGATACTAATCCAAAGAGAGGTTCTTCCAGAAACCAGAACCAAAGTCACTTAGTGACTTATTATCTAGAAAATAGCACGTTTACCCTTAAAAAATCCAGTTTAAAGAAAACTTTTTTCTGTGTTTCATTTTTTTTCTTTTCAGACCCGGTGATTTCAGATATCAATAATATTTCAAGTGTGTGAGGAGCGATGATTCTGTGCTTTTGACAACGTGTCACTTCCATCCTTCCATTATCACCATCTTAATGAGAAAAAGCAAGTTGACTGCGACATTTCTGCTTAGTGTCTCTGCTCTCTCTCTTGCTGCCAAAGCCCTTTTGTATTGATGGCTGAACGATCCAGCACCCCACCAAAGGTCCTGTCACTGTCGTTTATACAGCATGACCTTGACCACATGTCAGATAGAGGGAAAGCATAAGGAACAGCATCAGATGCCCTCATGTACATTTATTTATTTTAAAATGTCTTTATTTAATTAACAAAATTTAATTAAGTAACCAAGAAGGCCATGTCTGTTTTAATAGTCTTCACAGAAACAGAACCAACTTTAAAGGGAGTTTGCTTGTCCTGAGACTCCCATTTCCAGCCGCACGCCAATGGAATGGTGATAGGTGTCAAAGTCCATGAGAGCTTGCCTGAGTCATTCTCCAGTATAAATGGGCCAGAGCCACTCTGTTTCAACCTCAATAATTAAATCATGTTGTCAGACATAAGGTGAGAACTAGAAAGCAGACCAGAACATTTTTATGGTCACCCAATAGACTTTTCCATCTGTATCAACTATGCGATAATCCCAACGTGGGACACCTATCGCCTGAAAATAGGGTACATGCGACTATTCCTGCAGTCACACACCGTCAAGTGCTGGGCTCTGCACTGGCCATAGCTGGGTGACTCTGCACTGGCCATAGCTGGGTGAAGGCTTAGGTCATGTATCACTCTGGGCTGTGTCTTGGCTACTGTCAGTGGTATCAGCTGTTATTCTCAAGATGGCTAATTCGGGGCATTAGGGCTTAAAGACTAGCTTCACCTGACTGGTCAAATAGGCTTTGCCAGTCCGGAAAAGCCAGAAAATAGAGCAAAAGTCAAGAAGCATAAACCCTTAGTCCAAGGGGCCAGAGGCATGTCTGAGATAGCTGTAGGGCCTTATCAAGGACTGAAGTGGAATTATTAATGCGACAGACTTTTCTAGAGCTTGCAAGTTTTCCTGAGCACCCCAGTTAAAGAATTCTAAAACCCCTTTTTAATAAAGCCCATTTCTAGCCTTCCTGACTGGCACGACCAGATTTAAGGAGCCCTGCATCTCTTGCCAGGGAGCTTTCTACAATTGAAAGAGGAGACTAGCAGAAAATCCAAAAGTCCATGGATCCCTGACTGGGACTGACTGTCACCTCCTTGCTGCCCAGTCCTAGAGGTCCTGACAGTCTACACTGGAGACATGGAAAGAGCCACAGGGTAAACCTGGAGAATTTTCCTGAAGCATTAACTTTGTTTGATGGTAAATAACCAAGAACACTTTTAGGCTTAAACAATATATTGTGGCGTATAATACAACATTTGCTTGACGTTGAACAATTAACACAAGCCTTTTTGCTGGGTTATGTTGGGCACTCAGATGGACTCTCCTCTGTGCCAGCAGGTGCTCCAGTGGGAAGGTTTTAAAAGAGTAAGTAGGTGATGGTGCTTACCTTTCTCTCCCTAGCACTTCCCTAAACAATGCAGGACAGAACAAGGAAAAAAGCAAAAAAAAAAGCCCCTCAAGATCTCATCCTCTGAAGAACACCACACGTGACATTTTGGTGAACATCTTTCAGGATACCCCCCAATGCATACATACAGTGGTGATGTGTGGGTTCCCTTTTACATAAAGAGGATCATACTTGGATGCTTTATAATACAAAGGAAACTTCTAAACTTTTCAGATCAGCTTAAATTGGCCCCAATAAATTGAGATTTTCAGATGTCCACTCATAGCAAACAAGCTCATATACCAATGTGAATAGACAAAGCCTTTTGCATCTAAGAGGAAACAAATATTCTCTCTCTCTTTCTTTCTTTTTTTTTTTTTGAGATAAGGTCTTGGGTCTTGCTCTGTCACCCAGGCTGGAGTACAGTACGGCGGTATGATCATACGGTCACATAACTCACTGCACCCTTGAAGTCCTGGGTGCAAGTGAGCCTCACACCTCAGCCTCCTGAGTAGCTGGCCTACAGGCCTATTCCTGGCGAACGTGGCGTCGCCATACTTGGCTTTTTTTGCTTTCTTTTTCTTTTCTTTCTCTCTTTCTTTTTCTTTTTCTTTCAGAAACAGGGTCTTGTTATGTTACCCAGGCTGGTCACAGACTTGTGGCCTCTAGCAATCCTCCCTCCTTGACCTCCCAAAGTACTGGGATTACAGCGATGAGCCACTGCACCCAGCCTCTCTCTCTTTCTTTCTTTTTAAAAACACAAACAAGAAATAGGACTTGTAGGTGCTCAATAAGTGATGTCTGGATGCATTCCAAGGCTGGAAGTTAAGAGGCCATCGTCCTCGAGGTCAGAAGGTACCGGTAGAAAGGAAACGACTTTCAAGTCTTTTTGGTCGTGAGGGCTGAACCTACCAGAGCGTCTCTTCCCAGCATCTTGGTGATTTCACCATTGCTTACCATCTCCCCTGAACTTCAAGGGTGGGATGAGACCCTGGATGAAGAACCTAGAGAGCTGAGCCCACCCTGTGAGCCCAGATGAGTGGAGCAGGGCAGGGAGGCAGAATAGGCACCCATGGAGGTCCTGGGTACAGCTGCTGCCCAAAGGGCCTGGAAAACCAGCCTCAGACACACCCGCCCAGCCCGAAGGTGTGGGCTTCTTTAAGCAAAAGCTTTGTTCTGAGAGTGACTGTACAAGGTAGCTCAGTAAACAGTGGCAGAACTTGAGATGGGGATTACAGCCCCAAACCTCTCTCCTCTGTGAGCACTGCTGGAGGAGACAAGTCTAGGCCTGCTCTCTGCCTGGATTTTCAGTGCCTACCAGAGCTCACTCTCTCTCTGTTTCTCGCTCTCTCTCTCTCACACACACATGCGCACACACGCACACACGCACACACACGCGCACACACACACATGCACACACACACGCACACACACACACACGCACACACACGCGCGCACACACATGCACACACACGCACGCACACACATGCATACACACATGCACACACGCGCACACACACATGCACACACACGCATACACACACGCGCACACACACGCACACACACGCGTGCACACACACATACACACACACGCGCACACGCACACACACGCATGCACACGCATGCATACACACATGCACACACACGCACACACACGCACACACATGCCTATACACATGCACACACATGCGCACACACATGCACACACATGCACACATGCATACACACATGCACACACATGCACACACATGCACACACATGCGCGCACACACATGCGCACACACATGCACACACATGCATACACACATGCACACACATGCATGCACACACATGCATACACACATGCACACACACATGCATACACACATGCGCGCACACACACATGCACACACACACACCGCTTCTACTACCCTGAGTATATTCTGAGTGCCTAGGAATTAGGAAGCACACATCAGATGAAGTCACTGGCTTTGAACCAACTGGGATAGGGTCATAGCTCTTACATCTCTGAGCTGTAAGACCTTGGTCACCTTACTCAACTCGTCTGTAGAATGGAGAAACCAGCTCCCCAGGCAGGGAAGACTGGATGACACTAATGTTTGGCAAGGGCCTTGAAGAGCGCGTGGATAAGAATGACTGCTCCACAGAGAGCAGCTGCTGGGAAAAGCCACTTACGGGCTCACCTTATCAAGCTCCAGGCTTCTTGAGCCGAGAGCTTAGTTGCTGTTAGGTGTCCAAACATACTTGTTTTTTTGAGACAGTCCCACTCTGCCGCCCAGGCTGGAATGCAGTGGGACGATCCCAGGTCGCTGCAACCTCTGCTCCAGGGTTCATGTTCCCACCTCAGCCTCCCGAGTAGCTGAGACTACAGATGCGTGCCACCACGCTCAGTTAATTTTTGTATTATTAGCAGAGACGGGGTTTCACCATGTTAGCCAGGCTGGTCTCAAACTCCTGACCTCAAGTGATCCGCTTGCCTCGGCCTCCCAAAGTGCCGGGATTACAGGCATGAGCCACCATACCCAGCCAGATATAATTTCTTTACCAACGGAAGAAGATTTACTCCCAGCTGGCTCACGTTGAGTATAGACACGCACGTTCACACGCCTGCATGCACATCGTTTGAAGGGCTGCTAGATCAGCACCCCACCCACGGCAACGGTGAGTGGGTGACAGTGATCAATCCGGACACTTCAGGCCCTGCTGCACTTGCTCCCCAAAGCCCTCCTCCTGGGGTCTGGCCACTCCCACAGCTACACGGCTGCCCTCTCCCTCTTTGGTTCCCTACGTTGGTCTTGGCTCCCCACTAGTCTCTGAATTCAAGCACCTAGGATCCGTGCTTGTATATCGCTGCTGGACTCCGGCACTGCACACTGGTGAGGGGCAGTAGAGCTTACTGGCTGAGAACATAGGATTTATATTCAGACAGCAGTGGGCTTAAATTCCAGCTCTGCTGTGAACCACAGGTAAAACTGGGTGCAAGTTCTTCTAGCCTTTGCACATCTCAATGTCCTGAGCGCTAAAATGGGGATCACAGCAGCACTTGAAGGTTCTTTTTTCCCCTCTTTTCTTCCATGCCCTGAGGGTTGGGCGAAAAGCATTCTTAATAACAATTCAAACTAGTAATATTTGTAAAGCGTGCGGTAGATACCTAATAAATATTAGCTATTGTTAATTTTTTAAATAGTTTTAGTATTAATAGGTTTTAAAAAATAATTTAGTGCTAAAAATAAAACGTGACAGGCCAGGTGACTCTGGACTGACAGAGAGAAAGCCGCAGCCTGCTATCCTTTGCGCCAGCCAAGGGTCCACCGCAAGCTCATTCTCATCCTTCAGGCGGGTTCAGAGAGAGAAGACGGAAGTGCCGTTCGCTCTGGTCAAGAAGGAAGGACGAGTCCCCGGTGACTCACCGGGACTTACTGGCTTGCTCAAGGCTCCTATTACCATCTTGTGGCAAGTTCTGCTTTCCAAGACCATCTCCTGAATACCGCTTATGATGAGTTTTGGGAAAAGGCATTCATTCATACAAGGTAACTAGAATTACTGTTATGCAAAGTAGGAAACCCACAGGGGAGTTTAGAGTCCTTTTGGACAGTCTCTTTCTTTTAAAAAATAATGTCTCTTAATTCTTATTTATTTGGTATCTTTTCTTCTTTTCTCCACTGTTTCTAGAAAAAACAAAACACGTGGCCAGCACACGGTGGCTCACACCTGAAATCCCAGCACACTGGGAAGCCGGGCTAGGTGGATGGATTGAGCCCAGGAATTTGAGACCAGCCTGGGCAACATGCCAAAACCCCACCTCTACAAAAACTACAATACATTAGCTGGGCGTGGTGGCACGTGCTTGTAATCCCAGTTACCCGGGAGGCTGAGGTGGGAGGATCCCCTGAGATCGGGAGGTTGAGGCTGCAGTGAGCTGTGATCATGCTACCGCATGCCAGCCTGGGCGACAGAGTGAGACCCTGCCTTGAGAAAAAAAAGAACAGAAATGCAGCCTCCACTGTGTTAGGTCATGTAACTGTTTCCACCTCCTTGTGTTTCCCATCCCACTCAGGACATCCTTACCACCGTCCTTACGGCAGCCCACAGAGCTGGCGGGCCCGGCCCCTCTACCCTTGGCTGACCTGCTCCCACCTAGTCTGCTCGGTAGCTCCTTCCAGCCTCGCTGACCTGCCCGTTGTCCCTGGAATGCATTGAGCGAACACTCCTAGAGGGCCTTTGCACTACTGTCCCTGCCTGGAATGTTCTTTCCTCATGCGTCCCCATCCTCACTTCCCCACGTCTCTCAGGTTTCTGTTGAGAGGTCATCTTATCCAAGGGGACTTTCTTGACAGCCCTGCCCAGCACCAGCCACCCCGTCACTCAGTCTCCTTACCCCATTCAGCCTTCCTGCATAGCACTTCTACATCCTAAAGTGTGTGTGTGTGTCTGATTGCCAAACTTCTCCTGCTAAGATGGAAGTTCCTTGAGAGCAGAGATTGTACCGGGCTCACTGCATCGGAGCCAGCACCCAGCACCGTCCTGACAGTCAGTGGGCACTTAGTGAATGCTGAATGAATGGATGTTGAGTGGATGACAACCTGACTCTCCAGACTGCGTGTGAGCACAGAGGACGGACCATTTTCCAAATGCACTTCACTCTGAGAGGCCTCAGATGCTCTGTCATCAGCGCTGACTCCCTCCATGGACGAGAAGACCCCAGGTAGGTAGTCAGCTTCCTTCACCATGACCTTGGCTTCCATGACTGTTTTCAGTAATAGGCCTGAAACAAAGCATAGGCCCCAGACGAGGCGATGAGTTCCCAAAAGAAGGCCTCGCATATCCCATCTGTTCAGTACATGTTTGAAAAAAAGTACTAAAGGAAAAAGGGAAGGAGATGGCTAGGGAAAACAGACCTTATAAGACATGTGCTAGTTCAGCTTTCTTTGCCAGGGAGTTGGGACAGAGGCTTTGTCAGAGTCAAGGGAAATACTTTTGATGACCTCCTACCTCCCTTCCCTTCTCCTCGGTGTTTTATGTGATATTAGGAAATCAGAGAGGGCTTTATTCTCTATTAATCAGAGTATATCTTCAGATCAAGAAGATGTTCAATGCCCTTCTCACTATTTAATCACAAACTTCCACTGAGATAAAAAGATGAAACTTACTTCTTAGAGAGATGGATTTTTAATAGTGCTTTTCTAAAACAGGAAGTGCTCTTTGTGAGAAAAGGAACAGTTAAGTAATGCAGAAGAGAACAAGGAAGAAAGAAAATGATCAGTCAAGATCTTATCCCCGAAGCAGCTGCAGATAGCATTTTGGTGAACGTTTTTCAGGATACCTCTCAATGCATACATGCAATGTAGATGTGTGGATTCCCGTTCACCTACATGGGGTAATAGCACACATTTTACATCAACTGCTTTCTTTGCTTGATACTATATTATGGCAACATCTTTCTATGTCAAAATATGTAAATCTCTAACTCATTTTTTTCTTTTCTTTTTTCTCTGTAACACATTTAATAGCCTTTTATATTATTATTATTATTATTTTAAATAGAGACAGGGTTTTGCCATGTTGGCCAGGCTGGTCTCAAACTCTTGATCTCAGGTGACCCATTAGCCTTGGCCTCCCAAAGTGCTGAGATTACGGGCGTGAGTCACTGTGCCCAGCCCATTTTTAATAGCCTTTGATGGAACAGTAGTATTGCATTGTATGTGTGATCGAGTCAGTTTCCAATTGATAGATATTTAGGTTGTTTCCAACTTCTTGCTGTTAGATAAGGTTGGATGAGGAGCTCCATGGGTGTGGATTAGGAGGCTCTTGTCTCAGCTAAATCTTCAGTCATCTCTGGCAACACTCACTCAGGAAATCCCAAACCACTGGTGGCCAATGGCCCTCATCTCCATGCCCAGCCAGAAAACACTACCTCAAAGGCCCCCAGTTCTTGGTGTCAATCAAATTGTTTCCATTCATGTGTGGGGAGGCAGCTTGCTTACTTATTTTTGTTTTCCTAAAAAAATTCAGCAATGCTTTTATATTGTACTTGGCATCAATGGCTTGCGCCCCTCTAGAATCCATCCCTTCATTTTCTGATGAGAGCAACTCCTGAGGAATTACCCCTCTCCTGCTGCATAGAGCTCTGGTGAACCTGGAGGTGGAGGTGGGTGGGCGCTTTTAAAACCCCATGTGGTTCCTTGAGAACAGCCGGCTCCGGCTCCATTCCTTCCCTCGCCCCCCGCCCCCCGCCTCCCGCCCCCCGCAGCCTCCAGGTCACAGGTTTGGAAGCTATGGGGGCTGGCATGAAAGCAGCTCATAAGACTGAGCAGTATTCAACAGAGAGGCACCAGGAGACCTGGAGAAGTGGGTGTGCGTTATCTTGGGGGCCTTAAATCTTCCCTTTCCTTTGCTTTGGGGCACAAGAGAAACAGGCGCAAAATAACAAACTTCAGTGCTGTGTGGTTTTCTTCTTTAAAATTCTTCCCTTTTTGTTCCATCTTTGAACTTGTCAGGGAGGCTTCTCTTGGCCAAACCCACTGCGCTGGGTCAGAGCGTGCCTCACTATTATTAAGCTGTTGGACAGCTGAGGACGCTGAAGCACCCAGAAGCTGCGTGACCCGCCCAGGATCAGGTGGCAGCAGCAAGCATCCTGGGACTCGCACTCTAACGGCAGGCACTGCGCTTGGCACTGCGCTTGGCTCGGGGAGAGCTGTTCTGGGGCACGCGGCAGCAGCCAGGAAGCCCAGCTCCTGTTACAGGATGAGGTCTCAAGCTGGGGGCTGCTCCTCTTTCTCTGAGTTCAGTGTCAAAACAGCCACCAAAAGAGGTGTGGAAGTTGCTTTGGTGGGTGTCTGGTCACAGAGGCTGGAGGTTGGTGGCAACATTTTAACTTTTTTTTTTTTTTTTTTTTGAGACAGATTCTCCCTCTGTCACCCAGGCTGGAGTACAGTGGCATGATCTCAGCTCATTGCAACCTCCACCTCCCTGGCTCAAGTAATTCCCTGCCTCAGCCTCCTGAGTAGCTGGGATTACAGATGCATGACACCACACCCAGCTAATTGTTTTTTTTTTTTTTTTTTTTGCATTTTTAGTAGAGACAGGGTTTCACCATGTTGGTCAGGCTGGTCCTGAACTCTTGACCTTGTGATCTGCCTGCCTCGGCCTCCCTAAGTGCTGGGATTACAGGCGTGAGCCACCACATCCTGCCAAGCAATGGTGGCAGCATTTTCATTACATCTGACACCATCGTGCGGTGATTCGGAGGTCCCAGGGTAGGGAACTGAATAGTTCACTGTGGCCTTCCACTGACAACACCATGTACCGAAGGGTATCAGTGGTTCAGCCTCGATTATAGGCACAGAGGGGGCGGCCGCAGGAAGAAAACGCACCCTATTGAGGGTCTACTCTGAGCCAGGCTTCGTTTGGGGCACCTTCCCATAGACAGTTTCATGGGCTCCTCATGTCAGCGCTGAGAGCTCAGTCAACAATCTCAACCTCTCTCCTCCCCCTTTGGGTTGAGAAAATAAGATCGTCAGAGCTGCTTAGCAGAAAGTAGCCATTATAAGATGGAGACAGAATTTTATCTCATTTATGCCTTGGTTCCAAAGTTAAGCTTTTCCCCGTTGCTATCCCAGCCATCAGTAGTGCCTTGGGACAGGCAGAGTTTTGCCTCGAATCCCTCTGGAGTGAGAAGGGAAAAGCACTGCCAAGCCTCAGAGACCCCTGGCCCCCACTGGCTTCCGCTCCCATCTGACACGTCATCTGAGCGGAACAATGTCAAAAGTTGGTGTTTTCTCTGAGACTCTCTGTGAGTCTCCCTCCAGACTGCGGTTGGCTCAAGGGCACCATTTTGGCTGCAATCCCACAGAGTTTCATTTTCACGTTTTTATTGAAAAATCGAAATCTGGGGAATTAGAGCCTTTCCATATTGATTTTCCAGGGGCAAGTGAAAATTACATTCTGTACAGGACCAAGAAAGTGCCACCTTCCGTGGTAACAGGGCTGACAGTGGAGATGACGTGCCGGAGGAGGGACGATGGGGCCACAGATGTAGTTTCTGTGGCATTTTCCAAAGTGAAAAGGTAAAAAAACCAATTTGGGTTCATAGAAAATGACTTCCGGAATTAGAATTTTATTTATTTGTCTGTTTATTTTTATTTATTTATTTATTTGTTTTGTTTGAGACAGGGTCTCGCTCCCGTCACCCAGGCTGGAGTGCAGTGGCGCTGTCTCAGCTCACTGCAGCCTCCACCTCCTGGGCTCAGGTGATCCCACCACCTCAGCTTCCTGAGCGGGGGGACTACAGGCGTGCGCCACCATGCCCGCTAACTTTTTATTTTGTTAGTAGAGATGGGGTTCCACAATGTGTTTAGTTGAAGGGAAAGCAGAGGAGAGGTGAGAACTTTGGAAGACATGAATCCGAGGTTTCTCCTTTGAGCATGTTGAGGTGGCGTGTCAATCTGCACTTGGTCCCTCCCCCGCCGACGTCACTCAAGCCTAGTGTTTTAGGACTATGGGGAGACCCAGCCAGACTTCTGGCTTATTCACTCACTTCTGGGTCCAGACCTCTGATCTGGTCTCAGATCTTTCTCTAACACCTTACTGTCTAGACAAACTTTCACAGGCTCCCTAAAGTCCACTGACTTTCCTGAACCTTGCTTTCTTTCCCTTGTAAATTGGGAGTCATAATAGAAGCCACTGCAGAAGGCTGTAGTGAGGATTGACTGAATAAACATGAGTTGATTGATCGGATGAAGAAACAAGATAACCCGTGTACAGCACTAGGGTTTGATAGACAGGTGTCTGTTTTGTGTAATGACAATCTCTTATGTCCAGGCTAGGCCCAAACTCCAAGACATTTGAGGCCTCACGGAGCTTGTGGCATTCAGGTCAGATGGATATATGGGAGATCTGCTTTTCCACATTGGACTTGATTTCCTCTTTTCTCCTCCATCATGGGAAATGCCTCCTACTGGTAGTGGGGAAACCTGTTATCCCCCCACAAAGCCGCCTTCTGGGGAAAGACATTCTGTGAGTTGATATCTGGAAACAACTGCTTCTTTCCTTCTTCCCCTTCCCACCCTCTTTAGCACCTGTAAAATGTCCTATTTTTTCCCTTTCCCATATGCAGGCAAATTGTTAACATCAACCAAAGCCCTAAAAGTGATTCTGGCAGCAAATGAGCATGTGTCTGCGAAGCAGGTGAAGGGCCCGGGACTCTGGGCTGGACACATTGGCGGCTGCAGGCCTGAGAAGACCCCACCGGGCGGGAGGTGCTGAGCCCTATTGCAGGATGCCCCGGCTGTCCCCCAGGGACCCCCGCTTTGAAGGTAACCCACCAACCCGGGATCCACGAACGTTTCAGCCAGATGTGCAGCCCTCCGAGCAAGTCGTTAAACAAGCGCTTTGAGGGTGAAGCGCCCTCGGGGCAGGCTAAGTAGCTTTATTATCTCGTGGAGCGAGTGTCACTCTGGGGAGGAACCAACTCCCAGCTCTGTCACTGTTTGGGAGTTAGTGAGAAGCAAACTCAGCCGGAAACGCTGAGTGCCAAAAAAGGGGAGCGAATAAAATGCCCGGGGTGGGAGGAAGGGGACGGGTGGGCGCCTGGGCTTTGAAATCCTGCCACGGAAACTTCTCTCCCATGGATCCCCTTCCAACCTGCCCCGACTGCAGCAACTGGACGTGGCATGTGACAGGCGCTGCAGACGGATCGCGTTTCACACATGCAGCTGTAGGATCTGGCACACAGGTGTTTGCTTCTGTGTTTGCCAGCTGCTCTGCAGCGCCGGCTACAATGGAATGGGGGTCGGGGGGAGGGGAACCGTCACACTTGTGGCTGCCAGAAGGGAGGAGGGAGCTGGAGATTCCTGCCTCTGGCCAAGAGCTCAGCATTTGATTCAGGGCTGGGGCGGGCCCGATGCCTGCTTTAGAGGGTCCTGAGGCCTCTTCTCATGGGCTCACCCAGGACCCAGCTGTGGCTGGGTGGGACAGTGGGCAGGGTGGCTGGGAGACCTCCAAGCAAGCTGGCCAGGGCCCCAGGAAGCCCGGTCGGGAGGCAGAGCGCCTGGGGATAGGAGGCCACTGGGTTCTTGAGTCAGGTTGCCACTTCACCTCTGAAAACGGTGAACCGTCAGCCAGCTTTCTTCCCCTCTCTGGTCTTAGTTTCCTGATCTGTGAAGTGGAGTCGGGAACCCCTGATCCACAGGCCCTCCTCTGTGAGGACTCCATGAAGCACTCAGGGAAGCAGTGTTCTTTTGTCATTTCCACCTGGGGAAGGTGGGGCCAGGAGGGACCCACCAGGCTCCTGGACCACATCCCTGGGCCCTGTATGCAAGGCTGCCCCGGCTGTTCTGGGTCTCAGGCTCAGATATCACCAGCGCCGAGACACAGATCACTGGTTTCCTGCTCCTTTCCATCCTCAGGAGGAAGAGGACTGGCCGTTCAGGACACCGAAGTCACCCGAAGAAAGGTGGAAGCAGGGGAGCCTGGGATTGGACGCCCGACCTGTGCCTGCTGGAGGCCCCTCTCCTTTCTGCAGCGTCTCTGCAGCTGGGACTGTGATATGGAGGGCTTTCTCCTGCCGTGGACTCTCTGGAGGCCATGGACTGTCTGCTCTGCCCATCACTCTGTCCCCAGTGCGGTGTCTGCATGAAGTGAAGACTTGATAAGTGTCTGCTAAGGGAGCGAAGGAGTGAGTGGGTGCATGAGTGGGACAGTTTTCTCACTGTCTCAGCTGCTCCCAGCCCTATTTTAAGGACAGGGAATAGGCATGTTTAAAGGACAGATGTGTGTCTAATAATCCCAGCATGTTGGGAGGCTGAGGCAGGAGGATTGCTTGAGGCCAGCAGTTTGAGAGCAGCCTGGGCAACGTAGCGAGACCCCCATCTCTGCCAAAAACAAACAAAATTAGTCCAGCATAATGGAGTGCACCTGTAATCCCAGCTAGTGGGGAGGCTGGGGGAGGAGGATCCCTTGAGCCCAGGAGTTCAGGGCTGTTGTGAGCTATGATCATGTCACTGCACTCTAGCCTGGGCAACAGAGAAAAGACCTCATCTCTTAAAAAGAAAAAAGATGGATGCATGATCACACATGACATGTTCAGTTCCGTGTCACATGTCACTCCCCAGCCTCAGACCTATCCCTTGCAGCCTCTCCCACACTTCTTCTAGCTCCCTTGTCCTGCTTGGCTCCATGCCAATGTGCCCACACCCCGCCTTCTCTTCCCACCTCCCCTCTCCTGCCCCATGCCCCTGTCCCTCCTCTCTCCTGAGACTGGGAGTTGGGCCTGCCCAGGTCACAGCAAGGCTTGTAGGAAGAAGAGTATCATGGGGATCCCAGAGGGCTGAGGCCCGGCTCTGCTTCGGACACAGAGACTAATGGTTGTCTTTCTGGGTTTGCAAACTTTGTGGAATGAGCATCCTCTGCTCTATAGCCCTCTTGTGCATAGTTCAAAAGACACTGCCACCGTCTCGTCACTTTCTTTTCTTTTTCTTTGAGATGGAGTCTCACTCTGTCGCCAGGCTGGTATGCAGTGGTGGGATCTCTGCTTACTGCAACCTCCACTTCCCGGGTTCAAGCAATTCTTCTGCCTCAGCCTCCCAAGTAGCTGGGATTACAGGCGATCGCCACCACGCCTAGCTAATTTTGGTATTTTTAGTAGAGACAATGTTTCACCATCTTGGCCAGGATGGTCTCGATCTCTTGCCTCGTGATCCACCCACGTTGGCCTCCCAAACGGCTGGGATTACAGGCGTCAGCCACTGCTCCCGGCCAACAATACCACAGCCTCGTCTCTTTCAAGGAGTGTGTTCCCCACTAACGGGGCTGGACAGGTGAGGGTGTCTTTCCGACTGCTAGGCCTGGTTCGTGCGTGACCTAAACATGCTAAGCTAGATGTCTGGTACATGCTAATCTAGATATGTTGTACATGCTAATCTGGATGTCTCTCCCAGAAGGGCCGCCTCTCTAGCTAAAACCCTCTCAACTACCCTTCTACACGTATTGCCAGTGTGCAGTTTATTTTCCCTTCTGGACCTTCCAAGGAAACTGATGTTTATTTAGCACCTGCTATGTGCCAGACACTGTGCTCAGCACCTTATACCAGCAAGTCATTGAAGTGGGCGCTGTTACTCTTCCCCACTTCACAGATAAGAACACTGAGGACCAGAGATAGGAAAACTCTCCCAGCATCATAGAGGTGGTACAGGGCAGAACTGGGATTTGAAGCCTGGTCTGTAGGAATCCTAAGCCTTTTCTCTTACTGTGCCATTCAGAATGGGGATGAGTAAATAGCCACAGGCTCAGGGCCTTCATCCTTTCTCTCCAGGTAACAGTGTCCTCTTGGGCCAGAATGCCATTTGTTTGTTCAGTCGTTCATCCAACAAGTAGGTACTGGGTACCTTCTGTGTAACAGGCCCTGTTCTAGTAGCTGGAGAGACGCTGGATTGACAGGATCTCCCCTTCTAAAAGTTTATAACACAGCACAGAGGCAAAGTTTAAATGGATAAGCACCCAATTTAATTAGTTGGTTTGTTATAATGGTACTAAGTACCATGAAGTACTATATGAAGTACTAAGTACTGTGAAGTACTATAATGGTACTAAGTACTATGCTGTGTTGGGAGAAGCTTGTCTGGGGAAATCAAGGCAGGCTTTCCTGAGGAAGGGACAGTATTTCCACCTTTGCTGTCAACCAGGCTAGTGTCTTAAAGAGTAGTAACTCCAGGGAAGGACAGTGTCCCAGCAGACAGGGGGAGGAGTGCCCACACTGTCCCATTTCAGACAGACTTTGGCTGCTCAGGCATCACCCACGTCTTCATGTTCAGCTCTGAAAGGATTACAAACATGTTTAAAAATACTCAAGGGAGGAGAACCCCGCGTCAGAACAGGACCCGTGATATTTTGGCACTCACTGACCCACGGGCAGACACTGCTTCTGTTTGGGACTGTACTTTTCCTGGTGCCTGAGGGATAGTCCTGGTGACCCTCACTGCGGCCACTTCCCCAGGAATGGAAAATCACTTGCTGAAAACATAAGCAGAGCATATAATAATTGGCAGGACACAGACAGCTGATCACCATTCTCTCTCCTCCTGCCCTTCCTCTGATCCTGTTTAGGAGACCTATTCTCTGTTTTCTACCACATGCCTGCTTTTCTCTTGAAAACATACAGAACAGCTTTTAGAAGCTCTCTACTTAATCCAGGTGGAATCTCCCTGTGGGCACAGATGGCAGCCCAGGCAGGCCTCGGCCAGGAGTCTGCAGAGCCCCTGCGGTGATGAGACAGGCCACAGAGAAGGCAGAGGACAAGCCCAGGTGCCTCCAGCCTCTCCCTCCTTCCCTGAGGACTCTGGTTTCTGATGGGTAGAATGAACCCCTGCGTGGGTCCCTCCTCCATCACCCTAACAAACCTGCAAAGCTTCCTTTCCTGTTGCCTTTGGAAACTTCTTCCAGAGTTGTTCCAGGCAAGCTGGACATCAGATCTCCTTCCAAGATATGAGCTAGCCAGAGGGGCACACGGGATGCTCAGCCCACCCTTCCTACTAACAAGGTGTTTAGGGCACGTGGCTACGTAAAGCGAAACAGTGATATATTTTCCACAAAATTCCAGAAAGGAGCCGTGGCTTCCAATCTTGTCATTACTCAGCCGGGCACGCAGCTGAGCCTGGCACACAGAGGTCGATACGCGCTCTCCCCAGACCACTCTAGGATCTCCAGGGCTCAGGAAAATGAACACCACTCCTTCCCACAGAGCGCTTTACAGAGTCTTGACTTCCAAGCAGCCAATCCTCTGATGAATCACTGTTCAGCCCCTGGAAAGAAACAGAGACCCCGGGTGGGAGGTGGGCTCTCAGCAGCTGGAAGGCCATGCAGTGAGCTCAGCCGACTTAAACTGCCCCACACGATGCTGCCTTACCTGGTTGGAAAACGAACGGTGGATCCACTGGCTTGTTGTGCCCACATGCTGAAAACCAGCCCTTGGAGTCGTTCTGTTTGCCAATGCCTTGACTTGAGTAGGTGTTTTGGCTGTTGAACACAGCCTTAGTCAGAGCACTTTTCTTTTCTTTCTGGCACGGATACTTATCCACTCTTCAACCTTTAGCAATCTGTCTACCCTTGAAGCATCAACATCCATATCTATAAATTGGGGTTTTCTCTGAAGACCAGTGAGTTGGCAGATGTGTTGACTTTCAGATGGAAAGGCGTAAAGACTGCATGTTCCAGCAGTTATTTTATTTTATTTTATTCTTATTTCTTTGTTGCCCATGGTCTGCTCACTTTTCACCCAGCAGTTATGTTGTCACTGACTCCAGTTTCCTTGGGACCATTTCTCCATAACTCAAGGGCTTGCTTTCCTCTTGGTGATTCTGCAGATGGGGGGCAGAGGGGGTGGGGGGGGGGGTCTCATGAAATCTTAAGCTCGGAAAGGTTGGCGGGGGGTTGTCTAACCTATGTCCCTGAATACTCTCAAATTACCCCAAGTTTTTTTTTTTTTTTTTTTTTTTAATTGAAACCGGGTTTTGCTTTGTCACCCAGGCTGGAGTGCAGTGGTGCCATCACGGCTAACTGCAGCCTTGACCTCCTGAGCTCAAGAGAGTCTCCCACCTCAGCCTCACAAATAGCTGGGACTGCAGATATGCGTCACCACCCCCAGCTAATTTTTAAATATTTTTTAAAGATGGGGTCTTGCTATGCTGTCCAGGCTGGTTTGAAACTTCCGGCTCAAGCAGTTCTCCTGCCTTGGCTTCCCAAAGTGTTGGGTTTACAAGTATAAGCCACCACACCAGCTTCATCCCATTTTAGGCAAGCACATAATGTGCATCATCTCAGCCCTTATGGTCTGGAGGTTTGTAAGGAAAATTGCTTTTGGGGGGCACTTAAATCTCCCATTTTCCTGTGTCATCTACAACTTGTCAGTACAGACTGGCCTGTAGTAGCCGGGAAGAGCTGTAGAAGTCTGTTTACAGATCCTTCCTTCTTTTAAAAAGGAAGTGTGTGTGTATATGTTTATATCTCTTTGACTAATTTATGAGTATGGCATTTGATGATCTCAAACCATAATAACCTAATAGCCTTGAACTGACTCAGGAAGCTCTCCAGGCCTGGAGCACTTTTCTGCTCCCATTGAGAAGAGCTCTGTGAAGATTAGATTTTTTTGTTTCACCCAGTCCCTTGAACATGAAGATTTAGAATTTGGAAACTGATCCATCCTTTTCCTGAGAAAAATGGAAGGGACCACTCTATGGGTGCTGTGACAAGGAAAGATGTTAATCGCGTTTAGGGACGAGAAGGCTTTTCTGGAAGCGGGCTTGTGTATCTTGTTTTTTACACGAACTTTGGCGTATGATGCATTTGAGATCAATGGAGAAGTCTACCCTCTTTTTCCTTAAGAAGAGCTGCTGTCTATTGAAATGCAGGTGGAACTGATTTATAATCAACTCCCAGTGATATGTCAGATCTGTGCTACTGTTATTATCAACCCTCTGAGAGACGCCACAGATCCCAGGAGGTTCCTTTAGTTCAAGGAAAATTGAGCCCGTCTTTTTTTTTTTTTTGAGATGGAGTTTTGTTCTTGTTGCCCAGGCTGGAGTGCAATAGCACGATCTCGGCTCACTGCAACCTCTGCCTCCCAGGTTCAAGTGATTCTCCTGCCTCAGCCGCCCAAGTAGTGGGGATTACTGGCATGTGCCACCACTCCAGGCTAATCTTGTATTTTTAGTAGAGGTAGGGTTTCTCCATGTTGGTCAGGCTGGTCTTGAACTCCTGACCTCAGGTGATCCACCTGCCTCGGCCTCCCAAAGTGCTGGGATTACAGGCATTAGCCACAGTGCCTGGCCCAAGTCTATCATTTTAAAAAATACACTTTATTTTTACAGGGGACAGTTTTAGGTTCACAGCAAAATTCAGAAGGTACAGAGATTTCCTGTATTCTCTTTGCCCACCCATCTCCCTGCCTCTTCCACAGAGCAGCCTCCTGAGTTACCAACATCTTCCACCAGAGCGGTGCATTTTTTACAACAGATGAACAATGAACCTACATTGACACATCATTATCATCCAGAGTCCATAGTGCCATGGCATTATTTTTTTAAGGTGGGGTCTCACTCTGTCGCCCAAGCTGGAGTGCATTGGTGAGATCATAGCTCATTGTAACCTGGAACTCCTGGGCTCAAGGGACCCTCCTGCCACATTCTTCTCAGTGGCTGGGACTATAGGTGGGTGCCATCCAACCTGGATAAACTGAAAATTTTTTTTGTAGAGACGTAGTCTCACTATGTTGCCCCGCTGGTCTCCAACTCCTGGGCTCAAGCTGTTCTCCCGCCTAGGCCTTCCAAAGTGCTGGGATTACAGTGTGAGCTGCTGCACGTGGCCTCACAGCATTCTAGCATTTTGACCATTTGTTCTAGGCCACTCTTCAGAGCTGCAGGGAATAAGCCCTCTTGCTTTTTCCCATGACTCTTCCTGGGTATTGAAGACAGCCACTCTGTCTTCAAAACCCATGTGCTCTTCTCCAGGAAGGCTATGTCCCCTGGATCCAAACCACTTAGAGAGGGCTTCTTTTGGCTGGGCACGGTGGCTAATGCCTGTAATCCCAGAACGTTGGGAGGCAGAGGTGGGTGGATCACCTGAGGTTAGGAGTTCGAGACCAGCCTGGCTAACATGGTGAAACCCCTGTCCCTACTAAAAATACAAAAAATCAGCTGGGTGCGGCAGCAGGCGCCTGTAATCTCAGTTACTCAGGAGGCTGAGGCAGGAGAATCACTTCAACTGGCGAGGCAGAGGTTGCAGTGGGCCGACATCATGCCATTGCACTCCAGCCTAGGCAAGAAGAGCAAAACTCTGAAAAGAAAGAAAGAGAGGGAGAGGAGAGAAGGGGAGAGAGAGAGAGAAAGAAAGAAAGGAAGAAGAAGGAAGGAAGGAAGGAAGGAGGGAAGGAAGGAAAGAAGGAAGGAAGGAAGGAAGGAAGGAAGGAAGGAAGGGAAGGAAGGAAGGAAGGAAGGAAGAAGGAAGGAAGGAAGGAAGGAAGGGAAAGAAAGAAGGCAGGGAGGAAGGGAGGAAAGAAGGAATAAGAGAAAGAAAGAAAAGAAAAGAAAGAAAGGGCTCCTTTAGGCTTTTATCCAACCAAGAACTCTCAGTGCCTGCAGGGTGTGTGCCTGGTCCGTGAGTCCCTCCTCGGTGACCCCAGCTGCTGGACAGGCTTCCTGGAGTCCTC
Organism: Sapajus apella; assembly: GCF_009761245.1. Taxonomy (NCBI): domain Eukaryota; kingdom Metazoa; phylum Chordata; class Mammalia; order Primates; family Cebidae; genus Sapajus; species Sapajus apella. The sequence goes on from NW_022436989.1 coordinate 4,430,780, forward strand.
TGGTACCAGCTCTGATGCTTCCTTTCCTTGTTGAAAATAATTGAGAATTGATTATACCACCTTAACAACGCGTCTGTTGGGAGGCCTGGGGTTCTCAGCTCTATCTCTGGATTTCTGTGAAAAAGTTCAATTAAGGTAAAAATATGAAGCAGAAATGTGAACACAGGAAGACAGAGTGGCTGTGTCATCTCCCTGGTCATGATGCAGCGCTAACGAAGGCAGAGAGGGGCTGCGGGGACTACTTTGGTCCTCGGAGTTTGTCAGGAGGATACAGCAGCGCTAGTTTTACTGAAGGATGTGGCAAAAGTTCTACAGACACAAAAACCTCACAAATTAAGACCTTCAACCAAGGACGGTTCCCATTAACACGAGACCAGGGGCTGTCTACCCGTTGCCCTCCGAACATGCTCCTCCGCGTCCTAATTCCTCTTTAATAACAGGTCATCACAGTTATTAAAATCTGCAGTTTTCTCATCAAAATGGGTGCTATTTCTGAATTGTACAACCACTGGCGAGAAAGAGTTGACTGTATTTAATGAGCAGATTTCATTCTACTTCTGGGCCCTGTCCGCTTTTTGCATCCTAGGTAGTATTTTCTGAGTGTTCCTAATAAGAATTCCAGTAAAATGAAATTTGATGATAAAAATAATAATTGTAAAGGCTATCAGGCCGAATCACAAAACTCACCACTGGCAGTGGCTCTGCTCTTGCTGGAGGCCCCACAGTAGCTGCCCAGCCTCATGGGGGCTGGTGGAAGGGGTCCAGGAGAGCCTGTTCATGTCCCTTCCTTCCCATTGCCGTGACCCAAATCACACCTTCATGCTGAGACTATTTATTACCCACGCTCCTTTCTGATGTCCCTGTTTCTGTTCTTCCCAATCCATCCTTCCCAGTGGTCAAACGGCTTTTCCCAAAGCATCGCTTTGGGGTGGTCACTCCCCTCCTCAAATGACCCTTCATTTACAGCAGGACTCCCTATTCTCTGGAAGAATTAATTCCATTTCAGGGAATGTTTTCCATGAAAAAAATTTAAAAAGCGTTTTGTAGACCAGACAAAATTTAAGGGTTTCTTTACTGCAGGACTTTTTGGAACCTTAAGATGCTAATAAGCTTTGCAAATTTTCAGGCGTGTCCCCCAAATTTCCTTGACTGGGATCCTGGCAGGAAACAGATGGCTCATGAAAGGAGTCATTGTGAGGACTGTCAACAGAAGCACGAACAGAGCAAGAAAACCAGCAAGGGGATGATGAGGCACCCGGGGGCGGGCAGCAGAGTGAAGCTGCTCCCACCTGAGGCTTCACCATGAGGGAGGAGAGCCCAGCCCGGCCCAGGTGTGAACTTGGGAGGGGCACTGCCTGCAACTCGCAAACAGCATGGCAGCAAGGAGCTCGGGAATAAATGCGCTGGCTTCTTCCTTTCTCAACCCCCGTACCGACTGAACGCAATCCAAAGCCAAAGGCCATGGGAGTCCAGATCATGGTTCGTAGAGGCCAGACTTCCAGGGAACAGAATGAGACAAGGAAGGATGGAGAACGGGACCCAGCCCCCATCCCCCAGGGAACATCTGTTCACATCTGGGAGGACAGTAGGTGTTTCAGATGACATGGACATAAAGCATCAAGTCTGCACTGCTAGTCTGGGTGTTTGAGGCCCCACATCATCAGTTTATACCAAGCTCCCGTCCTCGTCACCCCCGCCACACACACACTCCCGTGCCACAAACCCCTGCTTCTATGAGGCCCGGAAACACATTCTCAACTTTTAGGCCTCGGCCTCCGGCTCCCATCATTCCCATTGTCGAGGCACCCCAACATTTGCAATCCTCAGCTAACGTCCATCCCTTTTCTCTCCTCCTCCAGGGACATCGCTGGCCACCACAGATAAACGTTCACTTTGAATTGCAGGGACCACCGTTTCCAAATTAAAGTAGCCACTGTCTGAAAGACGCGAGCCTGTGGCTTCCCGGAGTGAGAGGCAGTCGCAGAGATGGTGTTGAGATGCCCTAAAGATCAGAAACACTGGAACATTTCAGCAGCTTTGGGGGACAGAGTATTTGCGATCAGGACTGTACTTTGGGATGCAGAAGCTTTGGCTAGGGGGCTTCTGCACTTTCAAGCCAGGTTACCAACTTTGCCGTTATCCTGATGTGTGCTGACATTGGGGGTGCACTTAATCGTGAGCGATGTCCCATCCCTTCTTTTTGTGAGGAGCTCTGTGATCCTTGAGTCCACAGATGCTTGTCCTTATCCCCCATGCCCTGAGCTGTCACAGTGGTCTGGGTACAGGTGGATGCCCAGAGGCGCGGGGAGTGGGCTTGAAGACGGGGGCAGCAGTGAGCTGCTGCATGGAAGAGAGATGCCGTTTCTGTTTAGGGAGCCCACCTTTCTGGAGACCAGGATGAAGCAGTGCCTTGGGTCTCCCCAGCCACCGGCCAGCAGACTCTGTACGCCGCAGGGACCACAACGGGTGGGGTCTGGGGAGCCGGGGACAGCAAGGCTTCCTGTGCAGCAGGAGGGGCCCTCGAGCCTCGACCGGAGTCCCTGGCTCTCTCTCCTTCCTTCTCTGTGGGTTCAGGAGCTGCAACAACAGCTCTCTTTCATAGCCAGCCGACTCCCCTACACCATTCTGTTCTCTTGTCTGAGTTTTAGTTTAACTCAGATGAAAGACCCTCTGGCCACACTACCTCCAGATTCAGCCAGAGGCTATCTGGAAAGAGTGTGACATTTCGTGGGAGCTGAGGATTCAGGAATGTTCATCTCTCTTTCCCTGTATCATGTCAACAAGCAGGCTTCGATATTCCAATATTTTCCACATCATCTGAGCGTGTCCAGACTATCTGATGGGTGGGTGTGCGAGCCTGTGTTGGGCTGGTGCACAGCCGCGGGACGATGCCTCCCTGAGGGGCTCTGCCACAGGCTTCAGATTTTAAGAGAATCAATGAAAGTAGTTGCATTCTTTACAGCATAGCATTTTTGGGGTTTTTCATTGTTTTGTTTTTGTTTTGAGACAGGGTCTGGCTCTGTCACCCAGGCTAGAGTGTAGTAGCACCATCTTGGCTCACTGTAACCTCCACCTCCAAGTTCAAGCGATTCTCCTGCCTCAGCCACCCAAGTAGCTGGGATTACAGGCACCCGCCACCACACCTGGCTGCTCTTTGTGTTTTTAGTAGAGACCAAGTTTCACCATGGCGGCCAGGCTGTTCTCCCAACTTCAAGTGATCCACCCACCTCAGCCTTCAAAAGTGCTGGGATTACAGGTATGAGCCACTGCACCCAGCCCTTTGCAGCATAAAGTTTTCACGAGACTTTAGGCCCTCAGTTCTTCCTGGCTGTTTAGGAGGTGCTTGTCTAAACTTCAGTCTTGATGTGTCTGAGGGAAGATGCTTCACTCTGCAGTGGATTAACTCTGTGTCTGTGTCTGTGTGTGTGTGGTAGTGTGTGAGTGTGTCATGTTGGTGCTGGGGATAGAGAGGGATAACCCAGAGTCATTGTTAGAGTCCTGGGGATTAATTTTCAACTTCATACTCGGAAATGAGTCCTTGCTGTTTTTCCATGTCCTGTTTATTGTTTCAAGATTTCTATGAGGTTACTTTATTATGTAGTTATTTACTTTATTATTAATTTTAATTTCATAGATTAATTGGATCCCATTTATCTATTTTGGCTTTTGTTGCCATTGCTTTTGGTGTTTTGGTGTCATGAAGTCTTTACTCATGCCTATGTCCTGAATGGTATTGTCTAGGTTCTCTTCTAGGTTTTTATGGTCTTAGGCCTTACATTTAAGTCTTAATCCATCTTGAGCTAATTTTGGTATACTGTGCAAGGAAAGGATCCGGTTTCAGCTTTCTGCATATGGCTAGCCAGTTTTCCTAACACCATTTATTAAATAGGTAATTCATATACCCAAAGGATTATAAATCATTCTACTGTAAAGACACATGCACACGTATGTTTATTGTGGCACTGTTCACAATAGCAAAGACTTGGAGCCAACCTGAATGCCCATCAATGATTGACTGGATAAAGAAACTGTGGCACATACTCACCATGGAATATTGTACAGCCATAAAAAAGGATGAGTTCATGTCCTTTGCAGGGACATGGATGAAGCTGGAAGCCATCATTCTCAGCAAACTAACACAAGAATGTTCTCACTCATAAGTGGGAGTTGAACAATGAGAACACAGGACACAGGGAGGGGAACATCACACACTGGAGCCTGTCAGGGGATGGGGGACAGGGGGAGGGACAGCATTAGGAGAAATACCTAATGTAGGTGACAGGTTGATGGGTGCAGCAAACCACCATGGCACATGTATACCTACGTCACAAACCTGCACGTTCTGCACATGTACCCCAGAACTTAAAGTCTAATTTAAAAAACTCTTAAAAAATGGCATATAAAACAAAAACAACAACAACGAAAATTTTCAGTAGCTTTCAGGAGGTCAGTGGTTTTCAGTCGCATGAATGATGGTCTAGTCATGAGAATCTGGGATTTGAGTGCAGTGGTCATCCAAGTAGTGTACATTGTACATTGTACCCAGGATGTGGGTTTTCTCCCTCACCTCCTTCCCTTCCTCCTCCTTCTGAGACTCCAAAGTCCATTATTTCACTCCGTCTGCCTCTGCGTACCCATAGCTTAGCTCCCACTTACAGGGGAGAACGTGCGGCGTTTGGTTTTCCATTGGGTTACTCCACTTAGAATAATGGCCTCCAGCTCCATCCAATTTGCTGCGAACGACCTAATTTCATCCCTGTTTGAGGCTGAGTGGTACGTGAGGTGTATATATACCACATTTGCCTTATGCGCTCACTGACGGATGGGCACTCAGGTCGGTTCCACATCTTTGCAATTATTCCATAATAAACATAGGCGTGCAGATGGCTTTTTATGTAATGAGTTTATTTCCTTTGGGTGAATATCCAGTAATGGGAACCCTGGATTAAATGGTAGATCTACTTTGGGTTGTTTAAGAGATCTCCGTGTTGTTTTCCCCAGAGCCTGTACTGACTTCCATTCCCACCAGCAGCATATAAGCATTTATTTTTTCACCACCTCCACGCCAACGTCTATTGCTTTTTGAATTTTCAATAACGGCCACTCTCAGGAGTAAAGTGATATCTCCTGGCTTTAACGTTCCCCAGTAGGAGCAATGCTTCCTCCTCCCACCCCTGCCGCAGGCTGGGCCCAGCACCTTCTTTCCTTCCTTGGTTGCAGCGCAGGGAGCCCTGGACGCTAGGTGCGTGGTGAGCTCTTCCTTCCAGCCTGGGCACGAGAGGAGCCATTTCTCTGGGGGCGGTGCTTCCCCAGCCCATCCCTGCCCACTCCTGTCCCTCTCCCCAGAAGTGGATGTGTCTCCTCCTCCTTCCCCTCCTCGCCCTCAGGGCAAACCCAGTTTCCCCAGCAGTGGGCCTGACACTGTACCTCCTTGTCTTGACCTGCCATTTTCACATTGCAGCACTTGATCCCCGAGGAAAAACTTATGAACCCTGGGACCAGGTGAAGGACTCCAGAAGCTTTCTGTTAGCTATGTCTCAGTCTCCGATTTATTTTTCACTCACTCAGCCATGCCATGGTAACATGCAAGATGGGCAGGAGAGCAGCGAGGAGGCTATTTCTGTCACCTATTCCCAGTCCTATTTCTTTTCATTTAACACATGTTTTGAGTGTCGGCCATTTACAAGGTTCTGAGCTTAGAACTCCAGGGAACCCCCAAATGCTTGAGTTCCTGCTCTCAAGGGGTTTGACATTTAGAGGGGCTAACAAAACAAACATTACCCCGAGGCAAGGCAGACCAGGGTTAGTGCCCCAGAACGGCCTCATGGGTCCAAGGAGAGACTCAGCAACCCTTTCCTAGAAGGGTTCAACTGGCGGGGCCCAGGAACTGCACATTTGAGTGTGTTCTTTCATTCGTGACCTCCAGCTCCCAAGTTGGTGCCTACTTGTTGCATCCAAGAAAATGGGTTGGACACCTGTCTGTCTGGGGACCCCGGAGGAAAGTTCTGGATCTGAGAGGGAGCCTCGAGCCTTCTCCCTTAAAGCTGATCTGCCAGGACTATTTCACTCTATACAAAAAGTGACATAGAGTTCCTTCCGAATTTGTTTTTCTGGAAAACGCCACTGGAAACACAGAAACTCTTTTGATAACGAGAGATGAACAAGTTAAGAAACAGCTTCTCTCTTCTTCCTTCTTTCTTGTTGGCGGTAACTTCTCTCTCTGCTCCACAAGTGCAGTTATGCAGGTGAGATCGCATGTCAGTTTTTTCTATAGAGATGCTGTTTCTCACATCCTCCCTCTGGCCTCTCTTGAATTTGACAAAGAATCTCAGCGAAGCCAGTTACTGGATGTGGGACAGGCTGGGAGACGGCCCTTCCCTCGCACATTCCCCAGCGCCCCATCCCCGAGGCTGGAGAGGTTTGCCTCGCAGCTCCTCCCCGCCCCGCCACATTCAGCCTCCAGATCACAAAAGCACACACTGTCGTCCCCTCACTGATTGGCATGGCCTGATAGGCACCTCTCACAGTGGGCACTTTGTGCTTCTCCCTCCAGACAATTGGCAGGAGAGTCAATAGCCACACAGTCTCCTGGGATCCGTCCCTTGGTTCCTGCCAGCCATGCTGGCGCCTTTCCACCCAGTGCTGCCAAGGGTTCCTCCTTCCAGGGCAAGGTCAGCACCACCCCTGGGTGGGGAGAGGCGAGAGGAAGGATTCCAGGGCCAAGGCGTTGACAAAAGGGGTAGAAAGAGATGGGCCGATGCCCCAAAGTCTGTGACTGGAAAGCAAAGAAGGGAGAGGAAGACCACCGCTGTGCAAAGGGGCTTTGGTTTATTTCACTGTGATGATTTGGTGAAGAACTATTGACCGGAGGGAGACGACACCCTCCTGTGAAATAGGTAGTAACCAGGTGTGAAGGGGGCCCGTGTGAAGGTGCTGATGTCTCAGCGTGCCCGCTGCCCTCCTTTTCAGCGTTCCTGCTGCTGAGATATTCTGTGCTGCTTCCCAAACTCCTCACCCACCTGCACCTGCCCACATGCTGCGGAAAGTGCTGGATGGCAGAGACTCTCACATTATGTAAGAACATGTATTATTGGACATTCTTGCTACCAACATCCAGCCCACAGCTAAGCTCCAGATCTTTTTGGAATGGTTCCCATGTAAAACTCAAAGTAAAACAAAATTGATTTTGAAAACCTTTCTGAGTTTCGGTACTCTTCCCACAACAGCTCGATTCTCCTGCCCACGGGTGTCGTGGCCGAAAGGCTGAAACTCCCTCTCCAGGCGGGCAGTGACGGACCCTGGACTGTGGCTCCAGCATTCTTAGACTGATGGTTACAGGCCCGAGATGTGGTCCTTTCATGCATTTTAATGTCACCACTGTGTTGGGGACAAAAATATGAGCCAACTTGCAGGGGTCCCTAGGGTGTACAAATCCCCGAAAGAGGTGTACGTGTGCAGCGTTGTATTGACGTCCAAGGCCCCACCACGTGCCTGTACACACAATCACATTGGGTCCTCACAGAAGCCCTGGGAGGTTCAATCCACTTGTACTCATTGTCAAAGGAGGACACCGAGGGTCGTTGGAGCTCAGGGATTGGAAGTCCCTCCCTGAGTTAGAGCAGAGTGGCTGTTTGAACGATGATGACCTGTTTCCTCATTCTTGTCCCTTTTGACCAGGCATCCTGCTTCCAGAGCCGGCTCTCTGACGGGAGGCCAAGGCAAGAAGGAGGAAGAGGCAGCCCCTGAGGATCAGTGCACAGAAAAGCATGTCCGATGCTGCGTTACGGGCCCAGATTGCTGGTGGCATAGTTGGGACAGAGTCATTGCTGGAAAAAATAAAGCCTACTCCTCTGTCCTTCAGCTGCTTGGATTTACGCTTCTTCCCTCCTGAGGGCCTGGGAACAGAACTGCCCTGGTCAGCTATAGGAAGGCCCAGAAAGGCAGGCATCTGCCATGCAGGACAGCATTTCCTGCGGCAGTTTAGCCACTGGCTCTCCCTTTAAAGAGTCTTTGGATACCGATGCCGGCGCCACGCTTGCACAGCCTGCAGAACCATCCGTCGCATCGACCTCTTTTCTCCACAAGTGGCCAGTCTTAGGTATTCCTTTACAGCAACGCACACGCACTGATGACACAACACTGTGCTTACTTTATTCTCACAGCAACTTTACGAACTATAGATGGGTCATTCCGCAGATGAAGAAACTTAAAGAAATCTTGGCAGCAGTGATAGCCTCTCATTTCAGTTTTCAGAAACAGCAAAAACGACACAAAAGGACAGCCCTTCTCCCCTAAGAGGCCCACCTGATAACATCGGCTTCCCTTCCCCAGATCTCAACGGGCCTTGAAGAGAAAGCTCTTTTTTTTTTTTTGAGATGGAGTCTTGTTTTGTCACTCAGGCTGGTTTGCAGTGCTACGATCTCAGCTCCTCACAACCTCCGCCTCCTGGGTTCAAGCGATTCTCCTGCCTCAGCATCCCAAGTAGCTGGGATCACAGGTGTGCACCACCATGTCTGGCTAATTTTTGTATTTTTAGTAGAGACAGGGTTTTACTATGTTGGCCAGGCTGGTCTCGAACTCCTGACCTCGTGATCTGCCTGCCTCAGCCTCCCAAAGTGCTGGGATTACGGATGTCAGCCACCACGCCTGGCCGAGAAAGCTCTTTTACTGCCTGGATAGGTTTGGGCACCTGGGGTCACACCCCTTCCTCTGCCCACTGCTTCCCGGGCACTGTGGCCCCTCTGCCAACCTTGCCTAGACTTTCTGACACTTGTGGCCCAACATATATACAAAGACTGATATATAATTATGTATATATATAGACACACACACACACACACACTTACATACATATACATATATGATATAAACATATATTTATACACATATTCACTTATATACAGTGCATATACATACACCTATAGGTATAGGTATGTATACATGTATATACATACATAGAGATACATATATGTTTTAGTACACATATACGTGTGCACATATACATGAGTAAAAACATATGTACATTCCCATCTTTTATTAGTTCTTACTATGCACCCTTGCTACAAATTGTACTAAACACTTAATATAGTTTGGATATCTGTCTCCTCCAAATGTCATGTTGAAATGCGATTCTTCAGTGTTGGAGGTGGGGCCTGAGGGCAGTGTTTGGGTTATGGACGTGGGTCCTTCATGAATGGCATGGTGCCATCCTCTCGGTGCCAAGTGAGTTCTCACTCTTCCAATTCGTGTGAGATCTGGTTGTTTAAAGGAGACTGCCTCCTCCTCCATCTCTTGCTCCCTCTCTCACTGTGTGACAGGCTGGCTCCTATTGCCTTCCACCGTGACTGGAGGCTCCCTGAGGCCTCACCAGAGACCAAGGAGATGCTGGTGCCATGCTTACACAGCCTGCAGAACCTCTTTTCTTTATAAATGACCAGTCTTAGGTATTCCTTTATAGCAATGTAGATACACTAATACAACACTTTATTTATTTTATTCTCACACCAACTTTATGAAGTACGGATGGTCCATTCCACAGATGAAGAAACTGAGGCCAGGAGACATTAATGAGATACCCAGGCTTACATGGCTAGCAAGGAGCACAGCAGGGATTGAATCCAGTGCCTCCTCACTCAAGGATCATGCTCAGCTCTATGCCATTCCCTAGCCTTTCCCAGCCCTGTGTGCCCCTGGGATGAAACCCTCAGCCCTCCAAGTGTACCAGGCAGGCACTGGCTTGGATTTCCTTTGGGGTAAACCAATGTGGCCATGTTCCTGCTCTTTTCCCAGACCTGAACTTTTTTCCTTCCTATTCGCTAATGTTATCAAAACAAACAGAGAGCATGGTTTATGGTGCACGAGGCTTAATTTGACTTAATATATAGACCGCACATATTCCTCAGGAATCCATTAAGTTTAATCGAGTGCAGGCTGTAGACCACGTCTGAGGAAGGACCCGGGTTCAGCCACAGTTCACGTGGCAGAAATGAGTGAGTCACTGGTCGGTGGCACCGCCAGGGCTGGATTACCCTGCGGCTTCCTTCCTTAAATGGACAGAGATTCCAACTGCTGCATGAATAACAAAGGCCTTAATGTCCCATTGACCAATGGACACCAGGCCAGCACAGCAAAGTAACCTCAGCAGCTGTTTTTTTCCAGAGTGCTGAAGGCTGCAATCTTAGCCCCGGTCAGCTGTCACAGTGAAACCTGGTGGGGTCCTGCTGAGGCAGCACAGATGGCCCAGGGCCATGGGTCCCACCCCTGGAAAACCACAGTTGGAACCTGTGTCTTGTGGACAGGGGTCTCACATGCAGTACGCTCTGTGGCCAGCTCCCTGCCCAGGGAAGCATTGCTTTTTTACTTGAAGGCAACTGCATTATTGGGTAATGCTTTGGGCATGGGAAGAACAATATTTAAGAATGAGTGGGACAGCAAACTTTATCCTCTCCTTCAAACTTTGTTTTTGTTTTTTGTTTTTTCAACAGAGTCTCACTCTGTCACCCAGGCTGGAGTGCACTGGCACGATCTCAGCTCACTGTAACCTCTGCCTCCTAGGTTCAATCAATTCTCCTGCCTGATCCTCCTGAGTAGCTGGGATTACAGGAGCCCACCATCATGCCCAGCTAATTTTTATATTTTTAGTAGAGACAGGGTTTCACCATGTTGGCCAGGCTGGTCTTGAATTCCTGACTGCAAGTGATCTGCCCTCCTCGGCCTCCCAAAGTGTTGGAATTACAGGTGTGAGCCACTGCTCCCGGCCCTCCCTCAAACTTTGAATGTCTTATCCACTCTTCTCATTTTCTCCTTCCTGCTTTTTAGTTTTTGACCCTCCATTTGTGTCTCTGGAGGACTGGCTAAGTATCAGACAAATATTAAATGATACATAATAGTGACATTTAGTAAATATTAAATGTTAAATGTGCAATGTGCTTCTTTGTTAATTAAGATAAAACAGAGGAATACAAAAGTTTGCATCTACGTGAAGGTCGCCCTCATCTCAACTTCTGGTTCTTTCCTGAAGGACAGCTATCAGAAACCAAGATTCCTCATTTACGCCCCATAAAACCTCATTATTCTTCTGATGAAAGGGGGGAAAGGATCAATGGTAAACAAAGAACGCTAAAAAGGAGATTGGGACCAGAATAGGTTAGAAGTTAAAAAGATGGCATCCAGAAGCCATGCTTTGAGTTGGGTTCTCTGACACATGGTTGGGGGACCCTGGGCAAGTCCCTTAAAGCCATCAGACCCTCAGCTTTCTCATTTGTGAAATGAGAACAGTAATACTGAGGCTACTGTGAAGGCAACACGAGGTAATGTGGAATGCTCTGTAGTTCGCAAGAGCTCAGGAAATGTGAGCTCCATTTCTGTCCTCCTTTTCCCCTCTTAAAGTATTGATATTTTTCGGCCACAGTGCGAACGACACTGGGATGGGCTTTGGCAGATCATTTAAGGCAAGCTGACTGCCCAGAAGAATTTGTTCCAATCCTAAGGCCTCTCCATATTAATAGGACTGATTGTGTCAAAGCTGATGGAGTCTTTGGTTCCTGGCCAGGGTGCAGAGGCATGAGGGCCTCTTTCATGCTTATGAATGACTGGGTTTGGTGAGCTTCTTTGATGAGCTTCTTTGTCCATATTCAAGGGAATGGGGTCAGTGTCCCTTCCCTAGAAACACTGCACCCACATCTTTGCCCCTTAAAGAGCTGCTTTGTTGTGTCTGCTGTTGTTTTATCTAAACTTTCTTTAAATTGACCTCCTTTCTCTGCAGTATATGCTAAAATAATTGGCTCCTGACCAAATGTTTCTGAAAGGAGCCCTAATGCTTTTGGTTAAATGCCAAATAAACAAGTCTCCTACTGGGAGAGGGCCCTCTTCCGATGGACCCAAAGCCTTGCAGAGCATGAGGCATTGACCACCATCGTTTCCACAGATGGAGAGGCTCCCCAGGGTCTGTCCCCCTGAGAATACAGCCTACCCTTCTGTGTGGTGGCACCATCTCTCCGCTCTTTGTCTGTCTGCCCTGCAAGGCTTCCCTGTCCTCTGGCTCAGCTAATGTTCCAGGATCAACAAACATGTTGACTTACAGTAAGTCCTCTTGGCTCCCCCAACCCTTGCTCCCTCCCAGTGCCCAGAACCATGACATGGAATTAAAATGTGGCTGAGCACCCAATGAAGCTCTTATGGTTTGAACCCAATGAACATGACCTGACACTCCAGGAGGCTAGTTGGGTTTCAGTGGCTAAAACTGCCCAGCGTGCTCAGTTATTCCTTGACACAGATTTCACTCTTCAGAATGGCCTTGCCAAAAAGGATGGTGAGCACTGCAATCTCATTTTGAGGATGAATTTGAGGAAGGGAGAAAGAATGACCTGGAAGAGTACCAATCAAAATGTTAGCATAAGCTACAACTCCAGCCTGGGATTGTAGTTTATTTTATTATTTTATTTCTTAGCTGTGTTTTCTAACATTTCCCTGATAGTCATGTTTTATTCTTGCAATAAAAAATAAAAATCATGTTTTCCAGTAAATATTACTAAAACAGTGGCCCATAAATACATCATTTTTTTTTTCCTGGAGGACGAGCCAAATGCTGACAGTTTTCCTTTTTTCAGGTATAAATCATTATTTGCTCTGTGTGAGTTGGTGAGTGCTATTTACAAGGCTATTTTAAACTAACAAGCTTATTTTGGAAGGTTATGATAGACTTAGAGGGAATTACAGGATTTGAGTTGGGCAATGTGTTGGACGCCGTGCCTGTTATGATGGACAAGAGAAGAAATGACTAAGGGCCTCTCTGGCGGAGAGGGAGCTGGAGCAAGTCACTTTACGTTCCAATGAATTCAAGTAATTACCTTTTTTATATGTCAGTAAAAAACCTCAGCACCCCCTAGAGAGGCGAGGCGTGGATGGTGTCTCTCGAACGCTTCTTTTCCCAAGACTGGCTAAGGGAGGAATTTGGCTTGATCAGGAACTTCAGTGCTTGCAAGCGTGTGTGTTGCGGTGTCTTTTGGTGAGAGGTTAACTCATGTTTCAGAACAACAGGGCAGCGTTTGGAACATAAAAGGGACATGCAAGGTGACTTTCCCGCCAAGGGGAAGCTCTGGGCGTAGGTCACACTGAACCCTGCGGGTGGGCGGAGGTGCTCCATGACCTGCACTGCAGCCTGCAGAAGGTAGAGGGCGCCATGGCTGGACTCCCACTTGGTCTCCATTTCCGCTGTCAAGATCCTTAACTTCCGGTGTCGCTGAGTGATGGGACGGGCTGATCCGAGTTTCACCGAGTGCTTGCTTTCTGCCTCCAGGGCCTGTGTGCGCAGAGTTTGGGTGTTGGAGGCCTCTGCGGAAGGGCTGGCACCGTGGGCTGGGCCGGGAGCTGCAGCGCCCCGGGCGTGGCGTGCCAAGTCTCAGCCCGGCAGCCCCGGCCTGCCGGACTCTGGCTTCCGGCAGGCCGGGGAGCCCTCCATGTTGGAAAGGCTTAGGAGATGTTCAGGGGACCTGGCAAGGTTCAGGCCTGCTCCGGAGAAGTCGTGCTTCTCCACCCGCTTGGATTTGGTGAAGACTTCATAGACACAGGCGGCGGGGCCAGCCTTACAGCTAAAGAGACTTCCAGAACATCCTGGGGCTAACCTGAGGGAGGGCTGCGGGAGAAGAGTGGCTAGGACGGGAACCTGCGGTACCTTCGGAGGAAGTGGGCATTTCCTCTGTGCGAACAGCACCCATGAAATCTCCCTGCTGTTGCACGTTGTAAACGGGTTTGTGTTCAGAACCAGCGGGGCAGCTTGGGGTCTGGTGTTGAGAAGAATCATAACCCTGATACTAAAGAGAGCAGCAGGCACTGGGAAACAGAATCCAACATAAAGTTCATTCCAGTCTCTGGCCCCAGAAAGCACCCTGGGGGAACTTTGCTTTATGTAGTAGGAATTCCTATCAAAGTTGTTTACAAACTGTTTTGTGATGCTGTGAGTTGTGATGCAAATCCTGTTTTCTTACTGATGTATGTTCTGGGTTTGTGGACTGCCAAAATTACAAAAATAAATCTTAATTTGAGCTGTCATAAGTTCAGACTTTGTGTTAGCTCAGATGTGAATCTATGAACGTTTATCTTTGTCTACTTAGTTACCTGTTTCTTAGAGAATACAGATTAACAGGACGAAAATAAAGCAAAAGCCCTGATGGACAACGTTTAAAATCTTCGATGGAAGAAATTACTTCCAAGCACCTACGAGTATTTTAGAAAAGCCAATAATAGAAAGCTTACATTGTTCTAAATAAACACACATGGATTGAACACTGCTGGTCACCATGGGGTGGGGGTGGGGGTAAGGATATAAAGAGAAAGAGGAAGTCTCTGCCCTCAGCATTTAAAACCAACACTAGGTCAGGTGTGGTGGTTCCTGCGTGTAATCCCAGCACTTTGGCAGGCCAAGGCAGGAGGATCGCTTGAGGCCAGGAATTTGAGACCAGCCCGGGGAATGTAGCAAAAAAAAAAAAAAAATTAGTCCAGCCTGGTAGCTTGCACCTGTAGTCCTAGCTACTTGGGAGGCTGAGGCTTTAGGATCTCCTGAGCCCAGGAGTTGGTTGCTACAGTGAACTATGATTGTGTCACTGCACTCTAGTCTGGGGGACAGGTGAAATTCTGTCTCTAAAAAAAAATAAAAAAATTAAAAACAAAACACCAAGGGCTCAAATCACTAAGGGCTCAAATAAATTTAATACAAGACAGAGTGCTTTAAATATATCCCTTTCATTTCCAAACTTCTTAAAAGGGGAAATGATGTTTCTTGCTGCCCTCCTTTACCTCACACTCAAATTTCAAACCAATGAAACATGATTTCTTTAAAAAAACCCTTTTTTAAAAAAAATTTTCCAAACTTAGTTTTTACTTTTTAGAGATTATTTTTTGGAGACGGAGTTCTCACTAGGTTGCCCTGGCTAGGCTCCAACTCCTAGGTACAAGTGATCCTCCTGCCTCAGCCTCCCAAGTAGCTAGGACGACATGCATGTCCCTCCATGCCTGGCTTGAAGCCTGATTTCTAATCCTTCCAATCGACAAATGTGTAACATTCACTAATCAATAGGCAGTCAGTAGCCTGTCTTCAGTTCTCTTCCTTAAATCTTCGCGGCATTCAGTGCTACTGATTGTTCTCAACTTCTTGTTACACTGGGATCCCTGCATTCTGTCTCCTGTCTGGTTTCCATCCTACCTCATGAATATTCTGTTAGAGGCTCTTACTGACTCTTCTGTCAGTCTTATAATGCCATTGTTTCCCAGGGTTTCATCCTCATGTTTTCTCTTCTCTCTTTGGATGCTTTCTCTGAACAAGCTTGCAAGCTCCCATCACTTCAATCATAATTGATATATATACCATAACTCAGAAATGTGCTCTTAGCACTGACCCTCCCACTGACAAACATAAGCCTCTTAAAGCTCCTCACCATTAAGTGGTAAACGAGGAGGAAGATTATGATGTGTGAGGAGTGGATTGGACTGAGGTACAATACAGAAGCCATGTGGGTTAGGAGCCTTTTGGGTCTAGGTGAGAGGTTATGAGGTGCTCAAAAGATTACATCTTGATCTATTGCAAATTTGCTTTACTTCCATTCTGCCTCTTGCCACAACATCTTGAGTTATGTGTTTATGTGCCTGCCTCTTTTACCAGGCTGTGAGCTGTTTGAGGGGAAGCACTATGACTTTTCTCTTTGTCTCTTTCATCCACGATAAATATGGTAGTGTGATTACTTATACCATTCAGGCAGCAGCGGGATAGGAAAAGCCGTCTTTGATGTTGATATACTTGCTGAGGGCACGTGTTGACCAGTTGGATGTGAAGCCTGAGAAGGTGAGAGGAGAGGAGGGGGATGCTAAGCATCAAGTCAGGGTGACTGGGGCTGGTGAGACCATTAACCAAGAGAAGGGACACAGCAAAATGGGGCAGTGGAGCCAGTGTGTTGGGTTTTGGATGCAGAGAGACTAAGGCACCGTGAGATTTGGATGTGAAAATGCTCAGGAGGCAGGTGGAAGCACAACGCTGTGTTGATCTGCTGTGACTTAGTTCATGGAACTGAAAGCATTGAGTCTAGGAGTTTAAAAAATGGAATTATTCATTGAACAACGGCTTCTGAGAGTGTAGAAATGTCCTTAGAAATCTTCTAGTCCAATTGTTTGCTGAATGCCTGAGTCCTCGTACAGCCTTCCCACGGACCTTCCTGCACTTTGGTCTCAGTTGGCAAACTCTCCCTGTGTTTACAGCATTTTTTCTTTTTGATTCACCTACAAAGACTTCAAAGTCTCTTTCACTTCCAGTTTTAAGTTTCTCTACCCTTTTTGTCATAACAGATTTTTATCAGTTATCTGTTTAGAGAGAACTTCTTTTTTCTTTTCTTTTTTTTTTTTTTTTTTTAAGAGATAGGGTCTTGTTATGTTGCCCAGACTGGTCTAGAAGTCCCCACCTCAAGTGATCCTCCTGCCTCGACCTCCCAAAGTGCTAGGATTAAAGGATGGAGCCACCATACCCAGCCTAGAGAAATCTATTATCCAACACGTATTTACCTGGGTTGGGTGTCCGAAAAATTATAATCTTGGGCTGTCTGAAAGTATAGTTGTTCTAGACTCTGTAATAGAAGCTTTGGGTTAATTGGGAGACAAAAGGTAAGAACTGGCTCAGCTCACAGCAACTGACTCTTTTACATCTCCAAGGTTTCCACTCTTGGATTTGCTAACTCTCAGGGAAGCTAGAAGCAGACTGCCTGTATGTGGGTCTTGGCTGTATTCCCTACCAGCTGGGAATGTTGGGCAGGTTACTTAACTGCTCAGAACTTTTGTTTCTTCCAGTAAATGGAGATACTGGTGGCATGAATTTCATAGGGGTGTTGAGAAGTTTGAATGTGAAATGCTTAAACAGTCTCTGCCATGGAGTAAGTCTTAATGATGAATATTAGCTTTTATAATTATGATCTCAGGCACATCCATGCACACACAGAGCAGTCACCACCAGGGAAACATGGCGGATTGAGGAGAGATGGCAGAAGTGGCCCTCGCCTCGTCTAATGACAAAGAAAGGAAATGACTAGAACCGATGAGGTCTAAATGTAATGGAGAGGAAGCTTCAGCAATGAGCCAAGAGTCTCTCCGCTCAGTTTTCCATGGGAGAGAATTACGGGAAGACACAGCTTCCGGCATTTAGAAGTGAGAATGTTTTCATCATCAAAATAGTGAGGTCTATTTTAAATAGTTTGGCTAATTAGGTGCTGATTAAATTGCATTGCTCCCATATGTTTGTGCTTTCTTCCTCTATGCAGAATTTATCTGCCTGAAAAGTCGTAGATAAATTATTTGATACCTTGTGCCTAGTAAGCACTCAAAAGTATCAAATGATAGATTATTTTATGAAGCTAATTATCATAATGATACAAACAACATCTAATGTATTTGAGCGCTTATTATGTGCTTCACATAATTATCTCATTTAATCCTATGAGGTTGGTGCTGTCATCATTTCAATTAACTTCTAGGAGACTGAAGTTAAAGAGCAGTGGATCCTTGGTATGTCAAGATTTCTGACGTTTGTTTGCGTGCTTGGATTTTTGTTGTTGGGTATTCTTAGCACAAAATGCATCTGCAGGAGAAATGATTGAAATGGCTTTCAATGGATCCTTAAATAGACATGGCTGCTAAACAATCAGGAGGGTGTCATATGGCTGAGCTGAAGATAGGAGCTTCCTGGAGATGGTGTGGTGACTCTTGGAGTTTGATGGTTGGAGAGGGGTGGAGAGGAGGAAGAAGCAGGAAGCTGAAACCACCTGTGGAAGCAGACTGGCAAAGAGCCCTTGGGCATGGCAATTTTGGGTAAAGCTGAAAGATGATGGCCTCTTTCACCAAAGATGATGCTGACTCGTAACTGACCCCAGTTGATCTGTCCAGTCTCATTTCCTATTATTTCCTCCTCTCAAGGTGTACAACCTACTTGCTGCTGCCTACTCAGTCCATTTTTTTTCACGTCTCTGTTTTAACACACAGTGTGTCCTCTATCTTGCATGCCCTTTCTCATAGCCCCAGCTGGTAAATTTAACAAAACCACCACTTATTTTGTGCCCTTGCCTTTGCCAAACATGGAAACATAGGTTACATCTTATTCTTGTAACAACTCTGCAAGGTAGCCATTATTACTTCCAGTTTTCAGATGGAGATACGGAGCTCTCCCACTAGGCTAAATAATAAACACAAGATTACACAATTAGGCAGACCTGGGGCTGAGATGTAGGTCTGTCTGATTCTAAAGACTGTCATATTCTTCTTTTCCTATTCCTTTAAAAATTCCCAGTCACCCTTCAAGACTTAGCGTTGGCTGCTCTGCCTATGGAGTAGCCAGTCTCTATTCCTTTACTTTCTTAATAAATTTGCTCTCACTAAATTTAAACAAAAAAGACTTAGTCTTAATGCTGTTTCCTCTGTGAAGCCTTAATGGCGTTCCTCAGGTAACTAAATATTCCTCGACAGTCCTGTAATGCTCTGCAAGCCCTACATTACATGAACAGACAGAAAGGGGTATATATTTATATATCTTTATAACTTCCATCTTCCAACCAAGCTTTTCACATTGCTTGTTATAAAATGTACCCCTACTCAATTATTGCTGAATTAATGAATAAATTAATTAATGCTAAGGAGCTCATTTGTAAAGCTGTGAACTTCTTTCTCTTTGCCAGATTATTGATTCTGCCTCTAAGTATGTTCTCTGTCTGCATCCCACACTAGCATGACGAGCATTGACCAGATGGTTAGTTATGGAGGTGTCCATCCTTGGAACCCAAAGCCTGCGTTCCAAGCCAGTGTGCTGGAGACTACTGGAGACCTCACCAGGCCCTTGGCTACCTTCTCTGTGGCCTCCAAAAGAGCAGCAATCGCGGCAGCACCAAATTTAAGGACCATGTGAAACTCCGAGTTAACCCTTCAGGATCTCACCTGGCCGTGGAAGTCTTTAGCCTTCTCAGTCCAAACCTGTCTTACAGCATTTGCTGAATTGCCTCACATCAAGCTCCTTCAGCACAGACACGCAGTACGTTCCTTCCACGGCTGCTGTGGCCGATGCTTTTCCTGATGTTTGCTGTAGCCAGACACTCAAGCCCCAGCACCCATGTGCAGTTCTGTTTTAATATCAGTAGAATCACTTAACATCTGAGAAGCTCGGGCACATTTCTTGTCAATCATGCGCTGGCCTCTGTCAGTGTTTGACCTCGCTTCTTTTAGATTCCATCTGCCTCTCCTTCAAAACATGATGTGACTTATTTCCGGAATGTTTTTTTAGAAACTGAGATTATGGGACAATGAACTGAGCCAGTCTCCATCACAGAAAGCGTTTCTACACCTTCCCCAGTGACTGACCAAAGCTGTGTTGCTATTCAACAGACAGCGACATGTCCATAGCACGTAGCATCAAAACAGTGCAACGCTGTGCAGATAGTGGCATGTCTATGCAATCAAAAACAGTGTGACAATGGGCACTCCGAGTCCCAAGGGGCATTTCCACTGATATCTTGGCCACGATGTGCAAGAGCAACAAGTCATTAAATTTGATTTTCAGAGTCGTTCTGCAAGGACGTAGACTTCACATCGTACACACTCCTCCTTACTGGAGTGACCATCCATGCTGATTTATGGCAGTTTTCCCAGTGTCACACTGTCCCGCCTTGCATTTGTCAGAGGCAGGAGTATCCAGGTTTGGAAGATAAAGCTTTCCCCCTGTTTGCTATCTCCTCATCCCATCCCAGCCCATGAATGGGACACAAGGCTAGCTTTGCATGAACTGTGGCAAGGGAGTGTACTGGACTGTGATCTGGGTGTGGGAAGAAGCCTAGATAAGAATGGGCAGCCTTGTGCAAACAAATGGGGGTCTCCAGCCAGGCCCACCTGGTCCCAGGTACAGGCAGGGCAGGCTGTGGTAGGGGCTGAAATTCACGGAAAGGTGGCCCCCGTCGCTGAATACAGCAGGCTCATATAAGAGGCACTTCTTAGGAGCCTCCGGGAGACTGTGCATTTTTTCTGGCAAAGGACATTATGTAAATGCTCAGGGAAGAGTCATTAACTGATTAACAGATGAGTTATAAATTAGCACGTATGATTAAGTGATTAATACCTATTGTGAACCAGCAAAGCGCAAAGAGAATAGAGCCTGATGAAATGAGACTAAATATTTTGCCTATGCCATTGCAAGGTTTTTAGGTACATGTGTGGCATCTCATTTTGATGTTTTTTCTTCTATTATTTTATAATGGGGAAAGAAGAAATGATGACGGGCAGAGAAACCAATCTTTAGTAAACCCAGACACATGGCACGCTCTGTGGCAGGGGCCCTCTCGGCAGCTGCGTGTGGAAATAGCTGTTGCCCCATTTTACAGACCAAGCGATGGGGCTTGGAGCAGCCAAGCGAACTGCCAAAGGTGGCAGAGCCAGGACTGGCAGCCAGGATGAAACCCAAATCTCATCACCTTCCCCCAGGGCCATCTTTCTCCTGGGATGAGAAACTTAAAGGAAAACCATGGCTTGATCTTGGATGAGTTGTAAGCAGAGTGATGATTGTGAAAATGATGAGTGTGTAAAATTGGTGATGGTGACGACTGTCTCAATTACGGAGTGCCAGGCACCCTGCTAAACTTCTCATGTTTGTTATTTTACTGAACACATACAAACTGCCTGTGAAGTAGGTGTTATGAACATCTTTTTGCAGAGACAGTAACTGGTTCAGAGACAGTAGCTGGTTGTGCCAGACCTCAAGCCCAGCTGTGTCTGGTGACAAAGCCTGTGTCCCTGGCCCTTGGTCTGCTGGAGCAGGACCCAAGGATGGATGAAAACTCCCAGCTAGAGCTTGATGCCAAGAAACCTTGAAGTCCCCAACTTTGGGACAGAGCTGAGGTAAAGCTTCACTTCTTCACCATCAGGATTTTGACTCACAAAGACAAATTCTGAGTAATGAAATTCTAGTATTAAATTGAGTTTCTAAAAGAACTATTAGCTAGAAAAGTATAGCAATTTTATCCTCTGTATTATGTTTGTAAATGCAGATTGGAAGTCACATTTAGCTATTTTAATTGGTTGCTATTGAGTGAGGGATAAAATAACAACCTTTTAAAGTCTCTCATGAGAAGACATTGAATATGTGATGGACAATGTAAGACCTTTGGGTGCTTAAGAGTGGGAATCCAAAAAGGAAATCCAGGCTGAGGCTGGATGCGGAAATGCCATTTATTTCTTTCCATAGTTGCCAAGGCCAAATCTAAGCTATTAGGCTGGTGCAAAAGTAGTTGCAATTTTTGCCATTAAAAGTAATGGCAAAAAACACAATAACTTTTGCACCAACCTAATATTTTCCTCGGGGAAAGAAAATTAAGCGCGTGAATACAAAACAGAACAGTATTAACTTTGCTTAAGGCGTGACAAAAATTTATCTAGGGGTCTTAGTCATCGACACATCAGTGAGAGCACAGTTAGGAAGAAAGGAAACTTTCCCTTCCCTTCTTCTCTATGTTGGTTTTCACAATTCCCTTTCCCAAGGTTCCAGGGGTACGGGGATGGCTTCTGGAGATGCCAGCAGCCTCTATGTGGGAGGATTCGGTCCTTGCCTCAGGGTTCTTCTCCCTCTCATCAGCCACTGAACTTGTCTCTTGGGGCCAGTTTTCAGTCAGTTCATCAGATGGACAAATCCATGCAGATACTTTGCAAGCTATTATTAAACTTTAAAATAGGACATGCTTCAACCTCTGTACATGCTGCCAGTGCGGAACATTTTAGGGATGAGGGTGAGGAGGGAAGGAGCTAGG
This sequence comes from Sapajus apella, assembly GCF_009761245.1. Lineage (NCBI taxonomy): Eukaryota > Metazoa > Chordata > Mammalia > Primates > Cebidae > Sapajus > Sapajus apella. The sequence goes on from NW_022436989.1 coordinate 4,452,589, forward strand.
TAGGAGAGGAGAGGTTTATTGCAGGCTGTTCTGTGTAGGCCTGACAGGTCCTCAGGGACAGCTGTGCAGCCCAACCTGACTGGGGACAAGTGGGCTGTGGATGGGACAAATGGCCACAGGCCATGAGCAGAGGCAGTGGAGGAGACCATGGCACAGGTGTCATTGGCCATCAGGATCTCACCCGTATCCAGCCTCTGACTACAGATAAATCGCTTGCTGACCTTAGCTTTTTTTTCCCCAAAATCATTTATATCAGTGCCTGTTTGGACAAGGGCCCAAAGAAGAAATCCCCTTTGTTTACCCCAAACCTCTTGAGCTTCTGGAAGGCAAGAGTGCGGCTGACTCCATGCAAAGCCAGTGCCATGCTTATGCAGGCGTTGATGAACATCACCAACACTAGTGAGGACCACGTTCAAAAGCCATCTAGCCTCAACCAGTTTAAGCATCCGTGTTCTTTGTGACTCAACTGTGTTTCTCTGAGTAACCATCCCTGTGATCCACATATCTGATGCCAGACTTTTCCTGCTGTTCTAAATGTACCGCCTCTGCTTTTGCATGTATCTCTATGTATTTTTGCATTTTAGTATGTATAGTCTTACAATTCACTAGAGATATAAGCCAATGTGCAAACAGACCGATAAATGAAGTGCTCAGATCTGTAGGAATATCACAAGGTATTGCCGGGCCATATTTAAAATCCCCTTTAAGAAACATAGCAATATTATGTCACATCGTTTGCTGCCCAGGGCTTCTGACTGGCATTTTTCTGGATCTCCTCTTTCGGAACACGAGACCATCTAGATGCCCGCGGGGTGCACACTCTCCCCGGATAAGCCCTATATCTAGCACTTATTTTCTGTACTAATGCCTTAGGAAATCTCAGTGCAGGCCCTCCAACAAATGTGAGTGTTCTGAATGCCACAAATGTGCCTGAGCCTTGAACGTTTCAATATTTGTAAATAAGGTTAAAAGATTGCTTACCCCAAGGGACAGGGGCATTAATTCTGTGGAAAACTGGGGCACAACAGTACTGGGGGACCTGGTCCCAGAATCCCCAGAGCAGGAAAGCAGGTAAATCAGAGCCCAGTTTGTGCCCAGTGTTGGCCATGCTGTCCCTGTCACTGCGGTTGGGAGGCAGCTGAAGCCAGGTGGGCGAGGAGCAGAGCGGCTGTGATCTCTCTAAGGTGGCCAGATGGCAGGGAGCAGCCTGCTGGGCATGATAATGGCCAACCTAGGCATGGGCACTTTTTGCTGGAATTTGCTGTCTGTTATCAGGGCGCCAGGTGACATGGGTCATCTTCCGCTTCAAGCCAAGTTACAGGACAACAGGAGAAATCCACCACCTGGCCGAGACACCTCGGTGAACAGCCCTCACACGGGCTGAGCTGCAAGTTGATCCCCAGAAAACAAAACTTGTTCTTGTTTGGTCCTGAAGGGCTCTCTCCCGCCCAGTCCTGTGCAGAAGCTTGGCTGCCTTCAGGCCTTTGACGGCTGAACTTGAAGTTCATTTTTCTGCTGAACCTTTTGCCTGACCCTGAGGGTCTCAGTGCTGTTCTGCAGACCATAACTCCATCCTTACCCCAGGCCCAGCTCTGTCCCCTTTCCCTCGACTCACCCATCTGTTTTCTTGTATGCTGCTTATTTAAGGAGTGTTAACAGCAATAGATTTAGCAGAGGCTGAACAAAATGACTTTACGAAGAAGGACAATTTTCTATAAAAATAGTGGCCTAGGAAAGAATAGGTGAGGGGTTAAGGTCTTAAAATAATGGAAGCATTCAACAGAGGCTGGCTAGGTACTCTAGCCGGGGAATAGGGCTTTGCGACTTGAACCAGGTGAGATCTGCTATAGTTTATCTGTCCTTCACCCCGCCTTTCGTAACCACTCCACAACAGCCATGCTACTTCTTGGTGACTGGCAGCTGCTATAAATAGCATCAGAATCATAGAACTGGAAGAGGATCTCCTGGTTACTTAGGTCAACCCCTCCCTTTAGGAAACTCAGACACTGTGTGACAGTGTGTTCGTGGGTTTCTTTTTTCTTTTTTTTTGAGATGGAGGCTCCCCCTATCGCCCAGGCTGGAGTGCAGTGGCGCATTCTTGGATCACTGCAACCTTCACCTCCCGTGTTCAAGCAATTCTCCTGCCTCAGCCTCCAGAGTAGCTGGGATTACAGGCACATGACACCAGGCCCGGCTTTTGTAATTTTAGTAGAGATGGGGTTTCACCATGTTGGCCAGGCTGGTCTTGAACTCCTGCCCACCTTGGCCACCCAAAGTGCTGGGATTACTGTGAGCTGCCGCATCTGGCCTGTGTTAGGTGTTTCTGATGGGATGTTCCCCCGACAGATTTCATTAACATTTATTAAACTTTGCATATGTTTTTCAGCCCCCTCCCTTCCCATCCCTGCCAATAATCTGAGAAACCCCCTCAATATGCAAATCCCAGCTGAGTAAAAGGATACTTTGGTTTCCATAAAGAGATTTTTTTTTTTTTTTTAATTCACCTGCCTGGAACTCCAAGTTGAGGCAGCAGAACTTCAGGAATGAGATTGGGAACTCTGGCTTAGGAGAATAGTTGTGACCCTTCATCCTGTGAGATCAGTTCTTGTTTTTCACAAACACGTCTTTAGGCATTTGGAGGATTAATGCTGACTTGAGGGGCCTAAGGTGAAGAAACTTTGTAGACATTCATCAGTCCAGGGATCATGCTAGAAGTGGGGACAATCTGAGGTCCCCCTTGGGGATTGTCCTGCTTGGGGCTAAGGAGAATTAGAAGGGGCAAGAAGGAGATAGGACCCTGGAGATGAGGGAGCTGCAGGAGCATAACGAGGCTTCCCTGGTGGGCCGGGGTGCAAAGGTGATTGCTCTTGGCAGGGCAGCAGTGGGGCACGCGTCCCATGTGCACACGCGTCCCACGTGCACACGTGTCCCATGTGCACACGCCTGCGCATCCTCATGTGTGTGTGCTGCTAGGAACGTGGCCAGGTTCTGAACCTGGGGAGGGGCCGAGGCACATGAAAGAGAATGGGCAGAGAGCCCGAGGAAGGACGAACTCAGAGGTCAGGTGGGCTGTGGTGAAGGAGGGCAGCCATGGGGAGCCGTGGAGAAGGCTCTCTGCAGGGCAGCTCCTGGGGCATCTCAGGGCCCTGCTTTGGGTCATGCCAGCTGCCCCATGAAGCTGTCTGACAGTGGACCTGGCAGCACTAGGAAACTTGGCGCATTGAGAGAGCAGGAGAAGAGCCTCAAGGAGGCAGCTCTGGTCTCGAGAGAGATGAAGGTGCTGTAGTCTCTGGATGCTCGCGTTTCCCTGCTTAGCACGCCCGGCCTGTCCTTCCTGCCCCGCCCGGGCCCGCCTCTTCCCCTCTGACTCCCCTTTTTCAGACTGCTCTGTTGGGACTTCTCTTCCCTACCGATCTGCCATTCATGCTCACGCTAACTTGGCTTCCCTCCTTGAATTTCAGGGCTTAGAGGAAATCCAGAATAAGGTGGTTCTTGGGTCCTGGGAAGTCGAATTCTGTGCTGTCTCATCCTATGCAGCCTGGCTTGGTGGCCGGGAGGAGGTGGGCAGGGAAGGCCAGCTGGCAGGAAGGCACTCGGGGCACTCAGGTTGGCCAAGGACTTTCACCGGCCTAGAGGCGGGGAAGGAACAGCAAAACAGGAGAGGCTGCCTGCTCCATACCTTCTCCCAGACCACCATCACCCGTCCTGAGAGTTAATTACCTAATGACAAAACCACTGAGTTTCCAGAAAGGTTGTGTGGCAGTGAAGCTTCCTGTAGGTCCCGTGTGGAATTGTCTGGAAGCCAAAGATGGACTGGGGTGGTGCTTCTCAGGCTTTGGCGGCCACTTGCCCACTCAGGGAGCATAGACGTGCAGATGCAAGTCGGTGCGACCCGGGCAGGCAGGGACTGGCATTTCCAGCCAATGCCAGGCAGTGACGGGCGGCGGGTGGGAGGCCCGCACTAAAGCACAAAGAACACTGCTGCGTCTTCGGTGCTCCCGGGCCCAGGGGGATGTCTCCTCGGGAGTGTTCTGAGGGATAAGAAGTCTAGCACGGCATTTCTGACACCTGACTTTCCAGGAAGGTTGCGTATGAGAAAAGAATCCCAGGGCTAGCCTGAGCCACCAGTTCAGAGCTGAGGTGCAGGCCCCCAGAGGCTATGACAAGTTCTCAGGCACCTCCAGTGCCCTGGGGGTCACTAGACACGGGCCAGGAGTGGGACTGGCTGAGGCAAGCTCTGAAGTGGGCGTCTACCTTGGGATTCCCCAGCTTATTCATCTTCCTTTGTCCCACCTCCTAAAAGCCTTCCCAGTTCTCCAGTGTCTTTCTCCTATAAATAATTCTCTGAGTTCATTTTTACTGGAGAATAAATAAGAAGTCTCACACATTCTAGAAGGATTGATATTTTAAGAAGGACAGCATCAAATAAAAAGGCCTGAACATTTGTGTCTACAGCTTGCCGCATTCAAGGTGGTCCTCAGAGACATGAGCGTGGACCCAGATGGGAGGGGAATGATTTTTAACCCTACCTAGAGGCAACGGGCCTGACACCTTAGGGGCGGGGTTATGTTGTGTGATGGAAGAAACTCCGGACTGGCAGTCAAAATACCTCCCTCTCAAGGGTTTCATTCTCAACTGTAAAGTGAGTGGTTTGGCCCAGGTAGATGACACGTAAGAACTCGCCGGTTCTTGAAGTCAACAGTTTTCCTCATCACATTGGAATCCAGTCATGAACCAGAAGAGCGCTGGCTGCAGTGGAGGTAACGACGCTCATCAGAACGGACCCCAGAGGAAGGAACTGGAGCCTTTCAAAACACTGTCCACAGATACTCACACCTGCACTCTCCTTCAAAGGAAGTGGGAGGAGCAACTGAAGTAAACACCAGGGGAGGGTTAAGGCCTGTGGCTCTGAGCACTGACCCAGGCCAACACCAGCCTCTAAGGCTTGGCCTTCGTGATGTAAAGCTTGGAACCCAATCCTTTCCCAGGGAACAGAATGGGGGTGCAGTTCCTGAGAAAGCAGACTGAACAGAAATCAGCCATCACCAGCTGCTCCTGTCATTGCATTGAAATTCAGTTAAACTAATTTCTTACACTTGATAAAACAGTTGTCTTTCCAAACTATTCTCACGCGCTTCTATTCCAAGCACAATATAAATATATTATGGCCAGGTGAGAAGGGCCTTTCTCTCTGGGTCTCTCTGTCACCCTTGTTCTTCTTGGCTCTTTCCTGGGATGAAGTTTATTACAGAGAGCTCAGAAAGCTGAACTGCCCTATTAGCATAAGATTCTGTGACTCATTGACTCACAGATTGTAAATCAGACTAGCATTGGATTTTAATTAATTATATTAATTTAGGGGAAACAACAAAACTGAAAAGTCTGCAGTGCTTCATTTACTGAGAAACTCTGAAATGTCTTTTATTTTTAGCAAGAGCCATAAAAACATCTCCTACTGAAATAATGTAAAAATCAAGGAAGGGTTGTATTACTCAGCGTGATCACGCCCTTTAAAAGGCTTTGACATTTTCCTTATTTTTGAACGCTTTTTTAGAAAGAAAAAATATATATGATATATTACATACACATCCACACATGTATACCAGACCCTCTCTATTACACTACTGACTAATTCAGTATAAGGTGTTTCTACCTGAGATCCTCTCAAGGGGAGATTAATTACTGAATTATCATAGAGAACATGCCATTAGTTAGTTTCATTTAAAAGATTGTCTCATGGTAAGAAACTCTCAAAGATTTGTATACACACACACACACAATTCATTTCTTATGTATTGTTCATTTACCTTTAATCAGATGTCAACATATGATCAACATATGTTAGTATCTGCTGTGTCTGACACCTGTGCAGGTGCTGAGAGCATAAAGGTAAACTGAGCTTTAGGAGAGCACAGTCTAGAAGGGAAGTAAAGAGGGTTCAGCAGGGGTTAAGGGGCATGATAGAATTAAGAGCAGAGGGCTGTGGAGCAGGAGGGAGCACCTAGGAGAAACAGGGAAGACTTCCTGGAGGTGATGGCACAAAGGAAAACCAATTGTGAAGGTCCAGAGATTTTAGTTCGGAGAATAGCTATTACCAGCCCTCTACGTGCCAGACACTGGCTAGATACTATAGAATTCAGAAATAAACAGGCTGGACACAGTCAGCACCCTTTTGGGGTTTATAATCTAGTAGGGAGATCATCATTAATCAAACAATAACACAGGAATTAAATTGCTATTGCAGTGACAGCTTTGTAAGGAAAAGCACAGGTGCTAATTGTATACTTTCTGGGGGGCTAAGCAACGTGACAAAAGTGAGAATAGACTTTCCTGAGAAAGTGACGTTTGAGCAGAGACTTGGTGGACAAGTAGGAGGGGCCAGCCAGGAGCAGGGATGCTAGTAAAAGCTTCCAGGCTGAAGAAACAGATATGCAAAGCACGAATAGGAGAGGAAACTTGGAGTTTTCTAGAAACTGAAAAGAAGTCAGACTGGAAAGAGCAAGGCAGGTGAGAGTGTCTTAAGACTAGGGCTGGACAGGTGAGCAAGAGCCAGACACACACACACACACACACACGCATGCACACACACATGTACACACACATGCACGCACAGGCATACACACACATGCATGCACACACACATGCACGCACACGCATACACACACACACATGCACACGCACACACACGCACACATGCCCATACACACGCGCGCACACACACATAGGCGCACACACGCACGGAATCTGGGGAGGAGAATTATGAATTTAAAAGTCCCTAACAGTGTGCCTGAGGCATAAGAAAATAAATTACTCTCCCTCTTTCTGTACCCAGCATAAGTCTGTCAACTTGGCTGGTCTGTGTAGCCTACACCTTCATCTTGGTCTCCAGGAGTATATTCTGTCCTATTGGCTCACGCCTGGCTAATTTTTGTATTTTTAAGTAGAGATGGGGTTTCTGCATTTCGGTCAGCCTGGTCTTGAACTCCTGACCTCAGGTGATCTGCCCGCCTCGGCCTCCCAAAGTACTGGGATTACAGGCATGAGCCACTGCGCCTGGCCTCTGATTTTGATTTCGAGCCTAATTTTCCAAATTGTCCCCTGCCTCTGTGACAACTCATAGTTTTTGGTAGGATTATCCATCTGTAGGATGGAGTAGCTCATTCATTCAATTATATGTTCAACAAATGCTTATTGAACATACCACTTTTGTGCAGAAGTGCATTCCTCGTTGAGCTTACAGAATTGCAAAAGTATATGGTACATGCATAAAAATTATAATAGTGAACATTATAGTGGAGGCCCTAGATAGTGACCAGGGCAGGGAAAAGAAAAAAAAGATAAGATTGTGTTCATAAGAAATCCAAAATAATTACTAAGGGACTTTATTAAGGTAGCTGGATGTAATAGCACTATAGAAAACTCAGTTGTGTTCCCGTAAATTAACCATAAAATACACAAAAAATAGGAAGCAACTAATATAAATATTTTAGAAGCTATGTAAGACTTCTATGGAAAAAATGTAAAACTGCATTGAGAAGTATTAAAGAAAACCTAAGTAAATTGAGTAATACTATATTCATGGATGGGAAGATCCAATATTAGAAAGATACTTATTTTCCCAAATTGATTTGCAGATTTGTACATCTCATGTATCCTAATTCTGATCAAAATCTCAGCAACTCTTGGTAGCATTGACAAGTTGATTTTAACATGTTCATGTAAATACAAAGAATATCTCAGAGTCTTTCAAAGAAAAGCATTGAAGTAGGAGGACTTGCTCTACCAGACACCAAGATTTTTAAAAAGTTGTAGTAAGTGGGGTAGTAGCCCAGGGTAGACAAATAGACCAATGGAGCAGAATACAGAAGACAGAAAAGGCAAGCATATGTAAGGACACTTGGTATATGACAGAGGCCCATGGCAAGTCAGTGGGGAAAGGAGAAAGGAATGTCTTTTCAATGATGAAATCCAGGTAGATTAAAGTTCCATATGTGAAAGGAAAAAACTCTGAGTTTTTAGATGATAGTATGAAACATTATACGTAAAATTATATGTAATCTCTCCTTAAGATTCAGAAATGGAAGATACATAAATTTGACTGTATTAAAATTAAAAATTTGTGTTCATCAAAAGACACGATAAGAATAATAAAAGATCAGACTGCAAGGTGGGATAATGTACAAAGGTTAAAGGTTAAAAATGCTCTAATGCATTGAGAATGTGTAAAGAACTACTTCAAGCCAATGAGAAACAATCCGATAGGAAAATACGCAAAACCCAGCAAGTTACCAAAGAAAAAATCCCAATGACCAGTAAATATGTGTAAAAGCATTTTATTAGTAATGAGCAAAACGCAAATTAAAACCACGAGGAGATAACATTAGCGATAACACAAAGAGGTAGTAGAAGGCGATACCACAGAGCGATAACATTCATCAGGTTGGCAAGAATTTAAATCTGACAATATTATTTGCCAAAATCCATTGGCAAGGATGTGTAATAATGGCAAGTCTCAGTCAGTGTTGGGGAGGGGATGGTGTAACTCAGTGTAACTGCTTTAGAAAATGACTCATTATCCACTATAGTTGGTTTATACCACTTAAAACTCAGTTCTCTGCTACTACTCACATCCTAGAGAAACTCATGTATGTGTACACGAGGATATATGTACAGGAATGTTTAAGGAAGAAGTTTTTATAACTCAAATCTGAACCAACAATGACTGGACAAATAAATTGGATATTCTTACAAAGGAAGACCAACTGTTAATACAAATAGAAGCAGCTATTTGCAAAATGAATGATCTCAAACTGTGTTGAACAGAAGATATAAGACAAAAGAATATACACAACGTGGTTTCCATTTACACAAAATTTTAAAACAAGTAAAATCAAACCATATTGTTTATGATGATGTATCACAGTGGGAGAAATATAAAGTAAAGCCAGAGAAGGATTACCACAAAATCCAAAACAGGAGTTTCTTCTTCTAATTCCTCTTCTCCTCCTCCTCCTCCTCCTGCTCCTCTTACTCCTCCTCCTCCTCCTTCTTCTCCTTCTTCTTTCTTCTTCTTCTTTCTTCTTCTTCTTTTTTGGTTCTTCTAAATCTAACTTCATTTATTTATTTATTTATTTTGTTTTATTATTATGATTATACTTTAAGGTCTGGGGTACATGTGCAGAACATGCAGGTTTGTTACATAGGTATACACGTGCCATGGTGGTTTGCTGCACCCATCAGCCTGTCATCTACATTAGGTATTTCTCCTAATGTTATCCCTCCCCAATCCCCCTACCCACCGACAGGCCCCCTTGTGTGATGTTCCCTTTCCTGTGTCCACGTGTTCTCATTAGAACAGTAGTTTCTTCTATGGGGAAGGGAGAAAGATGTGATCAGAAAAGGGCACCCGGGGAGCTTCCACTGCTGACAATCTTCTACTTCTTGACCTGGGTGGTAGGTACCATAGATTCACTTTATTATTGTCTACTAAACTGCACATTGTACGTGTGTACTTTTTAATTTTCCTGAATGGATATTATATTTTCTCCAAATGATTAAAAGAAAAAACATTGCATGCATAATTTGAGTACTCCCAGGGATTTCCAATCTTCTGGAATCACTCTTCTTTTTAACATCCTGATGAGAAGAGTGAGTCCGCATCCTGTGCGACCATGGGGAGTCTGTTCCTCATCACCATGAATTGTTTTTAAGTCTCTGGATTATTTTAAATGCCTTCTCGTTCCAAACTGCTCCTCCAGGGTGCGTCTGGGGCCACCTGACCACGGCCTTTCCTTGCAGTGCTGCAGTTGCATCCAGCTGGCCCCGTATCTGAGGACGGGGTGCTCTCCACCTGCCCTGGGCCAAGCAGGGACTTGCTAGTCACTAAACCTCTTTCATCATCAACTCATCAGTGAACTATTTAACAAGCACAAATACACAAATGTTTACAAATAATTTTTGTACATATACTACTATTATTAGCTGACATTTCAAGTGAATATAAATCTATATTTCAGAAATACTGACTTTTTTGGTCACCATCTTGAAAGATCTAGTCATCACTGTATTTTTTCCTTAAGATGTATTTGACAAAGAAGCATTTTCTTGGGGTTCATTTTGTCTGCATTATCAGCATTAACTTCAACCTCCAGTTTCTTTGCAGGAACATTTTTAAACTACTAGTCCATTTTTTTGTGTGTGAGGGTGAATTTAGTTAAATCTAGATGATAGAATCCATAAACCGACTCAACTGCTCATGTGTAAATTACAATACATTTCAATAAGTCAAAAGTAATGAACAATGCTATAGAAGTTATTCATCATGGGGTAACGAATTATTCTCAAAAATTAAAAAAAAATTGTTATCTCACACAGTTTCTGTGTGTCAGGAATCAGGCATGGAGTTTCTGGCTGCCTCTGAATCCAGGTCTCCCATGAAGTTGGGGGTATTGTCAGTGTCATCTGAAAGCTTGTTGGGATCAGGTAAAGATAGGGAAAAGGGGGTTATCTGCTTCCAAACTCACTCATGTGGTGGTTGGCAAGCCTCAGTCGCTTGCCATATGGTCTCTCCATGGGTTACCTTATAAGAGAGAACCCAAGACAGAAGTCACAATTTGACCACAAGCATGAGCCCCCAGCCAGGGACAGGTTCATGGACATGTGATCTGTGTGGTTACACAGGGCCCTGTGCTTATAAGGGCCCTCTGCACTTGGTTTACTGCTGTGTTGTGTCATTCCAAAATACTTAATAACTTTGAAACAAGGAGCCCCACATGTTCATTTTGCATGTCACCCTACAGATGACGTAGCAGGCCTTGCCTCTGGAAGTCATGTTTTTGCTAGATGTCACTGACCTCAGGTTAGAGCTGGATTTCACGAGTTGAGGACATTTAACTTGAGAGCGATCAGATTCTCTCAGGAATTTCGCTAGCTGGAGACTGGGAATAAGATTCAAGTCATATAAATGGTGAAACTCTGGAGACAAGGCTCAGAAGAATGATACTTTTGAGGTCACCAAAAGCAGTCATTGGTACTTCCCAAGTCATGGGCATTTAGCTCTTCTCTGGAGTCCATGATATGTCCCAGGCTCTTATCAATACACTTCTCTTTTTGCTTAATCTGACTATATTTGAGTTTTGTTCTCTGTAATCACAGAATCTTAATAAATTCAACAAATTTTGTGGGTTAACGGTACTTTAGCTAAGATGTATAAGTCAGTGGCTTACACACTTTCCAGTCAATTTTGTGCATCTCTTCCAAAATCCAAGTTCAAAGATGCCGTATATGCAGCATGAAATCCACCACAGTGAGATTATTTATACCACAGGAATCCGCAAATGCTGCAGGTCAGTGATCCCAACCCCCATCCCCCCGCCCCCACAGTGAGCCTGCTGTTAAACATTTACTAGCTCACTACTGGAACTCTTTTGCTTTAGGATACAATGAGAGTATTACATGGGATTGGGCTCCATCAGAATGAGGCAGGGAGAAAAGAGAGGACACAAACGAAACAAAAATATCCAAACCCCTAAAACTCATGGTGTATTCAGTGGCTGCTTCAGGGCACTCTCTTCAGTTCACAGTGACCCCCTCCCTGAGAATTGCTCCCACCACATGGTTGCCTTTAGCAACCATAACCCCCTTCCATCCCCAGTTTTTTAGACCAGGGGTGAACCCATCCTCTGAAGTGGACCAATCAGATTCCCTCTGTTTTAGAATGTGAAATTGGGATTCAATAATTTTCTGTTCAAGATGGCAGAAGAGAGCAAGTAATTGTTTCTCCTCTCTTTTGAGATTCCAACAGAATGTAAAAAAATAAATCCAAAACAATGGAAGACAATCATTATCAAGCAAGATATTTCAACACATTTCTAGAAACCTACTGACAAACAAAACAGCAGGGGGAAACTTCAGCCCAGACAGCCCAAGAGGCTACTGCAAGAGAAAGGCCAACTTGCCTAACAGAAGCCCTGGAAAGTCTCCACACTAGGTTGGTAGTTGGTAGGTACAAAACTCTACTGTGACTGTATCCATTATTCCTCCATGCGTGCCTCTTCTGTCCTCTCCACTATTCCTAGGAAGGCAGCCCAGGGTTTTGTTTTGTTTTTTAAGATGTCGTTTCTGCTCTTGTTGCCCAGGCTGGAGTGCAATGGCATGATCTCAGCTCACTGCAACCTCCACCTCCTGGGTTCAAGCAGTTTTCTTGCCTCGGCCTCCCAAGTAGCTGGGATTACAGGCATGCACCACCATGCCCAGCTAATTTTGTATTTTTAGTAGAGACGGGGTTTCTCCATGTTGGTCAGGCTGGTCTCGAACTCCCAAACTTAGTTAATCCACCCCCCCCCAGCCTCCCAGAATGCTGGGATTATAAGCATGAGCCACTGCATCTGTCTGGCAGCCCAGTTCTTTGCCCACAAGCAAAACAAAAGAGGATCCAGCCTAAAGAGAACGAGGACTGCTAAGGCAGACGTCAGCATCTCAGAATAAAGACCTTTTCATTCTTGCATTTGGGGCCCTCCCAGCCCCAAATCTGACACCCCACCTGGAAACTCCTCCTTTGTTTATTCTGAAGTGAAACTTGCCATTGTTTGAACTCTGCTCTCACCTACAAATTTCCCAAACATTATATTTACCAAAGAGCAATGTATTCATCTGTCTTCACATTCTTTACCTGTCTCCGGTAAATAAATACCTAAGACTAGGTAATTTATGAAGAAAAGAAGTTTGATTGGCTTATGGTTCCCTGGCTGAAAAAGAAGCACAAAGCTGACATCTGCTAAGCTTCTGGGGAGGCCTCAGGAAACTTACAATCATGGTGGAAGGTGAAGGGGAAGCTGACACTTCGCATGGCTGGAGAAGGAGGAAGAGAGATTAGGGAGGTGTCCTATACTTTTAAACAACCAGATCTCATGAGATCTCTATCATGACCACAGCACCAAGGGGGTTGTTGTTAAACCATAAGAAACCACCCCATGATCCAATCACCTCCCACAAGGCCCCCAAAAAACACTGGGAATTACAATTTGGCATGAGATGTGAGCAGGGACACAGATGCAAACCATATGAAGCAGAAAAACTGACATACACAAAAACAACAAGGAGACTCCCCTAGTTGTCTAGAAACAAGTCAAGCCGCTCTCCTATGCCAAATTATAAACGGAAAACCAAAGTGAACCAGACTTCAGAATAAAAGGAAGAGCAAGAAAACAAAGCAAAACAGATGAAACACAATAAACTGACCCTGAAACAAAGAAGATAATTAAGGGAGCACAACAGAAAATTGAAAAGTGAATAAATAAAGAGCACAACCATCTAATCAGCATCCTAAGTGAGACGTGAAAACTGTCAAACTCATATAACAAGAACAGGGTGCACTGAGAAAGGAACAAGGCAAACAGACAGACAGTGCAAACGGGGCCACAAGAAAGCACACAGGTAGGTGAAATGTACGATTGCCAACATGGAATCCTGGGTTGGAAGCGGCCATTTTCTCTACATGGGATGGAATTCAGGCACATTTTAAAGCTCAAGAGCTGGGTTTACCATCTTCCCCCATGTGAAAGCATCAGCAGAGAAAAACCAACCTTCAGAGAAGAGAAATAGAAATAATACTTAACAGGAAAGACAAAGAGAAAACAGAGCAGGAGCACAGCCTAGACTCCTGGTATCCCCCGCTTCCTATTTTGTGCTGCTGGAGAGACCTCACTGCCTCTGGGTTCTGTGAGATACCTTAGTAACTTTCTAATAAATTCCCTTCTTGGTTCAAACTAGGTCAAGTTACTTTTTGTTAGACAGAAGACAAAGGAGCCTCAACTAAGACAAAAGTGTTGGGAAGCTGGAGGGCGATCAAGTCTCAAGTCCCTTAGGATCAAATGTGACTAACGGGATTCAGCAGAAGAATCAACCCCAGCGAGAAGCTTGTGTCCTTGTTCTTGTGGTTAACTTTTCCTAAATATTGCCCTGACATTCAAATTATAAAGTTGGACAGCAGATGCCCCACATACAGGGTTTCCTGCATTTACATTCATTTTCTTAACATCTTGAAAGAAAGATGGGGCTTAGCCTGCCAAATCTCTAAGCACCTTATAATAACCTGTTCAGACATCATATGGAAGGATTAATTGAACCATTTCACACATTAATACAGTAGCAAGCAAACGAACCTACCTTTCCATGTAGCTAAGGCAGCCTGGGAACTTCAAATGCAACTATTTTTGATTGACCTGAAAATAATATATTTTTATCCTTAAAGCCAGACTTGGGAAAAAAACAACAATAACTACAACAATAAAAAACAACTCTGGAGAGAGGGAGAGCGAGAGAGAGCGCCATAAATCAGCAATTTGCTTGGCAGACCATTATATCAGCCCCTAGTTCTTTTCTTCCCTCCGCAAGATGCTTTGCCTCAATGTCCTTCCTTCACGTTGCCTTCTGGGAGGCATTGGAAATGAGGTTCAAAAAAGCCAAAAGAGAAAGGAGCCTGGTATGTTCTGATACAGGAAGAACATACATGCCCTGGTAGCTTCCCCTAAAGGAGAGAAATGTGGATTTGACGGGAGTAAAAGACAAAGAAACGTCATCAAGAAAACGATCTCATAAAATGAAGGGTGCAGATATTGGGCAAGATGAGCTTTTTTAAATCCTAAAACCGGCTTTCTCTTTTTCAGACACAGGGCAACTTTATTTTTCTTTGTTGATTTTGGGCCTGTTTGTTTGTTTGGATTCCAGGCTTGAGACAGTTGCCTTCTCAACCCAGCCACTGCCCATGAATTTGTTGTTTAACCCAAATCCAATTGAGTGTTGCAGGCAAGAGGAGAGGAAACATCTCACACCCAAGTGGCCCACACCGTAAACAAAGGGGAGTCTCACTGTGCCAGCTCTTGGCTTCGGCGAGCCCCAGCAGGAAGCCGATGTCCCCGTGCCAGGGTGAGGGCAGTCGCCGAAGCAGATGCTGGGCCACTGAGAAGAGCGGTTGATTTCAGAAGCTCAAATTCCTCGGGGTGGCCGCCGTCCTCCTCCCCTTGGTGGGAGGGCGGAGGTAGCTGGGAGCTGTGTTGGCCACCACTGGCTGCCAACGCGGCTTGAGTTGGGGGAGTTGTCGCCAGTCTCTGGCTGCAAGTGGGAGGTTTGTTAGGAATCAGCATTGTCTACTTATGAAGATTTATGGAGAAGCCGACAAACATTAGGCTTTGAAGCCGAACTCAGGTGAGCCCTCTCCCTTCATGGAGGATTCGGAGAGGCAGCCTGGATCATCAAGAATGACTTCCTCTCCTCCCGGTTCCCATTGGTATTCCAACCCTGGGCCTGGCCCAGGAGGGAAAGCAAGGGAGAAGCATGGCTTTCTGGCTCCGCTCATCCTTCTTCAGAGAGAAGGAGAGGGACTGGCACTTTTTGTGGCATTTCACACGGAGGGGGAAAGGCCAAGATAAATGGATAGTTTCAAGGTCATTAGCTTCCTGAGCTCACGGTGTGCCTTCCCTGCCAGAGGACTGCTTGGAGGGGTTATAAATGTTTTGCGGCTGGACCAGGGGAGCCCATTGTTGGATCTGGGGTCTGGAGACCCGCTGCCACTGGCAGATCTGGACTCTGGGGCTGTGGAATGCGCCTTCTCTCCCTTCACACATTGCCTTGAGAGAGCTCGGGCCACAAAGCCTGGAGCTGGGTCACTTGGAAAGCTCTGGACCCTTGACATGGGCACTGCCCTGTGTGGGGGAGACCTGGGGCAGCCAGCCAGGGAAGAACTCAGAAAGGGCCTCCTCTCTTGGCATTCGCTCTTCCTGACCTGAGAGGAAAAAAGACAGACATTAGAAATGCAAAACCTTTAAAAAGGAGAGGCAGTGCCTCTTCTTTTAAGAGGAAAGTAGCCTCTTCTTTTTAAAGGTTTTGCGTTTCTAATGACGGCTGACAGTGAGTCGGGTGGAGGCCAGGAGTTTGGGGGACTGTGAGAATAGCGATCCCCATTCTCGCCCGTGGCCATTGGAGTTTCAATTTAGGTTCTCTCACTCACTTTCTGGACCCTCCAAGTTCTCGTTGACTGTGCCACATGCTCACTTCTCTTTTTAAATTCAAATTTTTTTTTATTGTGCCCTTAAGTATTTGACAGGGAAAAAAAATGGAAAGTTAAGATTTTAGTTATTTACTTCATTCCAAATTTCTCTCCGAGCCTTAAAATTGCACACATATGCATATTTACATCAGTGTGTGGATACGATATTGCATTCTGCTTCATCCACATACTATGATTTATATATATGTGTGTGTGTGTGAATATATGTATGTGTATATATGTGTGTATGTGTATATATAAATATACAGAGATAAGAATGATGTTTATGCTAGTATATGGAGGTGTATACACACACACACACACACACACACACAGGCATAGACCCTATCACCTTCCTCAGTGAGCATCTTATCGGAGATAATACATCTCCATATATTAGCATTCACACCATTCTTATCTCTTAAGTGGCCGTGGAATAGATCACTGTACTGGTATCTTGGCTTGGCCGTCCCACTGTTCCTGCATATCTGAAGGCTGAATTTCTATGTTTCTGCATCTGTATCTATAATCTCAGCCCAAGATGGCTACATTCCAGACCAGAATGGCACATTGGCTGCACTCGGTGAACGACATTGATGCATCATTATCATCCAGAATCCGTAGTTTACATTACGGTTCAGTCTTGGTGTTGTACATTCAATGGGTTTGAACAAATTTGTAATCACACATATCCACCATTATAGTATCATACACAGTAGCTCCACTGCCCCTAGGTCCTCTGAGTATTTGGGCTGAATATTTATATACATATAGCTATAATTTCATCCCAAGATGAAATTTTATATTTCATTTTTAGTTACAGCCTGTCACCTTCCTTTCCTTTCCTTCTTCCTTCCTTCTCTCCCTCTCCCTCTCTCTTTCTTCTTTCTTTCTTTCTTTTTTGCATTACTTCTCTGGGTTATGATCTTAGAGATTCAATTGCCAGGTCAAAAAATATAAATCTTGGCCGGGTGCGGTGGCTCACGCTTGTAATCCCAGCACTTTGGGAGGCCGAGGCGGGCAGATCACAAGGTCAGGCGTTCAAGACCAGCCTGGCCAACATAGTGAAACCCTGTCTCTACTAAAAATACAAAAATCAGCTGGGCATGGTGGTGCATGTCTGTAATCGCAGCTACTCTGGAGGCTGAGGCAGGAGAATCGCTTGAAAGTAGAAGGTGGAGGCGGCAGTGAGCTGAGATCCTGCCACTGCACTCCAGCCCGGGCACAAGCGCAAAACTCCATCTCAAAAAAAAAAGAAAAAAAAAATATATATATATAGAGAGAGAAATCTTTCATAGTCACTTATTACATACTCTCACGTAGTTCTCCAAAAACCGGAAAGCAAACCCTGGGCATGCAGTGCTGAGAGCAGTGTCCAAAGGAAGACGTTTCCTCTCATCACAGTCCAGATTGATTCTTACCACTTTTTCTTTACTTTTGGGAAGGCTGCCCTCACCACTCCTTTTTTGCTTTAGTTGTTTTTCTCCTGATGCTCATTCTTTCCAACCAAGTTCAGTAGATTCTGTTTTCTCTCCTCACAGTTTATTGTCTAGGGAAGCATCGAGCACTCCGAGCGATTGGTGAATGGCTGGCGCCACACACCTGCCACCCAATAAAATGGCCTACAGCAGTGCTTGCTGACCGTCTGCGAAACAAGGCCCTTTGAGGGCTCGACCACCAGGCGCATTTCCAGCCAGGAAGGCCTCCTCACTCTGCTATGTGTTGAGCCTGGGTGCTTTTCAAGCTCACCTTCAGGGTACCGTGAGTGGATGGGCGGGGGCAGAAGGTAAAGTGCGGACCACAGGCCTGCCGCCCGCCTGCTCCAGCTGTCTGGTTATGGGAAGGCAGGAGAGTGAGAACAGCGGGATTTCCAGAGGGGTCTGGCTCCCCCAGGGTTTGCTGCTTAAAAAAGACACTGGGGGCCAGGCACAGTGGCTCATGCCTGTAATCCCAGCACTTCAGCAGGCCGAGGCGTGTGGATCACCTGAGGTCATGAGTTCAAGACCAGCCTGCCCAATAGGGTGAAACCCCCATCTTTACTAAAGATATAAAAATTAGCTAGGCGTGGTGGTGGGCGCCTGTAGTCCCAGCTACTTGGGAGCTCAGGAGGCTGAGGCAGGAGGATTGCTTGGACATGGGCAGTGGCGGTTGCAGTGAGCCGAGATCACGCCACTTTACTCCAGATTGGGCAACAGAGTGAGACTCCGTCTCAAAAAGAAAAAAAAGAAAAGACATTGGGCCAGACAACCCGTGCCAATCACTATCTTTGCCTTCAACTGAAGACGCAGGCACACTGCTTCCATTGAGGTGAATCGGAACGGGCTTCCTGCACATTCTGCAGGACTGAAAACGTGCACCAGGGCGGGTTTTTGTTTGTTTGTTTGTTTGTTTTGAGACGGAGCCTCACTGTTGCCCAGGCGGGAGTGCAATGGTGCGATCTTGGATCACGGCAATCTCCACCTCCCAGATTCAAGCCATTCTCCTACCTCAGCCTCCCGAGTAGCTGGGATTACAGGTGCGTGCCACCATGCCTGGCTAATTTTTGTATTTTTAGTAGACTCGGGGTTTCACCATATTAGCCAGGCTGGTCTTGAACTCCTGACCATGTGATCCACCCGCCTCAGCCTCCCAAAGTGCTGGGATTATGGGTGTGAACCACCACGTGTGGCCCAGTGGTTTGCTCTTTGTCGGGGGGAGTGCAGGGAGAGAGCACTCAAACCAGAGATTTCTTGCAACATGGTGACTTCCTGGGTTCAGAGCTGATCAGTCTGAGATTTCACCCATGAGCAGGTGCTGGTAAAGTAAAAAGCAAGAATGAAAACAAAGTTAGAAATGGCATTTGCAGAGTCCTGGGTAACTTTAGTGCTTGTATGTTGCTTGGGCCTGTCTGCAGTGGTGGTTTATGCTGCCCATAAATGTGCTATCTGAGCAATTTAAGTTGCGGGTACTTTATGAAAAAGCAGCAGAGAGACTTCTAAAGCAGACGATGTGACTAGCATTAAAGGACCTGCAGGGTTTAGTCTGTAGCAGACCCTGTCACCTTCCTTAGTCCACTCTGTGCCCTGTGCAGGGTGGACGGCAGAAGAGGCTGCGATACGCAGGTGTTAAACAAATGAGTGAGCAAGGACGTGCTTGCTGTCCTCACTTTGATGATGAGGAGATCTCACAGAGAAAACGTTCAGCAGCTTGCACCGGGGACATGGGCACTTACCTGGAAACCTGGACTAGCACGGGAACACCTGCCCTCTGGCCTGGCCTTTTCCATTTTGCTGTGTCATGAGTTGGTGAGGACAAATTTTTGCTCAGGCTTTCACAGGACCAAATACAATATTGCTTTGTATTCCATTAAAGCAATACAAAGAAGAATGTATTCACCATCCAGGCAGCAAGGGCCAGTTCTGGAATCCCTCCCCAAGGAAAGATGGTTTTAAAGAAAGAACAGACCAGTCATCCGTTCTAGACAGTATTACCCCATCGCTCAGCATTTGTGTGGCGTTATGCTCTTCGCAGAGCATTTTCATCTATGTGGCTTCATTTGATTTTCGTTACAACTCTAGCTATAGCTATTGTTGCATTTGCCGGTAAGAAAACTGAGATGCGGAGCAGCTGTGTTCTCTCCAGGATCACACAGCTAGCAGGAAGCAGAGCCAGATTTCCCATAAGCAGTCAACGCCAAGGATTAAGGCCAGGTCCCCAAGACTGCGCGGCCTGGGGAGCATTTTAATTGCTAACATGAAGTGCTAGTGTGGCTACATGTCATATGTTAGCTCATCTGACTCTCACAGCAACCCTACGAAGTGGGCACCACCCTCATCTCTGCTTCTCAGATGAGAAAACGGAGGCACAGAGAAAACAATAACCTGTTGAAGGACACCCAGGTGGTAAGTTGTAGAGACGTGACTCGAACCCAGAAGGTTCTTTACCCTAATTACCTGTCTCCAAGAAGAGGGGAAGGTGCTGCGATCATGGTTCCCCATGGCGTCGGGAGGGTCTGCTTGCTTATTCAAGGACAGTGGCAGAGTATGCCTCTGTGGGCCTTGAAAAGCAGGAAACGCATCACCCACACAGGAACTGATCTCACAGATCAGAGGCCTTAGCAACTGTAAGTCCTGAACTCCCCAGAACGGGGAGGAGCAACAGCATTTAAAGCTGAACCAAAATAAGTGAGAAGGAACTGTGGGTCTGCGTCCTTGGCTCAGCCCCAGATGGCATGAGGGTTTCTCAAAGCACAGAGAAAAGCAGAAGCACCCCCCAGAAAAGGTGCACCGTGGCTCAGCATTATGGAGGTGTGCCCAGGCTGCTCAGGGCTGGGCACAGGCCTATGCGGTATCCCTAAGAGAGAACAGAGAGCCCTGGCCGAGTGCAGTGGCTCATGGCTGTAATCCCAGCACTTTAGGAGGCCGAGGTGGGCAGATCACAAGGTCAGGAGATCAAGACCATCCTGGCCAACATGGTGAAACCCCATCTCTACTAAAAATACAAAAATTTGCTGGGTGTGGTGGCTTGTGAATGTAATCCCAGCTACTCGGGAGGCTGAGGCACAAGAATCGCTGCCTTGGAGGCAAAGGTTGCAGTGAGCCGAGATCGCGCCACTGCATTCCACAATGGCAACAGAGCAGGACTCTGTTTCAAAAGAGCGAGCGAGAGAGAGACAGAGAGAGAGACAGAGACAGAGAGAGAACAGGGAGCCCTACAGGTCTACAGAAACACAGGCAGAAACTGTTCAGAATTGATGCATAAATGGTCAACTAGTAAACCTGACACATTGGGGGACCCTCTTAGCCAAAAGAAAAGGGATTGCTTTTGCATTTTTCTTTGAAACTATTTGCTGCAGGCGAGGAGCTGCCATCCCCCAAATGTCAGAGGGCGAACAGGGGACTGCAGAGTTGCTGGATGAAGTGGCTTGGCCTTTGGAGCAGAAGGTAAATTGGCACGGCTCCGCGAGGCCTGGGCTGCTGAGGCAACATGCATGACTGCTCCCGACAGCAGCGTGGGCTCTGACACCAAGCCCAGGGAGGCCTGGCGACTCCGAGATTGGGGACTGGCACTGAGCACCCTGGGGCCGGACAATTGGCCTGCTCGTGCTTGGGCCATTGTGGGATGCTGCTAGTTCCGGCTTTTGCTGGGTACCATTTTTCCTTTCCAGAATCCACTGTTTACAGCTCCCTCATCTTCCCTTCTGTTTCCATCCTTGTTTTATGCAAAGAATGAGGCTACATATTCAAGGCTTCCCTTCCCCAGTATCCAGTCCACTCACTCCTTTATTTATGAGTTCATCTATTAATCAGTCATGATTAATTATCCCCTCATTGAGCAGCCCCTGACTATATGCTGAGCCCTGTGCCAGCCCTGTATACACAGCACAGAAGGAGTAAAAACATGGTACCTCCCCTGGAGAAGTTTCTAGACTTAATTTGGGAGGTCAAAAGCAAAAATCAGTTTCAGCAAGGATCTGTAAACTGCTGTAACTATGAGAGCCAGAAGAAAGGGCCGATTCCAGTTGCTCACAGATCCCAGGAAGGGCAGCGCTGGTTGCCGCCCCATAACATGACCATGCTGTACTCCCCTGTGTCTTCAGAGAGGTGACAGGGGTTGAAATTACAGCAGACTGGAGTCTGGTTCCCTGGCATTCCTAGAGACTTCCTACCTGACACATTTCCAGCTTTTCTAAACTACCTAAGGACCTCAGAGACACAGGATGTGGAAGGCCGGCCCATCCGGGTCTCCCCCGTGGAGAGGGACGCAGGCAGGGCCGGTAACAACTACCCAGGAGGACACATTTTTTGAAAAGACATCACTTTAGTGACAATACTTTTATGAAGGCGTTTATATCCTTTGCTATAATCTTGGAACGAGCCCACAAGGTGGGCACTGTTATCTGCGCTCTGCACGTGGAGAAGCCTGAGGCCCAGAGAGGGTAAGTACTCCATGCCTGGTCTCATAGCAAGTTAGAGACATAGCAAGTATTTGAACTCACGTAGCAGAGATTCTCCAAAAACCGACAGGAGGTTCTTGTCAGCTATTCCATGGGTGACCCTATACTTGGACCACCAAGACTTGTGAAAGATTTTAAAACGGATTTCCGTGGAGGGATCTTTCATTCCTGATGAAAGGGGATGTAGAGGTTTTTTGTTGTTATTGTTGGGGTTCCGGTGTTTGTTCATTTCTTTAAGGAGAGTGGAGAAGCAGAGCTTTGCCCTAGCTCCTGGATGTGGGAAATAACTTGCAGCTGTGCCAAGCCTGCACGGCTGTAGCTGAGTGGCTGCAGCTGGGGTTAGTTTGTTAGATTTGCTTGATCAGTCGCAGAGCAAGTACCTGAAGAAAGGACATGCACATTATGATGAGGACAGAGGAAGGGCCTGCCTGAGGGCGCATATCCCAAGAGAAGAAGCTTCTGGAATGGGGATCAGGGATATTCCTGACACCGACTGACAGGATGGAGCCAGAAACCTTTTGGGGTGACAGTGTTGGCTAAGAGCTCGTCCAGGAGAAAACAGATGACAAAGTTTAAGTCCTTGAAAGAAACTTCAAGAACATCTAGGCCACCTCTCTTGTTTTCCAAACCAAGAAGAAACAGAGGTAAAGTGACTTGTCCACAGCTGCAGAGGTAATTAGAGATAAGCTGAGTCTTGGCTGCTGATTTAACACCCTATCACGAGCTCTTTTAATCATATGGTATTCTAGACAAGAGATTAGTAAACTCTTTCTGCAAAGGGCCAAATAGTGAATATTTTAGACTGGGTGGGCCACACAGCTTTTGTGGCCACTATTCAGCACTGCCGTTTTAGCCCCAAAGAAGCCATTGACAGTATATAGACAAATGTGCATGGCCATGTTCTAATAAAACTTTATTTTAAAAAGTAGATGGCAGGCCCAATTTGGCCCTCAGGCCATAGTTTAATGATCCCTGCTCTGCATATTTCTCCTCCTCAAACATACGCTCCATGGTAAGGAAATGGTCATGTTTAGAGGTGGTTTGAAGGACGGCACTTCGTCTCCCAAAATTCAGGGCATTAGAGCACTCAAGCAAGATTCTATGCTACAACCTTAAAATAGAGAAAAGAAGTAGGGAGCCAATTTTGTGAACATGAAAAAAAGAGATTGTTTGTGGCCTAGTGCAGTGGCTCATGCCTGTAATCCCAGCACTTTTCGAGGCCAAAGCGGGTGGATCACTTGAGCCCAGAAGTTCAAGACCAGCCTGGCCAACATGGCAAAACCCAGTCTCTATCAAACAAAAATTAGCCAAGTGTGGTGGCATGTACCTGTAATTCTAGCTACTTGGGAAACTGAGACAGGAGAATGGCTTGAACCCAGGAGGCAGAGGTTGAGTGAGCCGAGATCATGCCACTGCACTCCAGCCTGGGTGACAGATTGAGACTCTGTCTCAAAAAAAAATAAAAAATAAAAAACAGAGAGATTATTAAGGAAAAAAAGAGTAAAGAGAGATAACCCTCACACTCAATACCTTCAAGCTCAAAAAGAATCGCAAATGAGGTGTGATGTTCAATTATAAGGCGGGGTAATGCATGTCAGCTTTCCAATGACCTTTAGCAAGGTCTCCTTAATTTTAGAAGGGCTTCAGATCATAGTAAATGAAAGAACTAAAATAGATAAATAATTGTTCCCCAGAACACCCTCCTCATCCCCTCATGGGAAAATCAGTTTATAAAAACTCAGTCCACAGCTTGAAGGTCTCTGACCATGTTACAACCCAGCCCAAGGACAAGGGGAAGGAGGAGCATTCAGGGAGAAGTAAGAACACAGGAAGCCGGCGTACTCAACACCGTGGTATGTTCAGCAGAAGGAAGAGGACTCCCTAAGACCCTGCAGTGATGGATTTCTGTAAGTGTCCAAGCCTAGAACCTCAGGATTCTTGATGGGCTAAATCTTCAAAGCAGTATTAATTTTCTTTAACAGCATCAGTTTGTCTTTAGAATCCACATCTTCCTGATAGATGGCATCCTTTCTTCTTCATAAGAAAAACAACCTTCAAAACTCTTACGACTCAAGATTTCCTAATGAAAATGCTCCAAAGTGGCTCCTAGTCTCGCGGTGTTTGGCTCACTTGAAAACATCTAGCATGTCAAGAAAAATAAACTGTATCACCCCCTCCAATTCTGAAACTAAAGTCTATACAATTCCAGCCTCTGCCAATTTCCTGTTTTCCCGTCTTGGAGGTGACTAAGAGTTCCTGGAGCCTGGAAAATACACAGCTCCCCTCGAATCTTCCCGCCCTAGTCCCTCCATCGAGGAGCAGGGAGGTGAGCAGTGGCCACAGCTGCAGTTTTTGAGTGTTTTGAAACTGATAGGTTCAACACAAATCATTTGAATGACTCCTTTAAGAGTTTAGAGGAAAGGGGCTGATGGTAACTACTATTGTAAGTATCTATCTGAGAAGCATCATGCTAGTGGTATTGGCTATAACTTTAAGTTTTTGACTGTCTTTACTCAAGTCAGTTACTTCTTCAAGGGTTGCAAAATGGTTACTTTCTTTTTTTGAGATGGAGTCTCCCTCCATTGCCCAGGCTGGAGTGCAGTGGTGGGATCTCAGCTCACTGCAACTTCCGCCTCCTGGGTTCAAGCAATTCTTATGCCTCAGCCTCCTGAGTAGCTGAGATCAAGCGGCCACCATCATGCCTGGCTAATTTTTGTATTCTTGGTAGAGATAAGGTTTTACCATGTTGGCCAGGCTGGTCTCAAACTCCTGACCTCATGATCCACCTGCCTTGGCCTCCCAAAGTGCTGGGATTACAAGCGTGAGCCTCTGTGTCTGGAGAGTACTTTAAGTCATCTCATGCCCAGAGGCAGTGCGCTTTCCGGCTTTCAGCCTGTGAGTTTATGCTGATCCTGTGAACCCCTCTGGCACCCACTTCATCTGTTCCCTGTCTTCTTCCTTGTGGAATGTTCTTGACGACTCTGAGAGGCAATTAAAAATCGTGGTGGGCTGGGGCAGTGGCTCACACTTGTAATCCCAGCACTTGGGAGGCTGAGGCAGGTGGATCACTTGAACCTGGGAGGTGGAAGGAGGTTGCAGTGAGCTGAGATGGCACCACTGCACTCCAGCCTGGACAACAGAGTGAGATCCCGTCTCAAAAAAATTTTAAAAATGTTGCATATCATTCCCATTAGGTTACCTCAACTTCATTTTGGATTCTGTGAAGGGAGTTTTGAAGGCTAGGAGCTGATCCTGTTTTATCCGAGTAGAAAGAATATGGAAACATTTCTGCCTTGTCCTTCATGTTTGATTGATACTTTTCACTTTGAAAGCTAATTATATCTGATGTGAAGGAAAGATGAATTCAGAAATATAGATGCTCTTTTCATGAGTTTTCACTGTAAAAATTCAGGTCATCTGTTCAGTTTCCTCATGCCTCAGTTTATTGCTCTCCTAGATAAGGTGATATTCCCAGTTTTCTTAGACTAGGAGAGGACCAGGAATAGGAAATCCTGCCATTTGCAGCAACATGAATGAACCTGGAGGGCATTGTACTAAGTGAAATAAACCAGGCACAGAAAGAAAACACTACATGATCTCTTTTTTATGCAGACTCTAAGAGAGTTGAACTCATAGAAACAGAGGCTGGGAGGGTGGTTATCAAGGAACTGAGTCGTGAGAATCCATGGTCTCGTAGAGTCTCGTCCAGGAAGGACCACTACGGTTGATCCGTCTGACCCTTCGCTCATCTTAGGAAAGCTCTTCAGAGTGTCCCTGACCGGTGACGTTCAGCTCCCAGGTGACTCTTCCAGGAACCGGAGATGTCCAGATTCAAGCAACCATTTCGTGTCTGAATAGGTCTAATTGTAAGAATGCTCTTTCTCATACTCCACTGTCTTCCTGAGGCATCTACCTATCGGTTTAACTTTTGCCTATCGAAGCAAAGTGAAAACAGATGGAATCTTTCCCTCGTGTTGTCTCTTCAGGTTTGACTTCTCTTTTATAGAGATATTTCTAACTTGTTTGTGGTACACTGTAGAAGAGCATTTTGACAAAATAAATGTATCATTACCTTTGTCACATTCGGTTCTGTTACTGGTGAACTCCCAATTAAATACAGACATGTTCTGGTAATGTGGGAAGCTTACTGGGCATGCTTGCTCCATACACAAGGCTTCTGAGACAAGGAGGTCAATTGCTGTACCACACAACCTAAGCCCTGACTGGGTGATTACTGTTCTCTCATCTGCAGTGTTGACACAATTAGTGAGATGGCTGTACTGTCAGGGTCTGACCAGGAAGAAAAGGACCTATGAGTGTTCAGAGGACTTTCAGATGAGACAGCTTGAATAGGTTTATAAATGGCAGCATTTAATCAAGAAACGATAGCACCAGCTAGGAGAGGTTTTTACTTAAGACCCTGACTTCAGGGGTGGAAGAAATATTGTTTATTTGTTTAACTAATATTTGTTGAGTATCTACTATGTGCCATGAAATGTTCTAGATGTTTGTTTTATGTCAGAGTCAATGAACAAAAATTCCTGTTCTAATAAATCTTAATTCTGGCTAGGGGACTTAAAAAATATGCATTACAACATTATAATAAGTAAGTAAATTACATTGTAGGTGAAAAGGTGGCAAGTTCTTTAAAGATAAAAAGAAACAGCCGGGTTAGGAGCAGGAATCCTGAAAGGTGGCGGTGGCTGTGGTGACCGTGAGCAGGGTGTTAGGATGGTCTCGTGTCTGGGAGAAGGTAACAGCTGGACCAAGAAACTTACACGAATGACCAGGAAGGGAGCAAAAAACTAAGAGAAAGTAAAATATAAAACTGTTATCCTGAGTATTTTAGAAGTCACAGTAGAAATGACGGAGGGTTGCCGTTAAAATGCTGTGATTTGGTCATTGTCAACCAAGCTTTGTGAAAGTAGAGCTTGTCATGGTGTGGTTATTCACGCTGAGATTTCCCCTGGGCTGAGTGTGGGCAATGCCCGAGAGTCGAGTGATGTAAAGCCAAGACGTGATTTGTGAAACTGGATGATTTGAGGGGCAACCCTGCAGGGTCCCAGCCACAATCTACACGGACCGACCAAGGCAGGAAGGGTGGGGCTGATCCAAGATGGCGCCTCCACAGCGCAGAAGGGGACAAAGGAACCCACCAGTGTAATCAAAGATGAGAAAAAGGCAGAGAAGAGAATTCTTAGTCCTGCCTATTTTAACTGAAGGAATAGTTAAAATATACCTCACAGGCTCTGTCTCTCTGCACTGGTCTGAAAGCAGATTAAAGCAGGGAGATAAATCCGGGAGACACCCCCCCACACATACACACACCCTCCCCAAATCGAGCTGAGGAGGAGGCATTTGCATATTCTCTCAGTTTCTATCGCGCTTAGAAATGTTGGAAAGGGTATACCTAAGGCCTAAATCCTAAAGAAACTTACTGCTAAGCCAATAGACGGAAGGTAGATTTGAAAGCCTGCCTGGGGTCCAGAAAGGGAAAGGACAGGGCCTTGTCAGGAGGGACTGTCATCTCAAGGGTTAAATTCTATTGAAAAGGAGATCACAAATTGGGAGCACTTAAAAGGGACAGTCTTACTCTTTGAGGCTTTGGAATCATCCTCGCGACAGATCTCTACCGTGGACTGCCCTGATGTTCCCTCCACCACAGGACAGCTTCCCTGGGCACCTAAATGAGTTTTGTGTGCTGTATTGTGAGGGACACACAGAGAGACCAGAAAGCCACGGGAACTCAGGTCACAGCAATGCAGGATCTAATGAATGGGGTCCTCACCCCCCAGCACGATACTTTTACTCCAGGACTTGGGACAGCTGATTCCAGCCATTAGGCAATAAGGAATTGAAGGGCCTATGAGATTATTTGAGAATTGAAACATGCATTGGCCCCCCCAAGGAAAATGATACAATTCAAATTAATAAGCATTTTATCTGCAGAAATGGCATTAGGATGATCTCAATTGTTAAATTTAGTATTAATAAAAATGACACCACCCTTGAAAACAATGTATAGATTTTCCTCTCTCGCAGGCAAGAATTCCTAAGTAGGCACAAGAACTGCCAGGAAGCCACTGCCAATCATGATTTAAATTATTCATAGCCAAAAAATTTCAAAAGCAAAATTACAATTTTAAAATTT
Organism: Sapajus apella; assembly: GCF_009761245.1. Classification (NCBI taxonomy): domain Eukaryota; kingdom Metazoa; phylum Chordata; class Mammalia; order Primates; family Cebidae; genus Sapajus; species Sapajus apella. The sequence goes on from NW_022436989.1 coordinate 4,480,720, forward strand.
ATTTTTATAGCAAAAAAATACCCTCTATATTTAACGTGGGATGCACGTACATTTTAATACGTGTGATACCGAGTGGGGTTGGGACCTCCAAAAGTGACAGGGTCTAGGACTGAGAAGGTGTGAACGCAGCCCTAACCTAAGGTCATACGTTGGATGTCAGGGAAACAAGCATCTCCTTAATTCATACAGTTGGAAAGTGAAGGTCTATGAAGATAAAATAGCAGTTCTATCACAGGCATTAAAGAAAAGGTCTCCAGTTCATGTGCCAGGGTTGTGGGTTAGGCAAGCCGCTTTGCTCCAGCTTCCTGGGGGCCGGCTCTGCCCAGCCTCCCACCTTCACCCCTGCCTCCTCCTCTTTGCATAACGTGGCCTCATTCATTTACTTCAGTAGCTCCTTTCTGGAACAAATTCTCACATCGCAATCCTTTCCAGAATGCTACAGTAACAGAGTTCTCAAAGGCTTTGATTGATGGGCTTTGAAACACTCTTTCTTTTTGGAAATATTTATATTTGATCCCTTTGGACAGACTGCACATAACTAGGGCTTATCACGTTGCTGGAAATTATGGGCAGAGTCGAAGAGACAGGAACCCTGAGTCGGCCGAGCCCCGGGAGAGCAAAGATTAATATCCATTTGCGCTTTGCTGTCCTCAACCCTGATAACTGTAAATAACGTTTGGAAAAGATCGGGGTGCATCATGATCTATTACATGGTGGCGACGATTCTGGTTGTTATGTCTCCCACAGTGATTTATCATTCTCTGCAGTGACACAACTCATGGTCCTTGCCTGCCACTCTGGAAGGTATGATCTGCTGACTGGAACAGTGATGAATTTGTATTTATATCATAATATTTTTAACCTGAGCTAGACCTGACCTCCTACTCCAATTTGGAAATGTACTAAAAATATACTTTTGTAAATCTCTGTGGTTTTGCTGGTGTTATAATAAAAAACACTTTTTCTCTTTTGGGGGGCCGATGTGAACTGCTGTAAATAATGAGACATAATAATAATAATAATAAGGCCAAACTGTGGCGAAAACATAGTCTCCATTGTTTTCTTACCTGTAAGAGATTAATATAGCCTTGACTTGTTCCAGCAATTGGCAACCTCAGAGCTATTAAGCTGAAGGCCTTGGTAGTTTGTTTTTTCAAGACCTGAAAACCAAGACGGGTCTACTAATCTCTCTCTGGTGTTTGTTGGAAATGTGTGTGGGCTCCGTGGACAAGTGTTTGTGTCTGTGTGCATTACACTTGCTCCACGAGGGGCAGGCAATTGAACTCAGGCCTTTCAAAGGCTGCCCCTTAATGCAGTCATTTTCTCTGAAAATAAGGTCCAGGGTCTTGAGATCTTTAGGAAGTTCTACATGAAAATTCTGTATTTCTTTCCACCACATTTCTTTTTGTGAAGTGTGGGAGTTATATGAAATACAAAAAAAACAAAAAATAAAAAAATGTAAAATCTCATCATTCTTTCTCAAATGATCTTTGTATGCTATTCAAATTGATCGTCTTTTTTTTTTTTTTTTAATTATTCATATGAAGAACCCAAGGATCTGGGGTTAAGAAATAATATTTGAATGGCAACTATTCGCATTTAAATGGACAACTTAGAAAGCAAATGCATTTGAGACCAAAGACTTTTTTTTAAGGTATTTGTGCTAGATTCTCAGCTTTGAGACAGCATATGCAATAATTCTCCAACCTGGCAAAGCAGTGAAGTGGGGGGGGTTTCCAAGTGTTGCACCTTGGTCACGGCATTGCCCCCTCACCTCCTCATCGGTCATGGGTTCTAGGCTTGCCTTCTTTACCCAAAGCCCTCACAGTCTCCTTGGTCACTCACAGACCGACTCCTACTTTCAAATGCCTATCAGTGAGCTAGGATGACAAATTTGCCTGTGATCATGTGCTGAAGCGATATGCATTTTAGCTGAAGCCTCTTGGAATCAGCTCTCGTGGCACTGCGGAAGCCTGCAGTGACTTCGAGGGCGGAATCTCAGGTGAGTGTGAATCCAGGGAAGAGTGGAAGCATGTTGGTACCCGTTATACCCGCCATCTCACCTGACAACGAAGAGGCGATTGCTTATGCCCCCTTATTTTTCTAATTTTTAAATGGAGAATTTCGAGTCACTCTCAAAACAATAGAAATTTCACAAGTATCAGACTGACATGAATTTGCTTATTTCAAACCCAGAGGAAGAGAAATGACAATGAGTTTTCAATACATACCAGTACTTTGCACAGTACTTTGTCACATATAGAGGGTTATTAATGCCACCCTGGAGCCTTGGCACGCACTGCTCTCCACTGCATTCTACTTTTTCATAAACATCTTATCTCATCCAACCTCACATAACTCCTAATACTTTACAGAACCACGAAATTCAACACTCCACCTTCACTGGATAGTTCTTCTTTTTCAAAGCCCAATCTTCCTTAAACTCACTTTATATTACAACAACATTAATTGCTATTTTATGCACATACACAGACAGACTTCTTCACAACTTTACTTCTTGGTAACTTACAAGTGCACTGGTTGACAGCATCCTCAATTAGCAGAGTCATTTCCATATCCTGGACATATACATTGATCAGAAAAGATGACAATTTATTTTTAGACAGACGCAGACTGCATAATTTAAATATATTTCCCATTTGGCAAAAATGGTGTTGTAGCTAATGTATGTACAATATTTCCAAAAACATTGGTACTTTCCCATAAATATCTTCCATATTTTTTTTCAGTGAGTAATAAAAAAGGTTGAGGTGGGATGTGTTTTATCCCACCACATTATATCATTCCTATTTTTCCTCTTTGTTGGATGGCAATCAGGGGCCCTGATGCCAAGCTTTGGAAGCAACAGCATCTGGTTCCTTGGCAGATTCTGCAGGCAGACTTGTTGCCAGCCTCTAAGCTGTGTCTGGGTCTGTTGCATGGTTTGGCTGCAGATGGACTCTCTGGGTTGCCTCGTGCTTCTGGAAGCCAGTCCTGGCTTTCCTTTGATTCTGAGGACTTTACTCATTTTTATTCATTTGTGAAGAAGGGCCCATCCAAATGCTTTATGAAACCCACACTGGAGAACATTAATGGATCAAATTCTGCCTTTGAAAAGGCAGAGGTCAGGGTGTTTGGGGGCAGGAGGCACAGTGTTCTGAGGACGGCCGCACACGTGGATGCTTCTTCCCGTGAACTCCTACTCTAAGGAGCTTGGAAGGTGGCCAGTGACATGTTCCCATCTCTCCCTCCCCAGGATGAAGCTGTGTGGTTACCTGGAAAGACAGGAACCCTGGAGAACTCAGGCTTCCTCAGATCAGGAAAACCTCCTGTTTCTTTTGTCTTTTAAGTGAATCAGACCCTGAGGAAATGAACATGCATGAGGAAATTCCTGTCATCTTCTCCCCTGTACCATTTCATTGTCCATGTGAGTATGGGATTACACCATGGCTGGAAAGAAGTGTGGACAGTAAGTCTTTAGTCTGAACTGAGCATACACATTCAAGCCAGATCACTTCCACTAATGTTCCCTGAGACTCTGGTCTCTAGGGAAGGGCTTTCTAATTTTCCTAGAATTATGAAACCCTATCACCACTGAGTTTGTTTATCACTCTGATCCACTATAAAATTCTGTGCCCCCCACACACACACCTACACTTTAATGAAAATATAATTTATTTTATACTAAGGATTATTATATATTTCATGATATTTCTTGAGTGCGTTCGTATTCTTCCTGATTCATTTATTAACAGCTATTTATTGAATACCTATTATTTGTTAAACACAAAATCCTGCTCTCATGGGATTTACTTTCTACTAGGGGATACTGGGAAATAAAACAATGATCAAATCAGTTCACAAGGTAATTTTAGGTAGTGGAAGTGCTATTAGAAAACTAAAACAGTGATTTGATAAAGAGTGTTTGTGGAGTAAGAAGAGAGCTATTTAAGACTCTGATGCTTCTGGGGATCTACGCAAAGAAAATGAAATCGCCATCTCGAAGAGATATCTGCACTCCTGTTTTCACTGCAGCATTGTTAACGATGGCCAAGACATAAAACCAACCTAACTGTCAATGGATGAATGGAAAAAGAAAATGTGGTGTGTGTATATGGACATATCCTGGACATATACATTGACCAAAAATATGACAGTTTATTTTGAGATAGACACAGACTCCAAAATTTAAATATATTTCCCATTTGGCAAAAATGGTGTTGTACTAATGTATGTAATGTGTATCTTTACACACACACACACACACACACACACACACAATGAAATATTATTCAGCCTTGAAAAAGATGTAGATCCTGCCATTTGCAACAACATGAATGAACCTGGATATCACTATGCTAAGTGAAATAAGCCAGACACAGAAAGACCAATACTGCGTGATTTCTCCTCTATGTGGAATCTAAAAGAGTGGAACTCATAGAAACCAAGTAGGAGGGTGCTTATCAAGGGTCAGGAGTCAGGGAAATGGGGAGATGTTTGTCAAAGGGTACAAACTTGCAGCTATAAATTGAATAAGTCCTGGAGACCTCATGTATCGCATGGTGACTATAGGTAGTAATAATAACATATTGCATACTTAACCCTTGCTAAGTATTCTTACTACAGACACACACAAAAAGGTAACCATGTGAGGTGGTAGATACATTCATTCGCTTGATTGTGGCAATCATTTCACCATGCAGGCATATATCAAAACATCACGTTATACACCTTGAATATATATCATTTTTATTTGTCAGTCATGCCTCAGCCAAGCTAGGGGTGGAGGGAGAGATTGATTGGGAAGGATTGCCCGAGGAAATGACATTAGATCTAAGACCGAGACTCCAGAAAAGATCCAGCGATGGCCTAGGAGGACCTAGAAGAGGAAATAACAAAGGCAGAGGCAGTGATGGGGAAGAGTCTTTGAACATTTGAAGTCCAGAAAGATGTAAGACATTACCCTAGAGGTCTAGGGGAAGAGGGGCGGGACCGCGATGGAGGGCTAGGCAGGGGCCAGGTCATGTCACGCAGGCTGCGTCATTGCGGGTCATGGAAAAAGGCTTGGAGTTTATTCTAAGAGCAGTGGAAGCCATTGGTAGTTTTAAGTAGGGGAATAACAAGATTAATTTACATGTTTAAGAAAAGTCACCATGACTACTGGGGAGAGGAGTAAGAATAGAAGAAGTAACCAGTTGGAAGGTTGTTAGAATAGTAGGTAAGTTGGTTTCAGGTAATAACAATGATATTAACATTTATTGAGCACTTACTATGTGTTAGGGACTGGGCATGCTTTATCTTAAGTGATTTTCACAAAACCCTCTGACTTAGAGATGATCTCCCCCCATTTGATAGGTGAAGAAACCATAGGATTTCAACCTGTATATGTCTCATTTGGGTAGGCATGCTGCCTCTTCATGCTATGAAACCAAACTGGAATAGACAGCATTACTTTATTGTTTCTGTATGCCTTCAAATCAGAAAGAGACGATGTTAAAAATAATACATTCAGGCCAGGGGCAGCAGCACACACCTATACTTCCAGCACCTTAGGAGGCTCAAGTAGGAGGATCACTTGAGTCCAGGAGTTTAAGACTAGCCTGGATAATGTAGTGAGAAGACCCTGTCTCTACAAAAAATTAAGACAATTAACTGGGCACAGCGGCTTGTGTCTTTGGTCCCAGCTACTCAGGAGGCCGAAGTAAGAGGATCACTTGAGCCCAGGAGGTCAAAGCTACATTCAGATATCAAAGCCTTACATGTCAATTAAGTGAACAATGTTCTTTCACAAGCTTTATTTGGGATTGAAAAAAAATACTATAACAGATGTCTCTCAGAAAACAAAAAGAACTCAGACAGCAATCTCAGGTAATCAAGGCTTATAATACCTTTTTAGGCAATTAAGGATGATAAATGCAATTCTATTTCAAATCCCCAAAAGCTGGATTTTCCCAGATGTGCTCACACAGGCTTCACTCCTAAACTCCAATGACTTTTTAAAATGCCCTTATGTTTGAAATGTACCTGTAGGACATGGAAAATAATTTCTTCCCCTGAATTTATCAAATGGTCTGTTTCATATCTCTTTTAGTCACCAAAGTTATCTCTTTACTGGAGCTGAAAACTCCCAGAGAGACTGAGAAAATTAAGTTCTAATAGGCCCAGAATTAGCAAAGGGCTCTGGCAAGCAAATACGAATATTCACTCTTGTTATTCTTGCACATGTGACAAAAAACACAAAAGAACTATAGGATCCCATCACTGCCACAGAAACAGGCCGAACTAACGGGGGACTGGGCAGTGCAGCATGTGAACTGTCCGCTGAGCGCTCAGGGATTTTCACACCCAAGGTAACCTCGGGCAGAAGAACTCTGTTCTCAGATCATCAAGACTTAGCTAACTTTATGAACTCTTCTTTTTAGAAAATCACTGCAAATGCGAGCGCCCATTACTTTCGTATTGGTTCCTAGTTCCAATCTCCCATTGCCTTCTATAGCAGCAGAAATATGTGCTAGCAAACTGACATTAAACATCATCAAACTCCCACTCATTAGTCTAAATAAGCCTAATCTAATTAATGTAAACTAAAGTTGTTGTTTTTAACCTTTACTGAGTAACCGGACACCTTCCCCATGATGATGTGATTATTTGGACTCAAATAACCAAACACTTTCACACAATCAGAAATTCCTTTCCTTTTCTTTTTGGTTAAGTGTTTGACTAAATTGGTCATTTGTCTGAATGTATCCTTCGGTTTAACTGAGAAAGCAGAGCCAATTGTGTATATATGCTCAATTATAGTATTGAAATCACTTTCCAGTCCATTTTTTACTAGTATCATCAGTATTAGTAAAATATTTTTATAATATTTTGCTACAAAAAAAATATTTCCCTTATTCTAACACTTTGTATACCCCATCTAGGAATAAATGCTTCCTCAGAAATTCTGCCACTTGGTTTCTGTCCATTGAAAACGTTATGTCAGTTTAAGGTCTTCTGGACTGGTCCTGACAACTTATTAATGAAATACAGCTAGTTTCACATCCTCATTATCACATATATTAGGATCCAGGCACAATGACCTTGAGATTCCTCATTTAGGCCAGAGCAGTGACTATTACCATTCTAACAAAAATACTACAGACCTGGTGTGGTGACTCACGCTGTAATCTTAGTGCTTTGGGAGGCCAAGGCGAGAGGGTAGCTGAAGCCAAGGAGTTCAAGATCAGCCTTGGTAACATGGAGAAACCCTGTCCCTACAAATTACAAATAAATATTTTAAATAATTTTTACAAATAAAAATAAAAGTTAGCCATGTATGGTGGCACACCTGCAGTCCCAGCTACTCAGGAGGCTGAGATGGGAGGATGGCTTCAGCCCAGGAAGTCGAGGCTGCAGTGAGCCACGAGCACATGACCACACTCCAGCCTGGGTGACAGAGTGGGACCCCGTCTCAAAACAAAACAAAGCAAAGCAAAACAAAACAAAACAACCATACAAAACAAGAAGGGGGATGGATTTGAAGAATAGCATGTCTCCTTTTTTTTTTTGTGGGGGAGATAGAGTTTTACTCTTGTTACCCAGGCTGGAATGCAGTGGTGCGCTCTCGACTCACCGCAAACTTCGCCTCCTGGGTTCAAGCGATTCTCCTGCCTCAGCCTCCCGAGTAGCTGGGATTATAGGCACGTGCCACCAGGCCCAACTAATTATATATTTTTAGTAGAGACGAGGTGTCACCATGTTGGTCAGGCTGGTCTGGAACTCCTGATCTCAGGTGATCCGCCAGGCTTGGCCTCCCAAAGTGCTGGGACTACAGACGTGACCCACTGCACCTGGCCGTCTCCTTTGTTCAACAGGCCCAGAACCATTCTAGAACATTTAACTTCCTGACCTCAAAGCTACTAGGTTCTGGGTTTCTTCTTTTTTATATGGAGTTCTTGGAAAATGTGGTATTGGAGTAACGGTGGTTAGAATCAGTTCCCAGAACGGGATCTGGTCAGAGAGGCGGCTGTCAGAGCCCCAGCCTCCCAGCTGGTGTTCCTCCTCCTTGGTGACAGCCTCAGCTGGGGTTTTAATAGTATCTTGAGTTTCACGTTACAGCATTCTGTGGACAGTCTGTGGCATGGTTTACAATGAAAAATCTTTCAGGACCATGTGCTCTCCTGATGTTTCATCTTGGTGTTGTTGAGGGGACTGACACCGCTGGTCCCTAGTCCCAGAACCCACACACACAAGCACACACACAGGCAAGGCGGAGTCTGCGGAGTGTTGGAAGGTTTTCGTCTCCCTGATAAGCAGCCCAGATGAGACTGGAGCAAGAAGTCAGAGTCCCAACTACTCCACTGAGATGGTCTTAGTAAACACCGAGTACGGGCCTCCCCTCCCCTCCCCTCCCCTCCCCTTCCTTTTCCTCTCCCTCTCCCCTGCCATCCACTCCCCTCCACTTCTCTTCCTTCTTCTCCCCTCTCCTCCTTCCCCATCTGAAAGTTCTCATCCACTCCCTGCTCTTTGATGCCGGGAGGCACTGTAAGGACCCGCCGGCCCTGCGGCTCCCTCAGGTGGAAGCGGCTCTTATTCTACGCCACTCTCCTGATAGCACCTCCTCGTCACTTTTCTCTAAACGTTGGGGTACTCCAGGACTCCGTTCTTGACTTTCTAATCTATCTGCATCCTTCCAAGATGATCTTATCCAGTCCCATAGATTTCAGACATGTTTCATTGCTGTTGACCATCACATTTATTTATCCAGCCCTGACATGCCTTTGAGCTCCAGATTCAAATACTCATGGAAGCATCCTTGCTTAGATGACTAAGTGAGGCACCCCACAACCAACAGTGTCAATGCTGAAACTTTCATCTTTTTCTGTGCTCAGATCACTTCCTCCCACCCCAACTGAGCTTTCCCCTTCTCAGTACTTGACATCATTGTCCACCCAATTGCTCAGACTAAAACCCCTGGAGTCGTTACTGATTCCTTTTTTTTTTTTTGAGACCCAGTCTCACACTGTCTCCTGGGCTGGAGTGCAGTGGTGCAATCCTGGCTTGCTGCAACCTCCACCTTCTAGGATCAAGCGATTCTCCTGCCTCAGCCTCCTGAATAGCTGGGACTACAGGTGCCTGCCACCACACCCAGCTAATTTTGTTTTTGATTTTTTTTTTTTTTTGTATTTTTAGCAGAGATAGGGTTTCATTATGTTGACCAGGCTGGTCTCGAACTCCTGACCTCATTATCCACCCACCTCGGCCTCCCTGATTCTTCTCCTTCCCTTGAAGTCGACATCCAATCCACGAGTACATCCTGCCGACACTACTTGCAAAATATATCCCCAAGCTGGCCACAGCTCACCATCTCATGTGTGACAGCCAGGCCCCAGGGCCCATCGTCGCTCCTATGAGCGGGCTCCTAACTGTTTTCGTGTCCCCGTTGCCTCCTACCATCCGTCTTCCACAGGACAGATGGAGTGATTTCTCTAAAGCGGAAATCAGACGTCACTCCCCTGCCTGAAGTTTGCTGATGCCTTTCAATGACGCTTAAAATAAAATTCAAAATGGCCTCCAGGCTCTGGCCCCCGCCTTCTCCTCTCACCTCCCCGGGACCCTTCTCCCTTTTGCTCTCCACACTCCAGTCTTACTGCCCGTTTAGGCACAGCCGTTTTTACCGTAACACCATTGCACCTGCCATCCTGCTGTTTGGGGCGCTGTCTCCCCAGGCATCTGTGTGCCCCTGCCTCGCGTTCAGGCACCTCCTCAGGACGCACGCCTTCCTCACTCCCCTGGCTAAGGAGCGCCCTGTCTTCCATCCCAGTCCCAGGTCCCCTGTCTTATATAAGGGCCCTACTTTCTCTCCTCAGGGTCCTTAGAAGTATCTGAAATGACAGCATTTGTTTGCTTTGCTTTTCATGTTTGTTCCTTATCTCCCTCAAGGGTGACTAAGGTTAAAATACCTCACAGGCTAAAAGCTGAGATTATGTTTCCTCCTATCTACCACAAAAATAAGTCATAAGGTTTAATCCAATGGATACTTGTCTTTAATGTGATCACAAACACCAGCCATGCTCACACTCACGAAAACATCAAACAACACCCAATGCACTGCCCTACAGCGCTGGCGTGAAAACATTCAGAGGCCATCAATATATCTGTATAGGATGGATTCTGCATTTCACGATGATTCATTGGTGAGAACAGGTGTTTGGAGTACAAGGACTGCCTCTCTGAGGGGCTTTAGTAGGGTCTAAAGTTTCACTCAGCATCGATCGTGTGAGAACACTTTATCAAAGTGTATGATTGGGGGACAGAGTTCTGTGAGCTCATATGAATTTGGTTTGCTGTCTTTCCAAAGGGGAGCTTTTTGTTCAGACTGACGCTGGATGTCATTGATACCTCCTGAAGGCACAAGAGCCCGCTCTGCTTTGGGGATTGCTCTAGATCTGCCTGGGATGTGAAAGCTTTGCTCTGACCATGGAGCGCCCTAGGCGTGAGTCAGCCTTATCTATTCCCGGTGACGCCTGTGTAAGGTGAGGGGCCGCTGATCTCCAGGGAGCACCCCAGAGGAGAGGTCAATATGGATGATACCAAAAGCCATGAAGACAGTGTCATGTGGCTACAAACACCTTCGGCAGAGCCTAAGAGTATTAAGAGACACAAACTGAAGAAGTGAGGGTAATGGCAAAGGCATTCGAAGAATCCCTTTGCACTGTGAGTGCAGGCAGGAGGAAATCCTACCTCGGAGGGAAGTGAGTCAGCGCCTGCTTACCGCTCTAGAGAAGGACAGTCAGGTTTTAGAAGTGTCTTAGTGCTTTAGATCCTGGGGCTTTAACATGTTTTCCGATCTTTTTCGTTTTCAGTTGCTGAGTCCTGGAGCAGTTACCTCAGGAAGTGTCTTTGGCGAACCCAGCTATGGGGAGAGGAGCAGGTCTGGGGCCAGGCTCTGGAGGACACGTGCTCCGGACAGCGCTAGGAGGGCCCCCAGAAGGCATTTCCGATGTACCCAGTGCCTTTCTGGAGAGCTGGCAGCAGTTCAAGAGCTGTGCCTTATCCCGTCTTGTTAGAATATAAAACCGATGCTGGATGTGGCGCATTGAGGCAGGTGGTCTGTAGTTTACATGCTACTTAAAATTCTGAAGCCACCTACAGTAAATGCTTGAAATAAATTGTGGGAAATCACTTGAATAATCTTGCAAACATCCATGTAATGCTTAAACAAAGGCCACCTAAAGACCAGGGAAAGGCTGCCGGGAGCCGGTGCACAGTTTACCTGGGAAGCCCCAGGGAGCAGCACGGGGAAGATGCCGGGAAATCACTCACTGAGCTTCAGGCCATGCCCATTTATTCTGTTCTTTTTTTTCTCATAATATATCATCCAGCCTAATCTCAAATTCACTCTGAGAAACGGGGGAAGAACGCCGTATCAGTTTTCGCAAAGTAACTGATCAGAATGCCTTGGTGAATGATAAAGAGTTCTTTCTGGGCAAAGGATACACCTTTAATATTCCATTTCTTTTTGGCCTGTGGGGGGCTCCATTGTGAATGATTGCCATTTGGTACGAAATTCTCATGTGAACCATTGATGACCTTGGAGAAAGGAAGGATCCTGATGCCACAGCTCATCTCCTTATGAGGGAAATGGCAAACTAACCATAAAAGCAAGCAAACAAACCAACATGTGCCCAGGGAAATACCAGCTCGACCAACTCTGAGCAATCAGAAGCAGTGAGACGTCCCCAGAAGGAATCCTCCCAGCTCCAGCTCTCAGAGCTCCGGGTTAGAATTTTAGTTGTTGCTTGTATAAGTTCAAGGCATGACAAGAAGCTATTTTATTTTTATCACCCTAATGGGTCCCAACTGTTGATCTATACTACCACCTCGAAGGATTATTTCATGTGTAATTTAGCAGCATTTATTTGACACGTAGCCAGCAATCACTTGCTCATTATGGGTCAGCCTTACAGAATCTCTAGGGATGCGGAGAAGGAAAGGAGGCTGTTCCTGCTCTCAAGGGCTTCACAATCCATGAGAAACAGAGACCAGCAAATCCACGATGGCAATCCGTGGGCCACACCGGCTGGGCATAGAGCACAGCATGTCAAGGGTCACAGATCAGGGTAGAGGAGGGGCACCGAATTCAGCCCCAACGGGCTCCAAAAAGAAAGGCTTTGGAAGCAGAACATACTTAAGGTGAGTTTTCATGAAGAAACAGAAGTTATCCAAGAGAAGAGGAGTGAAATATGCGCTCTCAAACAAGGAGGAACTGAGGCTGAGGCTTGGATGTGTGAGGGAATAAGGAGCTTTTGGACACCTGGCTGAAGGAAACAAGGGTGTGGGTACCTGGGAGAATCTGAGGGATGTTTCAGTGAAGCTTTCAAATTCAAGCAAAGGAGATTCTTCTAGGCTATACTAAGGATGTTGCCTTTACTCGGAAGGCTGTGGGGAACCTGGCATGATTAGGCTTATAGTGCAGAAAACTTACTTTGACATCAGTGTCAGAGGCATGTGAACCAGAGCAACTCCATCTTGAATAGGGGCTGGGTAAAATAGTGCTGAGACCTACTGGCTGCATTCCCGGATGGTCAGGCATTCTAAGTCACAGGATGAGTAGGAAGTCGGCACAAGATACAGGTCATAAAGCTGATAAAACAGGTTGCAGTAAAGAAGCCGGCCCACACCCACCAAAACCAAGATGGCCACAAGAGTGACCTCTGGTCATCCTCACGGCTACACTCCTGCCAGCACCACGACAGTTTACAAATGCCATGGCAACGTCAGGAAGTTACCCTGTATAGTCTAGAAAGAGGAGGCATGAATAATCCACCCATCGTTTAGCATATCATCAAGAAATAATCATAAAAATGGGCAACCAGCAGCCCTCGGGGCTGCTCTGTCTATGGAGGAGTCATTTTTGATTCCACTACTTTCTTAATAAACTCGCTTTCACTGTACTCTGTGGACTGGCCCTGAATTCTTTCTTGCACAAGATCTAAGAACCCTCTCTTGGGGTCTGGATTGGGACCCCTTTCTAGTAACATCAGTATAGATGGCAGATTAGAGAGCAGCAAGACTAGAGGTTTAGGATGAGGATGAAGGTGTGAGATCAAACGATACCTCATCAATAGGATTGAACGCAATGAGCGACCTCCTATATAGAGAGACTGAGGGAGAAAGAGTTGGGTGTGATGGTCAGGTTTCTGATTTAGACAAGCCTAGGTTTGCGTAGAAATTCAACATTGGGAAATATGTCTTAAAGATGACAAAACTTCAAAAGTGTCCAAAGTAAACCTGTTTTTTTTTTTTTAATATACATTTTATTGCGTTTTAGGTTTTGGGGTGCATGTGAAGAACAGGCAAGATTGTTGCATAGGCACACACATGGCAGTGTGGTTTCCTGCCTTCCTCCCCATCACCTATATCTGGCATTAAAGTTTCTAAAGTAAACACAAATTGCCTTCATTCAACAAGCTTATTGCAGGCTTCTTTGACTTTGAATCAAGAGGCAGAGCTTTAAGCACCCAAGAGGACTTTGGATTGCAGAGTTGAGTTACGATGGCTTGATGTTCTCAGGGTGTATTACAATTCCCACATAAATGGGGTGTGACCTTGAATGCACAAAGGATGAGGACCCTAAGAATAGAGATTCTGCTACCATGCGAGCAAGATACATAAATATGAATGTCAAGCCACTCCAATGCATGAAAGGCTTTAAAAATGCCTGAGCGCTGCAAAGTGCACCGGGCCTCACACGCGCACAATGAGATGATAACCAAGACAACCGGAAGCAGCGACCACCCACCAGCGGTTTTATTGCTGTAAGTAGGAACGAAGGGTCTCCCTGGAACTATTGACACTGGACGGCATTGTCATTTTTAGCACACGCCAAAGCTGTGATTGTGAAAGGAATTGTGTCTGTTAAACCAAAGCCAGACTATTTATGGACATCCCTGCTCCCACTCCATTCTTGTGCCATGGCCATAGGTAAGAAAAAAATGGAACATGGCTGCTTGGTTGCCACACATTTCCCATAAATTCCCTGTCCCTGCTTAATTAACCGAGGAAGAAATATGCGTCAGAGGCCTCTTTTTGGAGGGTTCTGAGTAAGTTCAGCACAGGCCCCTACCTTCCAATTTATTCCTTTGCCTTCTGCAAACCTTGGGTCATGGCCTGCACTCAGGCCACCCGCAATGCTGCAGGTCAAAGGACTGCACTTAACCTTGGTGGGAGCAGCTTTCCAACAATCAGAAGAGGCAAAGTCACTGGCTTTAGTATGTGGAATGCAAATCTCAGACAATAATAACGTCATTGTCCCTGTTGTAGAAACACTCACACACATGCATGCACACGCACACGTGCACACAGGCAAGCACAAAACCCTCCAGCATTCTATGCTGTAGGAAGTGAGCTCAGAGAAAGAGTTTTTGTGCCCATCTTTTTGTTCCTCCATAGCTAAGACTGCTCAGCATGCTAAAGAGTGCGGTGAGGTTTTCGTGGGTTTCAATCCTTCTTCCCGGTTTTTGACACCATAGTCCAAGTAGACGGGCAGGCAGGAAGACTGTATGACAAGTAAGCCATCCGTTTTGGTCTCTCGGGGTCAGCACATTTTTGGAGGCAGACCAAGGAAAAGGCCTTTGAAGTCAAGTAAGTGTATGTATTTTTTTCTGCTCTAAGCAGTAGAGGACAGTTTCTGTAGGTGCTCTAAGAAAAAGTAGGGCAGTTTCTCTTAGTCCAAGTGCTCCTCTTGACTGGACATCCAGCCTTTTATTTTATTTTATTTTATTTTTCCTTCTGCCTGTTAGGTGGTTTCTAGAATGAGGAACCTGTATGTTCAAGAAACATGATGTGTCAGGCAGTGGAGGCAATGAGAGCTGACAGGGCCTACATAGTGTGGATTCCCTGCACAGGACTGGTAGGGATGCCTTGCACCCCAAGACTTCTATCAGGGATGACAGACCACTAGGAAGCCCTTGGGACCAAAAAAAAACCTGTAAAGACAGGCATTCCTCTGACAAGAACTGAGGCCAGTAATGTGCTGGCATAAGGCAAAATCAACAGAGTCTCTGCCCAGCAGCTTGATCATTTCATTCAGACTCGGGGCACACCCACATGGGGGTGAAGCTATCAAGGAAGGGCACAGTGGAACCAGAGGCTGCATCTGACCAACGTCCGCAGTGTAAAAGACACCCACAGAGCCATTCCTCATGACCTTGAATCTACGGCAAGCCACAAAGATGGTGTCCCAGCCACAGTCAAGCACATCCTTTGGGACCACAGCCTCTGAAGTCACACACACCGGGCTTGGGTTTCACCTTCACCCTCCGTGAGCTGGGTAACCACAGATATGTCCCTCTGGTCAAGCTTCGGTTTCCCCGTCAGTAAAATTAGGTATGAAAATAATATAACTTCCCTGCAGGATTATTTTGAAGTGCCGTGAACATCAGCATTTGATAAAGTTAGGTGAGACATTGGTCACCACCTACGGAGGCCTGTCCTGCAGATCCCGACTCAGCAACGGATGAATAAATGCACTCACACACCCAGTACAGTGATTTGAGTGGGCTAGGATGGTCGTCCGCCACTTTCAGAGGGCAATTGCAGCTAACCCACCCACAACCCCCTGTTCCTCCTTGCATTATTCAGTATAGATTTAATAACAGAAGACTGAAGTCAACACCTCTGTGGATAATTAACATGGTTAAAAGAGTGGTTTCATGAACGATAAAAGGTCTGGTTCCCGGGTCCAGAGTAAACACCATTAATGGGTAATTCCCCTTCAACCTGCCCCGAGAGGACCATCCAGCACAGAGTTTACATGAGGAAACAAATTAGAGTGGGGACAAAGGAATGTGGGGCAAACAGGCCTAATTGGGGAAGTTTTTATTATCTAATCTTTACCCTATGACTTAATGTTGTAACCTAAGAATTGGCTGCCTTCAGCCCATCTCATTGAAACCTTTCGGCCTTCCAAAAGGTTTGAGACTATAATCTATAACTTCCCTAGTATTTCCCTTAATATTTTGCCAGCCACCCCGAGTGAATCCCAAGTTAGGTATGAAGATATGGCTCTACTCCAGGGGGCAGAGCCAGGAGGATGGAGATGTGATGGCCCAGCACCGGGGCACAGAGTGGGGAATACATGCCTTCTGACTCTGAATTTGGATGAAAATCATGACTTCCAAATTAGTCAGTGTGAGAATAAGGTCTCTATTCTGGATATTTCTGGCCTTGTTTGTCTCTAAGCCCCACCACACCACGCTGCTTAGACCAGGATATAGGGATTCTCAGCACCGCACCAGGCCACTGTTGGCACCAGGGAGACAGATGTGTAACATGTTTTGCCTTCACCTCCTAAACTAACAGGTAAAGTACATGCCCGAGAACGCGCTATCCTATTTCACCGCCTTCAGCAAATTCCGTACGTTGTCTGCAAAACAGATTTTGCTGCATTTCAACCAAGGGCCGTAGACCCGTGATGGGCCTGAGGTTACAGACTGCTAAGAGTGCTGCCCAGTTTCTTACTAAGAGAAACTTGTCCTTGACTGGAACCCAGAAAGAAGCTCCTTCCATTACAGTTCTGACTTTGAATGAGCCTCAGATGTGTCTACATCTCTTGGACAAGGAGAGTTACAGGTACCTAAGAGAATCCCAGCAAACATACCTAACTTCCCACTTGCTGGGAGTGCAGGACTGGAAGAGAAGGGAGGAGGAGGAGGAGGGGAAGAAGGGTGGGAAGGAGAGGGAGAGGAGGTAGTCAAGGTGAACAGAAATGTGACAAAATTACCAAACGCTGATGTGGCTTCAGAGAAGAAAACCCCTGCATTAACAAATAGTGGCCAGATGTGATGGCTCACACCTGTAATCCCAGCACTTTGGGAGGCTGAGGCGGGTGGATCACTTGAGGCCAGGAGTTGGAGACCAGCCTGGCCAACGTGGTGAAATCTCATCGCTACAAAAAATATATAAATTAGCCAGGCATGGTGGTGTGCACCTGTAATCCCACCTGCTCAGGAGGGCGAGGCAGGGAAATAACTTGAACCCAGGAGACAGAGGTCACAGTAAACCAGCCTGGGCCACAGAGTGAAACTGTGTCTCAAAAACAAAAACAAAACTGAAAAACAGTGACTTTTCTTATTAATGACTCCACCAGAAAGAGGTATAATTTCTGTTGATAACGCTGGTTATTTTTAATTTCTATAATAAAAATGAGCACGTATGAATCTCTGATGTGCTGTTACAATCACCACAGAATGAAAGTGGAGGCTATAGCATGACAAATTGTAATTCGTGCAAAAAATTAGATATTTGCACTGAAACAATGGTCCAAACAATGGTTTTGGTACAAACTGGCTGTTCTGTAAAACATTCTAGGCCCCTGACTCATGTCTGGATATTATTTGTTATGATATTGGGTCCCTCTAAAAGTCGTGGTATTGTGAGATTGTAACTAATACCGTCAGAGGCCTTTGAGCCAGAGCGAGTCCATCTTGAATAGAGGCTGCATAAAATATGGCTGAGACCTACAGGGCTGCACACCCAGATGGTTAAGGCATCTAAGTCACAGAGCAAGACAGGAGGTCAGCACAAGATACAGGCCACAAAGACCTTGCTGATAAAACAGGTTGTGGTAAAGAAGCCAGCTGAAACCCGCCGAAACCAAAATGGAGATGAAAGTGACCTCTGGGCATCCTCACCGCGCATTATACCGTAATTATAATGCAGAGACACTTCCACCAGCGCCATGACATTTTACAAATGCCATGGCAAATCAGGAAGTTACCCTATATGGTCTAAAAGGGGGAGGAGTCTGAGTTCTGGGAATTGCCCACCCCTTTCCCAGAAAGTCATGAATAATCCACCCCTTGTTTAGCATACAATCAAAAAGTAACTATAGGTGTTCTTAATCGAGCAGCCCGTGTTGCTGCTCTGCCTATGGGATAGCCATTCTTTATTCCTTCTCTTCTTAAATAAACTTGCTTTCACTTTGTGGATTTGCCCAGGATTCTTTCTTGTGCAAGATCCAAGAACCGAAACGTGAGGTCTGGATCCGGCCCGCTTCCGGTAACGATACTTCTTGATACAAATTATACCGTGTACTCTGATTCAAAGTTGATTTAGTAGGAAATTGTGTACACCCAAGGACCCTGGGTACTTTGAGTTAAGGTAAAAGTGTCTCAAAAAACCCTCAGTGTCCTAAAGAGGCATCTTTGGTTCCAGATCTAACTGAGTTTAGGACACTGAGTTTTATCTTTAACAGAAGATAAAACTGTTTATCTTCAAAAAGCAGACAGATACAGCAACATTATTCACAACAGCTAAAAGGTAGAAACAACCTGTCCATTAACAGATGAATGGATAAATAAGATGTGATGTAATCTTATTGGAATATTATTCAGTCATATAGAGAAAGAAAATTCTGACGCATGCCACAACATGGATGAAACTTGAAGCCATTTGCCAAAAGGAATAAGCCAGTCACAAATGCACAAGTGCCGCGAAGAGGCGAGTTCAAAGAGACAGAAAGAAGACAGACTATCAGGGCCTGGAGGGAGGAAAGTTAGCACTGAATGGCTGGAGTTTCCATTTCGGATGCTGAAAAAGCTCTGGCTATGGGTAGTGATGGTTCCACATCACCGACGTACCCAACTCCAACAGATTGTACACTTAAAATGGTAAAAGAGTAAGTTATGCGTCTTTACTACAATAAGAAAAAGAAAAAGGGAAGGAAGGAAGGGAGGGAAGGAGGGAGGGAAAGGAAGAAAGAAAAGAGAAGAAAGAAAGAAAAAGCAAGAAAAGATATGCAAGCCAGAGCAGGATTCCTTAGCTGTCACTGTCGGGAACCCACTCTTCTGCATCTAAACCTTCTGGAGAACAGAGTGTGTTGCGTCTGTGAGTTCTAACAGTCCCTTAACTTACTCCTTACGGAGGGTGACCTGGACACAGCGTAGAGGTAAAGTAAGCTGCCCTGAAACTTTCCGACTGTCACACAGTATGGCTGGGGACAAAAGGCAGTGAGTGGAGGGTGAGGGAGGGGTCTTAAAATGAAGAACAACAACATCGACAAAAATGAACAGGAAAACTAGTTGTGGAATAGTATTAGCAACTCCGCATGTAGACGAGACACCTCTTGCCCATACATTACTTCTCAGTCCCTTGGAAGAAGTAAAAAATCTTTTTTCCTTTCAAACATCTAGTGGGGCGTGTGTGTGTGTGTGTGTGTGTGTGTGTGTGTGATGGTACCACTAAGCAATTAGTGTACCAGCCTGTCTTAAATATGCACTCTTAGTGATGAACTTACGTGCAAGGGGCCCACCCCATTTTCTCTGAGAATTCACCATGGATGAGCTGAATGCTGGGCGTTAATATAAATAACATGGATACAGGATGTGAGGTGAGTACCCGTTTAGAGAGAGCGCATACAATTCAGTGAACGGCAGTTTTCAGTGATGGGGCGTCTACATGCCTTACCCCAACACTTCCTTCCCCGACAGCCTCCACCACCCCCATCCGACAGGAAGATGCGGTAATAGGCATGGAGCTGTCTATCATGCCCATTCCTCCTGGAGACGTTGGCTTCAGGGAAGGAAACAAGAATGAGTGGAGCAGAGCGATGCGGTGGGAGAGTCTGAGTGTGCATGTAGCCAGGCCCTCTATTTAGGCTGACAGCTACATAGCTGGTCCTACCAGTGCTGCTTAGCAGATTTGGATTAGAAGCATGCTAATTGAGGCAGGCAGAACCAGAACTTAGCAAAATTGCCTGGACGCCCGTTACAGATAGTCTGGTGGGACCTTAGAGATAGATGTCCCTTGCTCTGACTAAGCTGAGGAAACTTAGCTGGTGCGCTCAGAGGCCTTGGTTCACCATTTGCATGCACAGATTGCTTCTGGCGGGCGGTGGCAGCTGCTGTGGACTGGGCATTGTGTAGCGTTGCCAGCGGGCTGCTCCACACAATGGGGACTCCCCCGCTCCCTCCCTCCCTCCCTCCTGAAGCTGGGCTCAGGCGGCCCGTTTGTGGCTGCTGCTGCTGCTGCTGTTTCTCAGCTGTCCGCAACAAGGCCTTGTGTTTGAAGTTGGGCACACTGTGCCTTTGAGGTGACTCTTTGGCCCATTCATTGCAGCTGTCCCACTTGTGCTGGCACAAAGCAGCTGCTGGCCCCTGGCCCCCTGCACGCATCCTACCCACAAAGCCCAGCATGGGCCTCGCGCCCTGAGGTCCTAGGAGCTGCTGAAGCCACACCCAGCTGTCCACGGTGGATCCTGTCATGTTCAGCTCAGCCCCGGCGGTTACCTTTCTGCTGGTCGTGTAGCATAACCTGAGCCGAGGTCACGAGTCAAGTCTGAGGTCCACCGGGGGCTAGTTAGTCGCACGCATTTGTTCTGCGACTCCAGAAGGCTCATGAATGTGAGCCTCTGATCATCACCGCAGAAGACAGGACAAGAAAGGGATGGTGGAACCGATGGAAGGGTGTCACTTCTACTGGAAAAACAAGTCAGGATTTGTTTCTGCCACATCATTTTGTCTCAACCGTGATGGCTACAACCATGATGACACAACATGAGGTGTCTTTACTGTCACTCTAACAGGAACACCAAAGCTTAATAAAGGGATTGGTCTCTTGCCCATGTTCTAAGACTTAAATCCTATCATTCCTTTTCTTTTCTTTTCTTTTTTTTTTGAGATGGAGTGCAGTGGCCCAGTCTTGGCTCATTGCAACCTTCACCTCCTGGGTTCAAGTGATTCTCCTGCTTCAGCCTCCCAAGTAGCTGAGATTACAGACAACTGCCACCACGTCAGGCTAATTTTTGTATTTTTTAGTAGCGATGAGGTTTCACTGTGTTGACCAGGCTGACCTCGAGCTCCTGACCTCAGGTGATCCGCCCACCTCGGCCTCCCAAAGTGCTGGGATTACATGCACGAGCCACCGCGCCTGGCCTCATTTAATTTTCTGTCCGCTCTCAGAATTTGCTGTCTGTGAACAATGGGTTGGTAGGACCCCAACATTTCTTCGGAAGCACAGTGTATAAATCGCTGACTATAGAGGGCACTTTAATAAAGAAGGCTGGAAGATAAGCTCAGTCCTTTTCATTTCCCAATCCAGCAAATGGACTGAGCTTGTCAGGTAGCTGAAACAATCGCTGTGGACCCTGTCTCACAGACTTCAGCACACACACTCTCTCACGGGATTGTGCCAGGCGCTAAGGCTTATATTTATAGAATATTGAATTGAAAATATTTGCCACAAGTTCTGAGCCAAGTTTTTAAAACAAGCTCATTTCTAGACCACTTGTGTCTTACAGCCTCCCTGAATAAAATGAGAAAAAATGATAGCAATTTAATATTCAATCCTGCTCTATATAAATGCAGAATAAAACAGGAGGTCAGCCAGCTGATGAAGGGTGTGAAACATTTGATGAAAAAACCATATTAATCAAAAAATCCGCATTTCGGTGAGACTTGATCCTTATCTTCAAGACACAGTATAAAAGGGAAGGTTGATAAACCAACGATAATTGCAATTCTCAATCTGATTTTTCTGGTCCTTGTAGGAACTTTAGGGGCTTAAAAATTCATACCTCATTTATCAAAATTAAAGCTTCCCAAGCTCAAAAAACCTAATTTTTCCTTTAAGTTCTAGTTTCAACTCACAACTCTTATTATTCTACTTAAACATCGAATACATTTTCCAACTACTTTTAAGGATTCTTTGACTTCTTAGGCTGGGTGTAATGGCTCATGTCTGCAATCCCAGCACTTTGGGAGGTCCATGGGGGCGGATCACCTGAGGTCAGGAGTTCAAAACCAGCCTGGCCAACTGGTGAAATCCCGTCTCTACTAAAAATACAAAATTAGCTGGGCATGGTGGCATGTGCCTGTAATCCCAGCTACTCAGGAGGCTGAGGCAGGAGAATCGCTTGAACCTGGGAGGCGGAGGCTGCAGTGAGCCAAGATGGCACCACTGCACTCTAGCCTGGGTGACAGAGCAAGACTCTGTCTCAAAAAAAAAAAAAAAAAAAAAACAACCAAAAAGGATCCTTTTACTTCTTAATTAAATTGCTCTAAATATTTTAAGTTGTATTTACAAAAATAATATACTCTGCTTCTTTTTAAAAATGCTTCAATTGTCTGATTAATAAACAAAATTTTCCCAAGTATCTACATTGCTCTTTTAAATCTAATAAAAAATAAACTTTTTCATATGATGAATCTTAAGCCTTTTAAACTTTTTCCATTTTGTTTATAACCTTGGTAATAATCTCTTATATTTTTCAACTTAGAATCATAAGTCAAATTAATTAACTCTATTTCACATTTTAAACTGAAATGTGAAATTAGAATGGTATTCTGCTGCATATTGGAATGTGTCCATTTTTCTTAAGTATTCCAAAATTCAAATATAGCAAACACATAGTTACTCTGCTCAAATTTAGCCTAAAGTCTTAATATATTGATTTGATTTATTTTAAAATTTAAATATTTAATGCTCTATCTTCCCAAAGTTAAAAAAAATTTAAGTTATCCACTAAAACAAATTTTGTCATTCTAACCCAAGCAAGTTCATGGAAGTTTATTTAAGACTTAGGACGTGATCCTTGCTGCAACCGTGATGAGACAAAGTGAGGTGTCTTTACTGTGTTTAACAGGAACACCAAACATGGATAAAGGGACTGGTCTCTCGTCCATGTTCCAGGACTTAAATCCTATCATTATTTAATTTTCTGTCCACTCTGAAATCTGCAGTTCCCACCAAGATGTAACTAACTCCCTCCACTGTCTTAGTTGGGTTTGCCTCTTTTTGATTCTTGAGATATGTGAATACCAACTTGTGGATTTTGAGTATTTCCCAAGCCTTTGCCTGCATGACCCTATACATACAATCAAAACAATCCTAATGGCACCAATGTGCCCCACAGAAGACAATGAAAGAAATATGCAGAGATACTGTTGATGAAGGCTACCTAACCCAGCATCCCAGGGTGTCCAGTTACAGGAGGTCTATTGCGGGACTTCTTAGTCCACGATAGCCAATTTCCTTAGTAAATCTTTCATCTCTCTCTCTTTTTTTAAAAAAGAACCTTCTACAATGTAGGCAAACGTGTCAGTTTAAAAGCTACAAATAGGGGCCGGGCGCGGTGGTTCAAGGCTGTAATCCCAGCACTTTGGGAGGCCGAGGCGGGTGGATCACGAGGTCAAGAGATCGAGACCATCCTGGTCAACATGGTGAAACCCCGTCTCTACTAAAAATACAAAAAATTACCTGGGCATGGTGGCGCGTGCCTGTAATCCCAGCTACTCGGGAGGCTGAGGCAGGAGAATTGCCTGAACCCAGGAGACGGAGGTTGCGGTGAGCCGAGATCGCGCCATTGCACTCCAGCCTGGGTAACAAGAGCGAAACTCCGTCTCAAAAAAAAAAAAAATAAAATAAAAGCTACAAATAGGAGGAAGGCAATCAGCGGAGTACAGACTTTAGACCTGAGATTCCGCACATCTCTTAGAATGTTATGAGCAGCTCTCAAAACAATAGGAGAAAAATAATTTCTTTGTGAATTATGTCAATCAAATGATTAAAAGTCGTACTAAGTTTGAAACATTTTAAATGGTACTCTAATGCAAGGCCAACGAGTAATTTAACTTCAATGTTTCATGTAGACACTTGTCAAATACATTCAGCATAAAAATTACTTTGGATATTATGTTTAAACAATATAAATCATAAAAAAAATACACTTTTTTCTATTACTGGGGAATTCTGACTCCAAGCCTCACATGAAAACTGGCTCCTCAAGTTTATTGCCGGGTTTATGACGCTCTGATTTATAGTAACATCTGATTTATTTATAGTAACATTTAAAAAATACAAATTATAGTCATGTTTGAGATCACAAGGGACATCTGACTTCTAACCTAGGAGTGAATGTGGCCTCTCACGTTTATTGCCAGATTATGATTTTATGACGCTCTGATTTATAGGGACTGCAAACGTTCCCATAAGGCATTCTGTCCTCTATCCCAATCATCTTTGAATCTTTATTTATGATCATGTTAGTATTGTGCTTTGGTATTTTTGTACTTCTGACAATTTTATGGCCCATGAGAGAAGACTCATTGGGGCGTCTGCTCTGCCTGTAATTCCTGGCCTTCTAGAGTAACTGGCCTCATCAGAATTCATTGGAGCAGTACTATTACTTCACATAAGACAAGAACAAGGGGCTATGGGCTTTTTAAATTAAGTAGATACAAGCCGATGACAAATTCCATGAAACACATTCAGACATTATTACAAATCTTACGAGTAAATCAGAATCTGCAGTCAATGACTGCATCAGGTTGTGAGATCCCTGGTATTTTAGAGCCTCCTTTTAGGGACAGGAAGTAAGGAGGCCACCAAGCAGAGCCAGGGCATGCAAGGGGGGTCCCTGAACTCCTTTATACCCTCAATTTGCTGCTTGTTAAGGGCCATTCCTGTTCCAGATGGAGCTTTCCACACAGAAGCCTTTCTCTGGGGGGCCAGGAGGCCTGACCACTGGAAAGCACCTATCCAATGTGAAACTTCTGGAAAATTCTGCATGTACTCTCCATAGAGAAAATATGTATCTGGGCCAAGATGTGCATTAAAACCAATGGCCATCCCCACTGACCTTGTGGAAAGGCAAACAAAACTCAGAATTCCTGATGGTCCTCACTCTCTGCATTCTCGGTTAAAAGAGAAAGGAGGCCTATGTGCCATTTTCTCCAAAGTGTGGGCTTTCCAGAGATACGGCATTTGGTTCACGTTCATGTTACATATATATTTATATCTTTGTTTAGTCACAGTGAAGAGGAGCTGGGTTTTTAAATGTCAGAGCACTGGCCTCAAGACAGTGGGCGTGGTTCCCATTGGTACCATACAGAATTTCAGGACACAGGGCCATCTGTGAGAAGAGCATCTTCACCTGGAATCCCTACCTGCTGTCTCTAACCCTCCTGAGGAAATCAGAGGTTCTGTAAATAATTTGGTAAGTAAGCAAAGCACAGGAAACTCACACGACCCGCTGTGTTTTTAAGGAGGTGTGATCCCCGATCTTGAAGTCGGCTTCTGGAGTCTGTCTCTTTCCCGTGAGTTTCCCTCTGTGTGCTCTGGAGGCAAATGCATATTCCAGGCTCCCTGCACTGCTGCCCCTGAGAATGATGAATCAGGAGCGAGAGAGTACATTCACACTCAATCACATGAGGCAGCTAGACTTCTGTTCCTGACAGCGTGGACGGTAAGCTGGCAGGGCAAGTGATAGCCTAGAAATGTAAAGTCTGTGGATTTTAATCCCTGCTGGGCTGGGTGTGACCCCAGGGTGAGCCTCTTACTGTTGATCCTGCTTCAGTGTCCACATCTGTAAGAGGGAGATCTGGTCACACAGCTGGCAAATATTAGCAACATGTTGCCGTTGAACTGATGGATGAGGGTTCCTCAGAGCTCTGTCACCTTCTTCTTAGAGGATGGGGAAGGTTTCCAAGGCATGAATCTGTCTAATGTTTTGTTAGATCCTTTGCATAAATGCCTTGTCCCTGTTTTAGATAAAATCTCGTCTTATCCCTCCACTCTTGGGCATCTCTGGTAGGGCAGGGTCCTTGCGGCAGCTGCAGTTGGATGTCAGGGACAGGCTGAAATCACAAGGCAGAGGCTGAAGAGTGGGGGAAGAGAATGGGAAGGCTGGAGACAGAGAGAGGCAGAAATTAACGCTGTGCCCAGGCTAGAGGGTCTCAGTGTCTTGAGGACACCATGAGACAGACTCAGACAGACTTGGGTTCAAACCTCCCACTCAGCTGTGATGTAACTGCCCTATGCCTCATTTTCTCCATCAGTAAAATGAAGGACGCCTGGGCACAGTGGCTCATGCCTGTAATACCAGTGTTTTGGGAGGCTGAGGTGGGCAGATCACTTGAGGTGAGGCATTCAAGACCAGCCTGGGCAACATATTGAGACCCCATCCTTATTAAAAAGTAAAAAATTTAGCCAGGCATGGTGGCGCATGCCTGTGGTCCCAGCTGCTCAGAAGCCTGAGGTGGGAGGATCTCTTGAGCCCAGGAGTTCGAGGCTGCAGTGAGCTATGATCACATTACTGCATTCAAGCCTAGGTGACAGAGTAAGACCTTGTCTCTAAAATAATAATAATGATAACAATTAAATAAACAAATAAATAAAATGGAGACAATGGTACCTGCGTTAGAGCATTGCTGTGAAGATGGAGCCCACAAGCACATGCAGAGCCCTTTGCACACGGCTGATGTTGAACAGTGAGAGCCCTAATGCTACTGCTCAAACGTAGAGCGTTTTTACTTTCCGTTTACCATCCTACCTTTTTCTGCATATGACTCATAGCCTAAATCAAGAAATCAAGATCTTGCTGGGAGAGGGAGATCTGGATTTACTGTACATTAAAAAAAAAAAAAAAACAATTTCAACTTTCATTTTAGATTGGGGGGGTGCAGGTTTGTTAGATGTATTGCACGTTTTTTGTTTGTTTTTTTTTTGAGACGGGGCATGGCTCTGTCACCTGGGCAGGAATGCAATGGCGTGATCTTACGCCCCTGCAACCTCTGCCTCCTGGGCTCAAACCGTCCTCCCACCTCAGCCTCCCAAGCAGCTGGGACTACAGGAGCAAGCCACCATACCCTGCTAATTTTTGTAGTTTTGGTAAAGACAGGGTTTTACCATGTTGCCCAGGCTGGTCTTGAACTCTGGGGCTCAGGCAATCCTCCTGCCTTGGCCTCCCAAGGTGCTGGGATTACAGGTGTGAGCCGCCGCGCCCAGCCCTTGTATTGCATATTCTTTACAGCCCCCTGGGAGGCCGCCCACCCACTCACAACAAAGCATCAGCTCCCGCTCTAGCATGGGAGGTGACCTGCTGTGGAGAAGAGGCACTGCGTGTAGCCAAAGCAGCTTTCAGAAGCAGCTGGGCCTGCGTTGAGATGCATTATGGGGAAGGACATTTGCCTGGAGGAGTGGACGGGGAGACAGCTCATCCCATGATATTCGGGCTGCTTGCCTGTTTCCCACTCTGGGTTCTCAACTCCTTGGAGGCAAGGATCCGTCTTCCTAGGGATTTCAGAGAGGAAATAAATGCCCGTGAAACACTGAGCACAGTGACAGGCAGGTGGCTCTCACGAAACGGTCCCTACGCAGAATTGAAATGCAACTGTTGATGAAAATGCTGATGACATTTCTGATGCTTATATTCTTAAGGTGAGGCTTTTGGAGACAATAAATGTCTGTCAAGCGGGAAAAGTCTGTGATGGTCATTTACAGCGTCTATTCCTGCAGCGTCTAGGTGGGCTGACATTCTTGAGCCTATAAAGAATGATGGAAAAAATTCTATTTTGTTTGAAACTCCAGGGAATCTTGTAGCTAAATCTAAGAAAATGGCACCCCATCATTCAAGACTGAAGGGCAAACATGCAGGAAAGTTCTCACGACTTCTCCTAAGTCACCTAGTGTCTTTCACATCCAGAACTATCCACTCTCAGCAAAGTGGGAGCTTAAAAGTCGTTTTAGTTTTGAACAAACATCGTTCTTCTTTATCCATTGATATGACATTGAATCACTTCAGCATTCCACTCTTTCATAGGTCGAAGATGATCACATATTGACATCACAATAATAGAGACGACTTTTGCAAACATCTATTGCCTTGAAATAAAATAAGACACCGATCGCCTAATACAGATAAGTTTCAGTATCCATTTTTTCAAACAAGAACCTTGCAAGAAGTCAACAGGTCTTATTCTTCGTTCACAAAGTTGTAACCAAAATGAACTACATTGCCCTTTCTTCAACAGTCTATACATATGTTTAAAAGACTTTGGTACTGGTTTTATGATTTTTTTTTTCAGGCTCAGTCTGGGTGTGATACCATTGAATAAAAAATCATTTTTATTTAACACTCAGCCAGGGCCTATGATGTGCCAGGCACTGTTCTAAGCACTTCGTATACATTAACTCATCCTCTTAACAGTTTTAATGAGACAGGTGCTATTATTATCCATGTTTTACAAATGGAGAAAGTGAGGCATACAGAGGTTCAAGAAGTTTGCCCAGAATCACAGGGTTATTCAATAATGGAGGCAGGATCTACTTCTTGTCACTGCTAAGCTGCCATTCCATGCCGGAAGTGGACACTAAAACAATAACTATAAATGACATAGCTTTTCTCAGCAGGATTTCTTGACCTCCTCTTCCCCATCTTCTTGGCTATGGTTTTTTTTTCCTTTAATCTTTTATTAATGGTTTGGGACATCATTGTACCTATTTTTCACTGCACGCTATTGAAACCACTACCGTTTTAATTTTTTAAAGATACTTATGGTATATAAATAATTAAATAGCAATTTCAACTCCTTATGTAGTTAAGCCTAAGAAGCATTTCACAGTTTGGGTCTTTGTATTTGCTTATTCCTTCTCTTCCTTCTTTGAAAGTGTTGGTTTTCAAGGTACTTGCATAGTTTCACTATGCATTTACTTAGCCGATAAAACACATTTACATTCATTGGTTTCTGCCTGCCCTTATAGTCCAGGATTTTTAATAGCACTATTGAGTATTTACATGAATTCTTTGTGAATACATTTAGATATCTGTACATTTACATTTAATATAGACACAAATCATTGTTTGGAAGACTGTGTTTTAGCCTGTGGTGGTTTATAGGTTCATAATAGCAGTATAACAGCATGAAAGAAAAATTTTCGAATTTATGTACAGGTAGCCAATGCTGAGATTATAAATTAAATGACAAGAAGCAACCAAAGTAGTCATCGAAACTCTGGCTGCGTGTGGTGGCTCACGTCTGAAAACCCAGCATCTTGGGAGCCCTAGGCGGGAGGATGGACAGCCTGAGCCCAGCCTGAGCAACATAGTGAGGCCTCCCCTCTCTACACAAAATTTTAAAAATTATCTGGGCATAGTGGCATGCATCTGTGGTCCCAGCTACTCAGGAGAGCAGGACAAGAAGATTGCTTGCGCCCGGGAGTTTGAGACTCCAGTGAGCCATGATCATGCCGCTGCATTCTAGCCTGGGCAACAGAGCAAGACTCTGTCTCTAAAACAAAAACAAAAACAAATTCTTTGTTTGCCTTCGACCAAAACCCTAACCTGTATCTGAATAAAGAGCATATTTAATCAAGTCACGAAGCTTACTAGGAAACCAGCCCCTGCATCTATCAAGACATCCATTTCTGAATAGCTTAATTGAATGAACGAGAAGATTATGCACTTGGCAGGATGTTGTGTGTGTGTGGTGGCGGGAGGCAGTTGTTGATCACGGAGCAGCCAGATTCAGGCACAATTGGCTACTTCTGTCAATTTAATTAGTAGTATAGAGCCTGTCTCAAATAGTTCTTCATTCCAGTATTTGGTGTTACAAGAAGTATCAGTCATCCTCTGTCTATTTGGTTGAGTGCATAAGTTACCTCTCTGATTTTTAAAGATGCCCTATCTTTTTCTCTCCCATTCACTCATTCATTCACACAACAATGAACACCTGCTACATAGCTAGAAACTGGGGCTACAAGTTGATGCAGAATCTTCAATGGGAGAAACGTTTGAGGTCATTTAGATGAACCTGAAGGAGAACTTCTTACTTTGCCTTTAAAGAGATTTCCTCCATGGACAATTTCAGCCTTTATTATGAAAACGTGTGAATAGCAACTTATTAAAATGCTAATGTCAGAATTTTAGGCTTTGCAAAACAATGCTTTAAACCCCTAGTTTGTGGCATTTAAAATTGTGTTTCCTGAAATGTTGTGAGCTGTGTTTTTTGCCAGATTGTTTTTTCATGTGGTGGATGGTAGAACGGGAACGTCTCAACGGAGTAATTCCACAAAGCAGCATGGCCTTACAGGACACCGAGTCGGTGATAACCAGGCCTGATTAGAAGACCTTCTAGGCACAGCCCTCTAGTCCCCAAATCCCCAACTTGCACCTGACTTTTCACCACTATAGCATCATAACTTTGGGTCTCAGAAGCTGAGGTAACATCAGAAATCCCAGGTAAGACCGGGACAGGGACACCTGGGTGGGGGGTGGGGAAGGACTGCAGAAAGGGTGGGAGGCAGAGGAGCTGGAGGCACACCTGCATCACACTTTGCAGCATCCAGTACCTGGTCTTCATTAGACCTTCTCACCCAGAGATACTTCGAGAGGAGGACAGAAGGAAGGCATGTGGCTTTCCCTTGCTTTTATTGCAAGAGAGGGGCTGCCCTCCTGGATTCAGGTGAGGTGAACAGGGGTCGTTAGCACCCCTTGAGAGAAGACCCTGTGACCACCTGCTATTTTGTGACCATCTGACCATCGGCCTCAACTGCCCGACATGTGAGTAAGCAAGCCTTTGAGATGACTCCAGCCTCAGTCATTGTCATCTGACTACGGCCACTTGAGAGACCCGGAGTGAGAACTGTCAACTTGAACTATGTCAGCCTCCCAAACCCAGGACAGACAATACCAGCAACGATGGTAGATGGTCGCTGTCGGTGCTTTATGTCACCAGTGGGCGGCTTGTTATGCAGCAGTGGGCGGCCAGAACACCTGTTTAAGGAATTGACATTGCATGATAAACGGTCACGTTGGTGCACACCCATGAGCATCAGCTCCGGGAATGACTCTTCTTCCTAGGTGGTGAGCTGAGCAAGCTCGTCTCCAGGGCCAGCCTCTATGATGCTAGCACAGTGGCTAAGAGCAGAAACAGGCTGATGCGTACAGGGACTGATCTTTACGGACATGAATAAATAGTTAATGAGGGAGAGAGCTCTGCCTCACCAATCTAAGGAAGCCCAGGTATAGAACCTGCACCCCTCTGCTGCTCTTCCAAGGATCCTGGAATAGCTTCTCAGGTGCCAGCACAATAATTTTCTGAATGCCCTCTAGATAGGGGCCCAATCAGTTTTTGCCTCATAATGTTAGTGTCTTCAAGCGGCCGTGTTCTCACCTTCAATGGGTCTTAGCTCAAATGAACATTTTTATTTGTATGTAGTAACTGATGAGAGCAATTTACTTCAAAATAGAAGATATGGTTTAAAGCACAATCTATGTGCTTAAAACATTCTAGAAATGCCATAAATAAGCTGTTAAAAGGATATCATATGGAAAATGACTTATATGTGAGAGTATATAATGTAAACCATATACCTACAATTTCTCTAAAAATTGAAAGCAAAAGTATCAGCATGCAAAAGGGAATTATGCAATGTCAATTCCTTAAACAGGTGTTCTGGCCGCCCACTGCTGCATAACAAGCCGCCCACTGGTGGCATAAAGCACCGACAGCGACCATCTACCATCGTTGTTGGTATTGTCTGTCCTGGGTTTGGGAGGCTGACATAGTTCAAGTTGACAGTTCTCACTCTGGATCTCTCAGGTGGCCGTCCTCAGATGACAGTGACTGAGGCTGGAGTCACCTCAAAGGCTTGCTCACTCACGTGTTGGGCAGTTGAGGCTGATGGTCAGCTGGTGTGTGAAGCATATCTTTTATCCTGGTACTTGGACATTAAGGGTCTTGCTGGCACTAGAGAGACTTCCCCTCCCAGGGCTAGCTGATTCATAGAGATAATCAATGACTTGCATACGCAGATCAACAAATCCAGAGCCCTGTAACCCAACCAACCCAGAGCCCTGTACCCCAACCAATCCAAATCCCTGTACCCCAACCAATCCAAATCCCTGTACCCCAACCAATCCAAATCCCTGTACCCCAACCAATCCAAATCCCTGTACTCCAACCAGTCCAGAGCCTGTACCCCAACCACCTCCTTTATTGGGCTCTTCCAGTTTGGGACACTACCTATCTGCTCAGAGACCAGACAACTAGACTACCCCTACATCCTAGAGACTACCGAAATTACTCAAGCCAATCCTAAACCTGCTCACCTGCCTTTCTGTTCCTTCCCACAGATGCTACAATAAAGGCCCTTGCCCACACTTTCCCCTCACTCTCTGCTTCCTGATCATCCTTAGCGCTTCCCTGTATGATCCCCCACAGTGTGGCATGCCTTCTGTTTCCAGAGACCTGTGAGCATAAAAACGTGTCCTTCATTAGAGTTATTTCTGTGTCTATGTGTCTTACCACAATTCCTTCAAACAGATCTCAGCTACAGTTCAAACAGCTGGGACCTCAGCTATTGGCCAGATCACTAACGTGGTATCTCCACGTGACTTGGACTTCCTAATCTTATGGCTGTCGGGTTGCAAGGGTGAACATCCTGCAGGGAGAGAGAGCTAGAGAGATGTTGTATCGACCATCTAATGACCCACACAAGTCACTCAGCATCCCTTCTGTCATGATCTCTTTGTTAGAAACTACTCAGTAAAGCCAACCCATCTTCAAGGGGTGGGAAATGAGATTTCACTTCTCAATGGGAGGAGTGCCAAAGAGTTTGCAGCCATTTTTTAAAAAACCGCACAGGTGGATTTTATTCATGGATCTAGTCATGAGTCCTTAAATAACCAATGAGCTCAGTTGAAGAAGAATAGTTTCAGATATTTCCACATGTGAAGGTCAGGTTCCATTTTCCAAGTGGTGTCTTTATCACTCATCTTCTACGGTTTCATCATGGCAATGTACATATTTTTAAAATTGTACCTCTTTTGATATTTTACAACTCTTGATGCTGTGATCTTTAATGCCTTAAATAGGGCTAAGTTACTTGAAAGAATTTGAAATGATTTTAAGTCCCAGTTTGAAACTTTATTTTTCCTTCCTGTCAAGCCACTATCTTAACACAACTTGGAATACAGTGTTCGCTTAGAGAATTGACTGTAGGCCAGAATTAAAAACAAAAATAAACAAACACTTAAAAATCAATCAACTAAAATGTAAAAATTAGACTATGTGGAATGTGAAAAGTGGTTATTAGGATTTTTAGCTATAGTGTGACTTGACTGACAAGAATTTATGTTTTTCTAATTGAATTGTTGCTTTTATCTTTATTAATTTATTTGAGAAAAAGGACTTGAAGAAAATGGTAGAAAGAGCACTCAATCTCTTAACTGATGAGTAAGTGATTAATTCAAAATTCTTGATGATCCCTTTTAAGACAGGAGACAGGGAAAGAGGAAGGTTTTTCATAGTCCTTTGGTTTCACTGGCAAATAAGACCAGAGTAGCTAAATCCACTTCAAGAAAACATGATAAAGGCATTATTAGAAAGGTCAATCTCAGCATGAGAAAAAGGCAAAACCTGGAAAAATCTTTTTAAAATATCCAAAATTAAATGAACATTAGAGTTTGGAATTAAAGAGGCCAGACTAAGCATAAAAAATGTATAGATAAGTCAGTAAAGCCAAAGCAAGAAAGGAGGTACAACTCAGTAAAGCCCTGAGCAGAGAGAGAAAACACTCTTCAAAGAAACATAGTAAGAAGACACACAGAAAACCCTTTCCTCGTTTTTAGATGGGTCTCATAGCCAGAGGACATCAAAAGGCAGGGGTTTGGAGTAACAGCTTGGTGCCCAGCTAAACAAAAGAATTGCTTTTACATCTACAGGTTCTGAAGGCTTCACCTCTTATGGAATTTCCCCATCACTGTGGACATAATATCTCTCTTTTTTGTGACTTGATGAAGTGCAAAACAATTACAGAAGGCTCAACATTGCATTTGATAACACCAAAAAATGAAAGCAGAAAGCCTCCTAGGAAGTCAGTCTCTGGCATCCAAACCAGATGGCTCAGTGACAGTCCTCCTCCTCTTGAAGGCTGCAAGAGCATGGCAGGAGTTGGTGTCAGGAACAATCTCGCCCAAGTCTCTATGCCGTGAAATCAGAATGTATCTATCTTTTCTTCATTTGGTGAAATAAGGTGTTTTTTTAAGCTTCTCTTTATTAGAAATCCTCTTTGTTTTGTTTTCCTTTCTTTTGTTCTTTTTTTTTTT
Source organism: Sapajus apella (assembly GCF_009761245.1). Classification (NCBI taxonomy): domain Eukaryota; kingdom Metazoa; phylum Chordata; class Mammalia; order Primates; family Cebidae; genus Sapajus; species Sapajus apella. The sequence goes on from NW_022436989.1 coordinate 4,514,591, forward strand.
TTTTCTTGAAACAGTCTTCCTCTGTCGCCCAGGCTGGAGTGCAGTGACACAATCTCATCTCACTGCAACCTCCGCCTCCTGGGTTCAAGTGATTCTCATGCCTCAGCCTCCCAAGTGGCTGGGATTACAGGTGTGCACCACCACACCTGGCGAATTGTTTGTATATTTAGTAGAGATAAAGTTCTACTATGTTAGCCAGGCTGGTCTTTAACTCCTGACCTCAAGAGATCCACCTCCTTCAGTCTCCCAAAGTGCTGGGATTATAGGTGTGAGTCACCACACCCAGCCTTCATTTTCATTTATGAAATAAAATGTCTCTATTTCTTACAATTTTCCCTTAAGTCATGAAGACCAACTCTGGTCTAGATGCTACTGATTCTCTCATAGTTTGTATTTGCTGAACAGTTCATATTTGCTTAGGCACACAACGTTCTTTGTTTAAACTGTAACACTCTTTGCTATTTATTATCTTTAACCCATGAGGGACACTCTGACCCTCATGATCTTTTTCTAGTCTATTCCAAAATAACAACAACCACTTTCATATCTTTTCTTATAGTTATACATGGGGTTTCTGTCCCCAAGTTTTAAAATGCCTTAAATTATAGAGTAATTCAGAGCAAATGACATTACATTCTATCTTGTATTAGAGTTTTTGTGTACATGTCTCATCTTTTCTATTAATTAAAACTCCTAATTGGCAGGAAATATTTATTACTTATTATTGTGGCTTTTATAGTGTTCAATCAAAAGCCTTGCACAAATCTCTATCAGCAGTACATTGTATTGTATCTGTGTGTATGCTACATAGCAGCCATACCAATGTATAATCATTACTCATATTTTTCCATCTTTTTTTTTTTTGAGACAGAGTCTTGCTCTGTTGCTGAGGCTGAAGTACAGTGCTACAATATCAGCTCACTGCAACCTCCACTTCCTGGGTTCAAGCCCCACTGAGTAGCTGGGATTACAGGCATGCATCACCAGTCCTGGCTAATTTTTGTATGTTTAGTAGAGATGGGATTTCACCATGTTGGCCAGGCTGGTTTCAAACTCCTGACCTCAGGTGATCTACCCACCTTCGTCTCCCAAAGTGCTGGGATTACACGCATGAGCCACTCATACTTTTTTCTATCTTCCCAAAGAGAATGTGTTTATGTAGCTTATTGTGCACACAATAACTGCCACTTAGGATACATGCAGAAAATACTTTTGAATGAGATGTTGATTGAATAAAACTTTTGTTGGATGGATGGATAGATGGGTGGAAGGAGGATGGAGGATGGATGGATGGATAAATGGACGGATAAGCGGGCAGAGTGAGTGGATGCATAGAACATCAGCTTATGATATTAACCACAAACTTTTTCAGAATAAATTTGAACTTACACAGGTTTACTCTTCTATCTTCCTTTTAGGCAATCTTAAATCTTGTTATCCTCAATTAACTTTTAAAAGTTATGACAAAATTTCAGAAACATTTTTGTTTACAAATAATGAAGAAGGGGAGGGAAAGAGGTCGTGTTGCAGTGACTGCGATGGCGGTGCTCACCCCACTCTGCGCCATGCGTGCACACAGTGCTATGCTCAGCCTAGTCAGATGCTGCAAATCTGTGAGCACTAAAATATCCACAGAAACACATCGCTTCTGTGTTCGTTATTTTCCAAATAACAGCAGCAGAATGCTTTGGGAAGAGGTCGTGAGCGGCGTGGAGGAGGAAGTTGATCTGAAATGCCTGAGGAGGTGGAGAAGAAAAGCCAGCGAGAGCAGAGAGACCTCGGGGAGAGAGGGCTGGAGAGCCAGGCGTGAGCCTCCAGTGCCCCGCTGCCACCCTGGTCACACGGAGGCATTTCGCAGAGCCTCAGTTCCCTCATTCGAAAAACCGAGGGGTTGAACTGCTTCATTTTTGAAGTTCCTTCCAGCTCTAAAATGTCTTAGTTGTAGGCAAGCCAAAATAAACAAAAAATGGCATCACTTTATGCATATGTTCTAAATATCCCAGTGGGAAAGCACGAAGCCTGTGTTTCCAGCTTGCTGCTTCAGAGATGCCAGTTCACAAGTCGTTCTTTAATCTCGGGGACATTATCTGAATTCCTTATGAAAGTGAGTCGTAGTTGTGTATGGGCCAGGGTGTGGATGTGTGAGAAGACAGAGAAAGAGCAGGAGAGAGAGACAGAAACAGACACGAGTAGGTCCTCCTCAATATTTGGACTGTGATCCCTGCCTACAAGAGAGCACCGCTCTCAACACTATTTCATTCATGATCTGGTTCACTTGGTAATTTTCAAACCTCTACAGCGTATTAGGTATAAACATTTCCAAAACATTGTCTCTCCCAATTTCTCTTAACGGGGAAGGAAGAACGGTCTGCACTCACACGCCACTCCACTGTGCTCTTCACCTCTTTTTTTCTTAATCCCACAGTATCAGAGATATGCATGCATCTTGTTGTCATCTTTGTTTTTAAACTGTCTTAAAATGCAAGTAAAGGAAAAAGTGATCAACAGATTCAAAGAAAGAAGGAGATGCGGTTAACACCGAGGCTGCTTTTTTGTGGGAGCACTTACAAGTCTAAAATAAGAATCTTAAGTGCCATTTGCCTGGAAAAGAGAGTAGCAGGAGACAGATGTTTCTCTCATTATTTTTGTTCAGAGGCTCCATTGCTGCTGCGACATGTCACACCATCCGAGAGAGCCACCAGCGAGCGGAAGGATGGGCTGTGTCTTACCTACCCTGTGACTTCCAGCAGGGCCCAGGGAAAACAATTGTAGCTTGCAGTTTTAAAAAAATATATGGAAGCCTTGGCTTTCAGAAGAAAGATACTGAGCAATCGTCTGTTTCTAATGTCAAGAGACAGATCTCACTTTCCTTTCTTTCCAACTAGTATCTTATGTTTTTCTTGGTGGAGAGGTATCTTTGTAAGATGCTGAAAACTAAGCAGTGAAAATGGGCAAAGTCAAGGTCAGATGTATATCTCTCCTTTAGTCTATTTTGAATCATACATATTATTTTTTGTATGTTCCAACGAATTCATTGCCCGGGCTTTGCTGAACGTTAGCTCCTCTGGGCATGGATGATGTCGCTGGGTTTTCTTATTTGGCAAGAGCATAGGCAACTTTTACCAGACTTAGTCAAGCCCACTGTAGAGAGCCGGACCTCAGCAGCCCAGGGTCCAGGAAATGCTGCATTCTTTCGTGTGTTGGGCAGGATTTCCTGCAAAGGGTCAAGAAAACATACTTTCCCATTGTCTTGGTTTAAACTGTAGAAAACCCTTGTGCTCAAGTGAAGACCCTGTTAGTCGCTGCTATGGCAACTAAGGAAGATGGACAGGCCACTCTTTGGCATTGTCCACAGCCCCCGATGGTCGCCTTCACAACAAAAGCAAATGAGAAGACAAGGTGTTTCTTTATCCGTCGCTGGGCTCACGAAGCTTCACACCTCTCCCTTTCGCCTAGTTGGTAAAACAGGAAGAGTGCAGCTGGAACCCAATGGAAGGAACGAACCGTGAACCAATTCACCGGCAGTGCTGCTTGGCTGATTAGCACCCTTTGCTTAACGGCATGTTTATGATCTACCTCTTTACGAATAACAGGAAAGAGTAGCAGTGTGTAGAAAAAGTGGAGGAGGGGGCCAGAAATGACCCTGTGACTCTTGAAGGGATAGTCTCAGTGTCTTGCCTATAAGCGATGAGCAATAGGAAGCCAGCGGATGGATTAATGATCTAGAACAGGAGATGCCAGCAACCAACAATGGAAATAGCAATAGAAGCAGTGAGCAGGAGATCTTGGCTACGACTCTCAAACTCAGCAGAACTGAAGCTCTGCCCACCACAACCAAGAGCTGTACCACAAGCATCTCTCAGCTGGAGCTCTCGTGTTATTCAATCACTGTCTTCCCACTCCCTCGATGCCCTTTAAGCAGCTTGCGCTGCCATGACTTTGCAGGATTTGTTTGTGGCTATTTAGAGGTAAACAACCACGGTGAACACATCGGAGCCGTTTGCTAGGTCAGTGCTCCTCAGAATGGCTCCATTAAGAAGCTACATTTCAAGATCCTCGTTCCTTGTCTCTCAGAACAACCCATTTGCTATGGGCCTGAGTGCACAGCAGAAGTCAGCGCCTACCAGAATACCGGGAATTGGAAAGCCTTCTAAAAAGGCTCAAAATGAAAGTAAGTGATGCAGAAAAATATTCTCTGTAGAGTTTTTGACAAAAGACTTGCCTAGCTCTGGCAAGCGTTAATGGTGGTCATCTGTCTGAGAAACAAACGAAAAGGGAAAACAGCACTGGGAAGGGGTGTAAGGGTCTTTCCACAATGTCATGGCGGCTGAGGGTTTCCTAGACTGGAGAGGAAAACAAACCACTGGTCCCATCATCACTAGTGGGACCCTGTGACACTCTCGAATCTGATCAATCAATAAAGTCACCAGAAGGATGCTGCAAGGCTGAGAATAGTGTTTTAGATAAATCCCAAAAGTCAGCTGTCAGTTAACTCCAGTCTGATGAATCTCCATTAATACTATTAGGATGGGGGTGAAAGGCCTTATTTTTTATTACCATGTATATTTTCAGAAATGCTGGTTAAATTAGGCAGTGATGATTTGACTCAGAATAATTTTACGCACACATGCACACGCACACACACAGAGTGGTGTCTGGAAAAGATGACTAGAATAGAAAACTGGATCCCCATCCTCCGACAAGTTCATGGTAAGGCCTCCAGTCTCCATCTCCACCAGCCTGGCTGAACTGAACAGGCTTAGGAGCATTCAGTTTAATGTATTTTGTTGAAGGCACTGTTCCAGATTCTGCTTTTTTCTACCAAGAAGTTACATAAAGGAGCTTGCATTCTCATCATTGAAAACACACACAAAATGTATGAAATACCACCATCCAGGCAGAACATTTAAGTGCCTAAAGATAAAAATGGTATGATTTCATTTATATAAAGTACAAAATAGTCCAAACCAATCTATGCCGTTAGAAGTCAGAGTGGTAACTACCTGGATGATGGGAGTGAGTGATTCCAAGGGGCTTCTGGGGTGCTGGTAGCATTCTGGCTTTTTTCATCTGGGTGTTTACATGAATGTATTCAGTTGTAATAACGTAAACCTATGCACACACGTTTTTGTATGCATGTTTCACTTCAACAAAATTTTATTTAATTGCCCACAGATGGCATAGAATTTAGTACAGAAGTCCAGAGAGTCACATGCCAAGGTGTGGATTACTTTTTGGAGAGAGTGAGATTGACACTGGGCTTTGACTGATGAGGACGATTTGAATCAGTGGAGCCTCCTCATTTGTGGAATTCAGAACAATTCTCAGCATATAGCAGGGTCTAAATAAACAGGTGTTGAATCATGGAATGCATTAATGAATTAAATATGCATCCTTCCCAAACGAAAGGTTCAGCAGCAACATCACAGGGATCAGACCACTATGTGATGCCTCCAATGTGTCCTGTTCTAAACCTACTTCTCAGCAACTGCATTCTGTTGTCAATTTGTGCTGTGATGCCTTTTGTAGAAAGTTTCAGAAGTCCCATGATGTGCTGGTTTACATGCACGCATGTCTATACACGAACATAGATACACTGTGTCTCAGTTTGGGCCAGTTTTTGTTTGGTGGGTTCCACGCAGGATGTGAACTGGGCAGACACGTAACATGCTCTCCACACTGACAGGAAGCTCAGCATATTCCAGTTCTTCTTTGTGAATTTTGTTGCTTTGTGGATTTCTGCTGAATGAATGAGTGGAGTCAAGGCAGTTGTGCAGGATGACTCCGTCATGGAGAATTTGCTCTACCTACTTTGTAGGCTTGATAACTATAGGCAAATTCTAATATATATCTTTCAGCATTTGGGGATGGAGATTGTCGGACAGGGAGAAATACCAGCTGATTGAGTCTGAGCCTCAGAAAGCATCTGCCCTTAATGTAGTCACCGCAAGTCTAGGTCTGGTCCTCAGTTTTCTAGGTCAAGAAAGTTGGTTATTCTGTATTAGTCCATGTAGGAGTGACACCCTCTAGAAAATGATTCATAATAATCAAACACACACAGATACACGCACTTTAGAAATTATCATTATTACTTGAGACACAGTCTCCCTCTGTTACCCAGGTGGGAGCGCAGTGGTGCGTTCTTGGCTCACTGCAGCCTCTGCCTCCTGGGTTCAAGTGATTCTCCTGCCTCAGCCTCCTGAGTAGCTGGGATTACAGGCGAGCACCACCATACCTGGCTAATTTTTGCAAAAAAGGATTTTTAAGAAAAGAAGTATGTGAAGACTTATTTGCACTTAAAATGAGAACATTGGCCAGATGCGGTAGCTCATGCCTATAACACCAGCACCAGGAGGCTGAAAGTGGGAGGATCACTTGGGGCCAGGAGTTCGAGACCAGCCTGGGCAACATAGTGAGAACTTCTCTACAAAAAATTTAAAAATTAGCTGGACATGGTGAGTACCCCTGCAGTCCTAGATTCCCCAGAGGCTGAGGCAGGATGATTGCTTGAGCCCAGCAGGCCAAGGCCGCAGTGAGGTGTGATTGTGCCACGGCCCTCCAGCCTGGGCAACAGAGAAAGATGCTGTCTCAAAATAATCATCATAATAAAATGAGAACATTGCATCACTTCACTAGTACTTTTCTAATCAAAATTTTTCTGGAGAAACTAAATTTGCACAGGAAGATTAGTGAATGTAGTCAGAGAAAAGAAAGTTGGTTGATTTTGTTGAATATATATTTAGATTTCATTGAACATCAACTATATGTTAGACAACATCATAGGTTTCAGAAACTTTCAAATGTCATTTTGTTTAATGATATTTATTCCTCACCGCAATCAGGTAAAATTCCCATCAATGTTCCCATGTTATAGATAAATTCATCAAGGCTCAAAGAGTTTAATTGATGTTCCTACCACCATGATTGGGCATAACCAGACAAGCGACAAGTGGTTTCAGAATGAATAAGCCCGACTTCCCAGCAAGAAAGTAGCAGAGATGGAATTTGAACCCAGGTCCTCCAATTCCAAGTTCGTCACTCTTGGGATAGTGACAGTCTGATGTACTCATCGACAACATAAAAGTTTACCTGCCAGCTGGGTGAGGCGGTTCATGCCTGTAATCCCAGCACTTTGGGAGGCCGAGGCAGGTGGATCATGAAGTCAGGAGTTTGAGACCAGCCTGGGCAACATGGTGAAACCCCACCTCTGTTAAAAGTACAAAAATTAGCCAGGGCATGGTGGCATGCACCTGTAATTCCAGCTACTTCAGAGGCTGAGGCAGAAGAATCACTTGAACTTGGGAAGCGGAGGTTGCAGTGAGTCAAGATCGCACCACTGCACTCCAGCCTGGGTGACAGAGCAAGACTCTGTCTCAAAAAAAGAAAATAAATAGTTTACCTGCCAGATAGGTTGGAATATCTTTATAAGGGATCCTCTTTCTCAGCTAGTGGTGGAAGTACTCAGACAAGTTATTTTTCTCATGCTCGCATTCATTCATCTCTTCAACCAATTATTATTATTACTTTTTGTGATGGAGTCTTGCTCTGTTACCCAGGCTGGAGTGCAGTGACATGATCTTGGCTCACTGCAACCTCTGCCTCCCAGGTTCAAGCAATTCTCACACCTCAGCCTCCAGAATAGCAGGCACTACAAGCACGCGCCACCATGCTCAACTAATTTTTGTAATTTTAGTAGAGACAGGGTTTCACCATGTTGGCCAGGCTGGTCTTGAACGCCTGACCTCGTGATCTGCCCACCTAGGCCTCCCAAAGTGCTGGGATTACAGGCGTGAGCCACCGCACCCAGCCATTCTTCAACCAATTTTTAATGAGCACACACAATGGGGATGGCACTGTTAGTGAATTGCCCTGAGATTTAGACAGGTGGTAGGTAAAGCATAGTGAGTAATTTCTACCTTACATGGCTAGTGTAAGAAGCAACTAAATCTTGTAGGGACAAAGAGATTAAGGCCCACAAGAAATTCAGCCTCGTGAGGAGAAGACAAACAAACGACTGGGACAAGGTTTCCTAAGGAATTCATGGGTGAACCTTGGGAGAACATCATTTTTCTTTGATTCGCCTTTTTGTTACTTTAATAATTGCTTTTACTAAAAACAGTGTTTGATGGCTGAGCATGGTGGCTCATGCCTATAATCCCAGCACTTTGGGAGACCAAGGATCACTTGAGTCCAGGAGTTCGAGAGCAGCCTGGCAACATTGGGAGACCCCCATCTCTACAAGAAAATTTAAAAAAATTAGCCAGGTGAGGTAGTGTGTACCTATGGTCCCAGCTACTCAGGAGGCTGAGGTGGGAGGATCGCTTGATCCCAAGAGGTCACGGCTGCAATGAGCTGTGATTGCACCACTGTACTCCAGCCTGGGCGAAAGAGCAAGCCTCTGTCTCTTTTGAAAAAATAGTGTTTAATATCAATCATATTGTTAAGATAACTTGCTTCAAACAGGTACAAGGGATTCCATCATACATGGGCAGGTAAGGCAAATAATCATTATTACCATGATATGGCACTGAGATCAGTGCCCTGTAAATAATGACAACAGGAAGTATACCCTGACATCTCTACCTTCCCACACAGGCCCAAGTTTAGTTGGGGGAAATGCCATGGAAAAGAAACAAATGGTAAGTCCTCTGTGTCTGTTTCTACTTTCACTATGGAATGTCATGAGATACAAAAGTCACAGAGTGCCTGTGTGGCCGGGATCACAAACCCAGCAAAACTGTCCAGCCTCTCCACACATCAGGCGAGGAAGTGATTTTTGGCTGGAACCTTACCAAACTGCAGTTTCACTTCAACACAAAGCTTTGTTTACATACACTTCTCAGAGATGCTCATAATATTCCTAAGGAAAAGAATTCACACAGGATTGTGAAAACTGTGTCCTGGAAAGTAATCAAAAGAGGTGTAGTTTGGATCAGAGAAGGAATATTAAAAACAGTATTCCTGTTAAATAAAGTCATCTACTTCAGAATCACCAGCCTTTCTTTCTATCATTTGATGAAGGTCATGGAAAAATTGGCTAATAAGCCATTTCCCTTGAAGATAGTTACTGAAGTCTTTCAATACATTTACCTCTTGGTTTTTGTCCATTAGGTACACTGGTGGACACTGATCCTATCAGAGAATTCCTATTCTGTGAGTCTTTCCTGGAAACCTCAAAGGCCATTGACATCTCCAAAACTGTAAAAGAGTTTCGTTGCCAAACAAAAGCCCTACTTGGACACAAAATCTTGATACTTGCTGAATTTATGAAGCACAAGCTATGCTTGGCATCAACGCACTTGGTTTTACTTCTCCGGTACATAAAGAAACACAACATTCCATCATGTCTCCTCACTTTTGACATTGGCATGTGCTCACCTCTAAGACTTGGCTGATGATTTTGAAATTGTGTCCATCACTGCTTCACATTTGATAATTTCATCAGTGTCAGAGCCTTGAATTACCCATTAGCTTTCTAAAGGCTTTTGTCAAGGATGTAAAAGAGACTATGACATTATTCCTTAATATACATAAGTTCAGAGACTTTCCGAATGACGTGTCTTAGAGTATTTGGTTCAACCTCAGCACAAGGTGCGTTTTGTTGTTGTTTGCTTGTTTGCCTTAAGTAAAAGAAAAGTCTCTCTACTAGAACACAGAAGAGATCATTCATGGGCTTGAGTTGCCTGGTGGATAATTCTTTCCATAATATTGACATTGGTCTTTCCATTCAAGGCCCTTCGTCATGATCATGGGTGCCACCACGCTGGAAGAAGACAATGCGGGCAGACAATTATGTAAATGTTCTAGTTATAAAGGAAGTGTTCTGCAGCTTGAAGACTCGAGCGTTTTGTAGCTAAACCGTATCCGTGTCTTTGAAGGAAAATAATCCATCATGTGGTGGTCAGCCTCCAAAATCGTTCTCTGTAATTCTCACCTCTTCGTATTCAGGTCCCTTTGTAGTCCCTGCCTACAATAAGTAGTGGCGATCAGTGGAACTAATAGGATACTACAGAAATGATGGTGTGTTATTTCTGAAGAGATAGGTCATCAAAGACGTTTGGGTTCGATATTCATTTACGTTAGTTGTTATTAGTGTCCATTTCTTTTCTTTCTTTCTTTTTTTCTTTCTTTCTTTCTTTTTTTCTTTTTTGTTTTTGAGATGGTGTCTCACTCTATTGCCCAGGCTGGAGTGCAGTGGTGTGATCGTGGCTCACTGCAACCTCTACCTCCCAGGTTCAAGTGATTCTCCTGTCTCAGTCTCCCGAGTAGCTGGGAGTATAGGCACATGCCACCACTCCTGGGTAATTTTTTGTATTTTTGGTAGACATGGGGTTTCACCTTGTTAGCTAGGATGGTGCCAATCTCCTGACCTTGTGATCTGCCTGCCTCAGCCTGGCAAAATGCTGGGATTACAGGCATGAGCCACTGTGCCCGGCCAGCATCCATTTCTAAGTATACTATTTTGTAAAGTTATTCCTCCCCCCTCATTCAGGCGATGCATCTTTTCTGAGCCCTATAGCACCTGGCATCCACTATCAGGAAATCTGCATAACCAGCAGAGGGACTGGGGAAAAACAAGAAGTAGCTGAGCTGCAGCGACTCTGCCTAGTGACACCACGTGGTGGGAGTTTCCACTGTTTGCTTTGGGGTTGCCCAATTCTGCCTGACCCCCATTTGGAAAAGAAATCTGTCTAAAAAGAATCACTGAGATTAACATTTAGAGGCAGGATCTTGCGTCCACTTGTGTGAATACAAACAAGTTTTGTCTGGGTATGAGGTCAATAATTTTTAACCTTTTTGCTAGACTGCAAGAAATTTCGATAAAGTCAGACTGCATTTTGCTTTCGTTAATTAGCAGGGACACCTGCATTAACACAGGATCACTAATTTATGATCTAGTAGATCTTTTCCACCTCTAGCTTCCCTGATGAAAGAGAATGAAACAAAAAGGAAGCGTTTGATCAAGACTTCTCTCAGAGATTTAAAAGATGGCCCTTGAATAACATTAAAGATATTGATTTTGCTCTTGTCTATTTAGTTTGCTGTGAGATAAACATATTAAGCAAAAATTGAGGCATTAAAATTCAGATTTTTGTACTACCGTCTGCTAAATCTTTAACATGAAAGCATATTGTCATACTCTTTAAATTCTAAATAAAACTAAATGTCAGTAATGTCAATCTAAGGTGTACCATTTCTTGAAACTAAAATCACAGCTTGCTCTAAGGGACTGTCAGAAAATATAATTAAATGATAAATAGTTTTGCTGCACTTACCCATTTAAGCCACATCCTCATCATTCCATATTCATTTTCTTCTCTGCCTTGGTTTGAGTCTTGGTGAGTTTTCCCGACGCAACGCGTTCTAGAGGCAGTCAGAGTCACAATTCCAAACCGAATCCTCCGAAACAAAAAGTAACATGTATCCCAAGTAGATTAGTCTCATATTGCTGCTGTAACAAATTACCACAAGCTCAGTGGGTTAAAACAACACACATTTATTGCCTTACTGTTCTGCAGGACCAAGGTGTGGCACGGGTCTCGCTGGGCTAAAATCATGAAATTCAGGCATTCAAGAACAGCCTGGGCAACATAGTTAGATCCAACCTCAAAAAAAAATCGAAAAAATTGCACGGGCATAGTGGTGCCTACCTGTGGCCCCAGCTACTCCGGAGGTGAGGTGGGAGGGTCACTTGAGCTCAGGAGGTCAAGGCTACAGTGAGCCATGTTCATGCTATAGCACTTTAGCCTAGGTGACAGAACGAGAACCTGTCTCAAAAAATACAAAATTTAAAATAAATAAAATCATGGTGTCCATAAGGCTCTGACTCTTCCTGGAGGCTTTAGTGGAGATTCCAGTTTCCAACCTTCTCCACTTTCTAGAGGATGCCTGCATTCCTTGGCTCATGATCCCTTTCTCCGTTTTCAAAGCCAACAACTGCGAGTTGAGTCCTTCTCATATCACATTACTCTGACCCCTGCTCTGTAATCGCACCTCCTCCAGGCTCTTCTTCTGCCTCTCTCTGCCACTTCTAAGGACTTTTGTGATTACATTGGGCCACCTGCATAATCCAGGATCATCCCCCATCTCCAAGCCCTTAATTTAGTCACACCTGCGAAGTTTCTTTTGCTGTGTAAGGTAATATATTCACCGGTTCAGAGATTAGAATGCTCACTTGGTTTGGGGGTGAAGCATTGTTCTGCCTACCACAGTAATTTTTAAGGTGTCTAAAAATAACATTCTTTAGGATACAGTGCAGCTTCCATCCTTAAAAAAAAAGTGTTTCTAAGTTATAAGAAGCCAATGAATAATCAAGAAAATAATTCTATTTACAGTAACTACAAAAAAAAATTCTTAGGAATAAATTTAACCAAAGAGGTGAAAGGCATCTATACTAAAAACTATAAAACATTGATGAAAGAAATTGTACAAGGCTCAGAGAAATGAAAAGATACCTCACATTCACAGATTGGAAGCGTAAATATTATTAAAACATCCATACTACCCAAAGAAACCGAAAACTTTAACGCAATTTCTATTGAAATACTGATATAGTTTACTTGTTTGTTCCCTCCAAATCTCGTACTGAAATGTGATTCCATTTTTGGAGGCAGGGTCTAGTGGAGGCTGTTTGGGCCATGGAGCCAGACCCCTCGTAAATGGCTAGCTACCCTCCCCATGGGAATGAGTGAGTTCTCTCTCAATTCGTTCATGTGAGAGCTGGTTATTTCAAAGAGCCTGACATCTCTCCTGCTCTTTCTTTTGTCATGTGACATGCCTATTCCCCTTTTGCCTTCCCTCATAAGCAACAGCTTTCTGAAGCCTCCACCAGAAACCAAGCAGATGGAGTGTCATGTTTCCTGTACAGCCTGCAGAATCATGAGCTAATTAAATTTCTTTTCTTTATAAAGTACCCAGCCTAAGGTATTCCTTTATAGCAATGCAAGATAGACTAATACAAATGCCAATGAAATTCTTCACAAAAGTATTTTTAAAATAATAAAATTCCTGTGGATGCACAAAAGACCCCTTATGGGTAAAACAAGTTTGAGCAAAAAGAACAAAGCTAGAGGCATCACACTATCTGACTTCAAAATATACTACAGAGATATAATAACCAAAACAATATGGCACTGTCATTTATTTTTACGGAGGAACAAGAAAAAGAAAAACAAAGCAAAACAGTATGATACTGGCATAAAAACAGGCACGTCAACCAATGGAATAGAATAGAATAAATCCATGCATTTATAGTTAACTGATTTTTGATAAAGGTGCCAAGAAGACACAATGGAGGAAAAAAAGAGTCTTTTCAATAAACAGTGTCAGAAAAACTGGATATCTACATGCACAAGAATGAAACTATACACATCTCTCACTATATACATAAATAAACTCAAAATGGATTAGAGTCTTCAGTGTAAGACCTGAAATGATGAAACAGCTGGAAGAAAACATAGAGGACAAGTCCAAGACATTGATCTGAGCAATGATTTTTTTGGATATGACCTCAAAATCACAGGCAGCAAAAACAAAAATAGACAAATGAGATGATGGGATGACATTAAACTAGAAAGCTTCTGCACAGCAAAGAAAACAACAGAATGAAGAGATGATCTATAGAATGGAAGAAAATATTTTCAAACTATACATCTGATAAGGGGTTGATAACCAAAATATATGAGAAACTCAAACAATGCTATTGCAAGAAAACAAATAACCCGATTTAAAGAATAGACAAAAAACCTGAATATATATTTCTTAAAAGAAGGCATACAAATAGCTAACAAGTATATGAAAAAATACTCAGCATCACTAATCATCAGGGAATGCAAATCAAAACAACAACGTGATATGACTTCATTCTTGTTAGGTTGGCTATTGCCAAAAAGACAAAAGATTAAAAGTGCGATGCAGATGCGGCGAAAACAGAGCACTTACACACTGTTAGTGGGAATGGAAATTAGTACAGGCATTACAGGAAACAGTATAGAGATGCCTAAAAACATTACAAATGGAATTACCATATGATGCAGCCATCTCACCACAGGTTATCCACCCAGAGGAAATGAAATCAGTATGTTGAAGAGATTTCTGCACTCCCATGTTTATTCACAATAGCCAAGATACGAAATCAACCTAAGTGTCCATGAGTGGATGAATGAATAAAGACAATGTGACGTCTATACATAGTGGAATACTCTTCAGCCGTAAAAAAGAATAAAATCCTGTCGTTTGTGACAACATGGATGAATCTAGAGGATATGTTAAGTAAACTAAGCTAGACACAGAAAGACGAATAGTGCATGATCTCACTCATCTATGGAATCTGAAAACATTGATCTCATAGAAGTAGAGAGTAGGATGGTGGTTACTAGACAGTAGCGTAGCTGAGGGGAAGAAGGCGGGTAGAGATGTGGATTAGAGCATGCACAGTCACAGTGAGACAGGAGGAATAAGGGCCAGAGTGCTATGGTACAGCATGGTGACTGTAGTTAATGATGATATATTGTTTTCTTCAAAACTAAGAGAGTGAATAGTGTTCTCACACAAAAATAACTACGTGAGGTAATGCAAAATTTGTTAGCTGGATTTAGCTATTCCACCATGTATATATCCATCAAAACATCACGTTGTATGTGATAAATACGTACAATTTTACGTCTATTTAAGTAAAATACTTTTTTTTTTTTTGAGACAGAGTCTTGCTCTGTCATCCAGGCTGGAGTGCAGTGGCGCCATCTCAGCTCACCACAACCTCCACCTCCTGGGTTCAAGCAGTTCTCTGCCTCAGCCTCCCAAGTAGCTGGGATTAAAGGTGCCTGCCACCACACCTGGCTAATTTTTGTAATAAATACATTTTTAAAAGAGTGGAAGGATAAAAAAGCAGCAAATGAATCCCCCCAGGTCCGCACCCACTAAAGTATCACACAGACAGACCATGGAGCTAACAGCAGGGGTCTGTGCTTTCTTTGCAACCCTTCCTGATGATCTGACCGTAAAAAGAACAGGGAATACACGGTCCATGAAGCAGCCCTACCTAGAGAGGGAGCTTGCATCTCCCAGGGCCACTATTGCTACTGTTTTTAAGGTTCCATGGAGTTATCAAGTGTTAGTCCCAAAAGCGTTGCTGTTATATTTAGGAATTATTAGAATTCAAAAGTTAAAAATTATTAGAATTCATTTTTAACTATAAAAATTAATAGTGTTTGAGCCATAGGGAAGAAAGGCCCATCTTAAATTTGTTACACATGAAAGAAATAAAAAAGACAGCCAAGATTTCTTTCTATTTGACATTGTTCTCGTCTCTCTCCCCAAGAGGCAGGCATATGATGGATCTACATTTTGGGTTATGTTAACCATGTTCTTCCCAACGGCCATTATTTATAGACTTAAACAAGCAAAACATTTCTTAATCATGCCTTTTTCCTACTAATACTTATGTTTCCTTATTGAAATTCATGTTTTCTTATTTGCATGATATGTAAGTAGTGTTTTATGAAATAGAGATGGCTGCATGACTCTGACAATCTGGTATGTGCTCAGTGATTTCATATATACGTGAAATCCACCCAATTTTGATCATATTAGAAAAAATAAATGAAAATGAAATAGCTGCAATAACAAAGCTGTTTAACTGGCCAAAAGTTTCTGTCAAATCTCCATTCCACGTGTGAATTTATTATACCTAAAAATGCTACCTGGAATTCCAAAGATGAAATAAGATGAAACACGGTCCATTTGGACTTCATAGATGGGGCCAGGGCAAAAGTGAGTAAAGGAGGATTTATTTCTCCACTGGGCAAATGGCACAGATTTCCTTTTGATGGTCAACTGTTTCCAACACAGAAGGAGCCCTGGTGTTGCAAACTCCACCCTTGATCATAAACATCCATAAAGTCACAATAAGGATAAATCTAAGGCATGTGCTGCCCACATTTTTCTTCCTATTAAAGCATCCTGGACAAATGAGAATGAAAGACAGAGTGTTTTTTCAAATCCTACAGGTGGTTTCAGTTACTCCATATGTTTGTCTAATTGCTCAAATGTTACCTACATAATATTGAGAGCAAATAAGCTTTTGTAAAGTTTTTTAATCAGCGTTGAATGCTGCCTGCACCCTCTTTAGCATACATCCCTTTTTCTGCATGCAAAAGCTGAAATATGCTGTGTTCCTGTCTTACCCTTTGCCATCCAGTCTCAAGAAGCTGGATCTGACAAGCATAGCATTTTTAAAAAGCAGGGAGGTGCAAGCAGGGGACTGCCACCAGCTGTTGCTAATAAAACAACTGCAGCCCTACATTGGTAGCTTCTTCCTCTAACTTCATATCCCCGCAGTGATGGCCGTAATTGGGCGGGGGGGTTAAGCGGGCATTTCTTTCTCAAGGGACACAATAAGCATATTAATATTAATGCAATATCTGCTCCTTCAGATGGGAATGGATAAGATGAAACGAGTTAGAGGAGGCTTGATCAATCATTCTGTTTCTTGGCAAGAAAATGATGCCGTCGCATTTAAGAAAGAACATCTGGGTGGAATCACAGTGGTTAAAAGAACTGGGTGGTTGGCAACCCAAAATTCAGCTTGATAGGGTGAGACTTTCCCTTCACTCTCAGACCTCTGGCTCTGCTGGGGGCAAAAGCAAGACTTTGAACTTCTTGCCTTGAAAATCTGCGCTTACCTTTTGGCATTTTTTTCTTTTTTTGTGACCTTGCTGCTCACCGAGAGTCTAAGAAGGCATCTGGGTAGCTGGGCGACTTGTCTGATTCGGGAGAAAGGATGGCTGCCCTGAGAACCTCTGACTCGGTGACCCTGCATCTGGCCCATGAGGCTCCTTCTGACCCCAGGGTGGCTTGAGAAGTGTCTGCAAACCAGGAGCTCTTTGGAGCGATGTGGACAGTGAGTCAAACCTTTCAGAGTCTGGGAAAGTAAAGGTGGCTGCTTGCTTATGATCAGGACACTGGCGAGGCTGCCACACAAAACGACCTTGCACGCAGTAAATGGACGAGGGTTTCTGAAGACATTAAATATTTCAAGGTTTTGCAGCTGAAAGCACAAGTGAAGCCTTGTGTAGGAGGCAAAGATGTGTGGCCTCCAGGAGGGGGTGGGGACGCTGATCCTTCTACTGTTCTCTCTCGGAATAGTGATGGCCCCAGCATGGAGACACTTGTGACCTGCAACCCCTTTGCCAGGTGCGAATCGGCTGTTAGTTAACCAGAGAAGAGACCTTTTCAGTGACATCTTCGCCACCTAGTCACCGCCTTCGGGAAGGCTTTTGGGAGTCAGAGCTGGGAATGCAGAGCAAGGTAGGGCTCCTCAGGGCAAAATCAGCACACAAAACACATTTGGAGGATTACTGGAAGGCTAAGACACTCAACTCCAAGTCAACAGAGGAGGTAAACAGTCAAAGAATCTTCCCAACTTAACATGAGTTTTCAAGATCAAAGTTACATCCTAAGAGATATACCCCATTTTCCGGAAGAGCGTTCACCCACTCGGAACTCATTCCTTTTTATTTATTTGTAATATCTTAATTGTCCAACCCCCCACGACACTCTTTGCTATCTTCAGAGTAGTGAAGTTCGTCCTAGATCAGAATCTCTGGCAGAGCGACCTGGCAATCAGCTTATCAGTTACCATCATTCCTAGAATTCTCCTTTTCCATTATTCCCTGCATTTCTAATACGTTATTGCAACATGCATCCTTGCAAAGTATTTAAAATATCACTGACATCACCACAAGGCACTTCCATATGCACAGTTGCACATGATGTGACATTCCTTGCTGTTAAAAAAGAATTTTCTTGTTTTTCCCATTCAAATGTAAACTCCACAGTGTCACTGAGTCCTCAGTGCCTAGAACCGTACCTGGCATACACTAGGTGTTTAATACGTATTTGTTGATCAAATGAACTAATGAATGAACATAGATCTATTCTCCATCTTCTAAGAGCACAGAGCCTAAAAAGATAGCACACAGATGACCAAATGCAGAAGGCTGACAGCATGTAGGCAGTAGAAAACTGGCCAAGTTTCATTTCATAAGATAATGATTGATTTGATTACTATTGTTCCATTTTGGGACCACGAGCAGGTGAGATGCTTCAAAGCCCTTCATGGGAACATGTATCCATACACGTGGTTTCTAAAGAAACATAATTCTACTCTTTAGTCATTATGTTATTGCTATGGAAACAGCGATATTTTAAAGAACACTGGAACTTTCCAAATACAGTATTTATTCTTCTTGTACTAGCAAAATAATGTGTTTCGCCTAAGAACTTGTTAGGTGCCCTGCAGCTAAATATAAAGAGACAGATTCTCATCATGTGTAAGTCTAGGGAAAAATTTGGACCACCAGCTTTTCAAGATACATTTTAAAATAAACTCTGTAAAACTCTAGACATAATTGGGGCCTCAATGAAACACTTAATATGTTAGATTTGTTTTTGAGTTAGAAAAACTATTTATATTTGAACCCCAGAAATACCCTCTGCAGAGTTACAAGCTGGCATTGCCTTTGGACTTCCAGAAGACCAACTTTACTTCTTTCTTTTTCCTTTCTTCATCCATGCCTGCATCAATGTTCAATGGGCTATGTGGCCCTACCTTTCCTGTGCAGATGTCACATTTTAACCAAGAGGTTCTGAGACAAAGCATGGACCTGTGTCTAGGCTTTGGCAGCAAAAGAGAGAAGGGGAGATCAATAGGGTTGGATGAGTGTTATCAAAGCGCCACTCAGTTCCAGTTCACATGCATGGA
Source organism: Sapajus apella (assembly GCF_009761245.1). Lineage (NCBI taxonomy): Eukaryota > Metazoa > Chordata > Mammalia > Primates > Cebidae > Sapajus > Sapajus apella. The sequence goes on from NW_022436989.1 coordinate 4,533,354, forward strand.
AGTTCATATCAATTAATAATATCCACTGGTACGATTTTGCCTTCTAACTGATCTATTTTTAAAGCAAACCTGGATAGATGCATTTTTTAAATCTGCTGATAAAAAAATTAGGAGCAATTTGTTGAGATGTACATTCCCAGCATTATAGTGATCATAATTTCTCCTTCTATTCTGTGCAAAATTGATAGTGTTTTAAGGTTTGTTTTTAGTTTCAGTTATTTATGTGCCTCTCCTTCCCTAGTGATGGAGAGAACAGAGACCTGAAGTCAGTGAGACCTAGGTTTGCCTTCCACCTTTGTCATATAAGAGCTGTCTCCCTGGAGCAAATTTCCCCTTCCTTCAGCTTCACTCAGTTCCCCATCTCACAGAGTTGCCTTGAGGACGAAATGAGAACACATACAAAGGACCTAAAACGGGTCCCAGTAAACATGAATTCTCTTCTTCTCCCTGAAATTATAAAATAACCATTGCCTATCTTTTTATTTTTTTTCAGACTGTAAAGTGCAAGGGTCTCTGAAGCTTTCGGCAGTTGGAAGATAGGAGAATCATGTTGCCATGGACATAGTTCACTTTAACCAAACGTTTCTCCTGATAGTAGTTTAGCTCAGGTAAAAGATAAACACTCATTTGACAAAATACATTGCTCACCTTTTTATAATTTGTAATGATGTGTCATCTTCTATGCAAGAGATCAAAGGACTTTACAAGTAAAAAAATACATGCAATCTGTATTTAATTGGTAGGCAAACTACCTTGTATATTCTGTGTACCTTTATGAATGGTAAATACGTGGCAAACATACCACACTCCCCTCCTCTGCATCCTTACCAGCTGCCACAGGTCGACCACATGTCGTTTCCCGCTGATCCCCAGATTTTCAACACAACACTCCAAGCGACCACCACCAAGCAGAGTTGGTTTCTTAGTGTAAATCTATTTCTCTTCCTTGAGTTAGACTATTTTCCAAGTGCTGGATACATTAAAGATGCACTTGCATAATGGAACCCAGAGGTTTATTTGCACACCTCCTTCTATTGAGTTTTAATGTTCACTGCAGAATATCTTTGAAAATTTACTTATTCGGCATCTTAAAATGGGCCAGGCACAATTAAATTCCCAATAGCTTAACCCTCAGAGAGAAACGATCTGCCAAAAATTCTTCCTCCCTCCTATTCAGAGAAAAGAATATGCACCCAGTTCTCCAAGAACTCTCTCCACCCCCACACTGTGCCCCATCTTTCTACTTACCGTATTTTACCTTTGCTCCCATCTCCTCCTGCCTGCTCCATGACCTGGCTCCATCAAGTTTCTACCTTCTGTCTTCTATCTGTAATGTCTCCTTCTCCTGATCTTCTCCCACTCAGATTTCATAAGAAGTCACCATCCCATCCGGCTCCTCCATCGCAAGCCCATGATTCCCGATGTTAGCTGGCCCTCAGGGTTGCTCCACCTTTCTTCTACGGAACCGCAGTTGGTTTTGTTCCCCATCCCCTTCATCGGAGTTTCTGAATCTTCTCAGCCTCCACCTCCTGGGTCCTTTGACTCAACAGACGTGAAACTCATTGAGAACACAGGTGCCATCAAGTATGGACTGCCTCAGCTGCTCTGAGCTCTGCCTGCCCCTCTGCATCTCCTCATCTTGGCTTGGCCTCACCTTTGTTAATGAGGCCTCTCCCTCCCCTTGGCACCTGTGCCCTCATCTTATCCAGGACCCTCTGCCAATTATTTTCCTACCTCTCGCCTAACACACCTTTAAAATCTTTTCTTGCCTGAATTCCCTTGAGCCTAGAAAGGAGACCAAGAGAACTCCTCACAAAAATAAACTAGCAAGCAAGCAACAGCAAAACAGAACAACAGCAAAAGAAAAAACTGAACTGAACGCTCGCAAAATGCTCGGAGTTTCACATAAAAACTTGATCTTCATCTCGCCTCTGTGTGCTTTCCATCTTGCTCCCTCTGCCTGGGGTAACATTTTACCGATTTCTGTACATCCAAGTCCTGCCCACTCTTTTTTTATTTTTGTGAGACAGGGTCTTGCTTTGCTGTCCCGCCTGCAGTGCAGTGGTGCAATCACAGCCCACTGCAGCTTTGGCCTCCTGTGCTCAAGCGGTTCTCTCACTTCAGCCTCCCAAAGCCCTGAGATTACAGGCATGAGCCACCATACCTACTGCCTTCCCATGCTTGAAGACCCAAATCAAATTTGTTTTCCTTCCCAACAACCCCAAATGCAAATAGTCACCTGCTTTTCTGGACTTTGGTAACAATCTATGCCTCTCTTCTGTCCTCATCTCTTTTTCCTTCTCTGTGTCATAATTACCTGTACCTGTGATCTCATAACAACTGAAAGTTAAATAAGGTCCGCAGAGTGCCCGCCACATGATTGTACATAGTAGGTACTTACTTAGCCATGGCTGCTTTAGAAAAAAATCTAATGCACAAGTCTTACCAACATGCTTTAAATCACGAAGCTTGCAAGTGGCAAGGTTGCCACCCATTTTAGTGTCCTTTCAACTCCTTATACACAAAATGTTGCTTTAATCGGATCATAATTATACAGTTTTTGTGCTCTGTAGCAAGTTTCTTTATATCTGCCTTCTAAAGGCTTTCCACCTTATTTCATGTTGCACAGAGTGGAAGCTAAATCATTGTTGAATGATTAGTAAGTTTGGGATGGTGATATTCATAAAGCTTACATTTGTTTTGGGTACAAAAAAAAAAAGTCAGAAGTGTTTTGGAGAGCGGGAACACCGAGGAGGGCGACACTGCTCCCTGCCAGCGGCACGCTCACGGGAGCCGAGCGTGCTGTTTGCTCTGGGCTCGGGGACTGCTGATAAACAGTCACCCCTCAACCCAGCCGCAAGCCTCCATTCTTTTCTGTTTTGCTACATTTTCATATTTAGGATTTTGACAATTTAACATTTTTTAAAAATTATAACATAAATGCCATTTCCCCCAAAATCTAGCTGTCAAATTCTGATTCTTAAGGTCAAAGATAAAAAAAGATGATCAGTCATAAGGAGAATTATTAGATGATTTATTTCTGCTCCCAAATTTCACACCAAGGAAGCATCTACCAATGTCGAGCCAGGAGATCATCCAGCTGATTAAAGTAAACTGTTCAAGGACCTTTTATTAGCTACTTTTCATAAGGTCAGGTAGAATATAAATTCCAATACATGCACAGCTGGGGACAACCCTGCCGAAGAGAATTTGGGTGCCTTTGTTCCTTTTCTTGTGTTATTTATGGTAATTGATGTTCACTTGAATTTAAGTTTTATTCTGTTTGACAGCGATAGGATTATGTAAAAATCCTATAGCACTACAGGTATTCTTGGGAGATCAAAGTACAACCTGTGGGTAACAAGCAGTTTGCAAGTGCTGAGGAATGTACACTTTGTTATTGGATGGGACAATTTGCGATTCTAAATAGGGCTGGTGAAAACATTCACTTGAACCCAGAAGATTCTATTATCCAAAGAATGTAAGAGCGCTATTGCACCTTTAACCAAAAAAAGAGGTTTAATAGCAGATAACCAAACTCCGACAAGAAAAGGAGAGTGTTAGCCCTCAGCAGAATTGTTCAGTAATTGCTTCTCTGAAAAGGCTCTAAATAATCACATAAAGGTAAATTGAAGGATATAAAGGAATGATTGAGCACATTTAGGTGAGACAACTATGGCTGGATGTGTTTCTTCCTTATTCCTCACTGAAAAACAGGAGTTGTGTTTTATCTGTGAGCAGGAGCTATAGAACTGAATACAGAGATTAAAATACATCATAATTGCTTCTGTCAAATGAGCAGACTTTATATATAAAAAGGACCTGTAAGCCTAATTTAGGCAGTTTTGCATAGAAATGGAGTATCAGTTACAACTCCAGTTTCCAACTACCTTACACAAATTATCTCCCCAAAATGGATATTTTAATCTCTAATTTATTAAAAGATGAAATGTCGGAATGTTGGATAGATTGAAATCATTTGTCAGATCACGAAGTCCTCATAACATTTCTCAGCCTTAATAACACATCTGCTCTTAGAATGTGGTCTCTTGATAATAGCTGTCTGAAAGTGTCTGAATTTAGGGATTATTTGAGACAACAGATTTCCTTCTATTTGGAATTGAATGAGGCATCTGCTCCCTCACCGTTAGCTTTGTGTGATAGTCTCAAGGCATTCATAAAAGGGCAGATCATTTTGAACATTATAAGAGGGAAAAAAGACCTCTGTTGACAATATGAGATTCAGAAAGAGGAATTAAGAAACTTTAAGGGTTATATTTTGTGTTTGAAAATGTTATTCCGTAGTGTGTTTTGCAATCTGGAGAGAACATGGTGGCTAGAACTAAAGCAGTAACGCAATCCTCCAAAACCAACATTTTAGGAAAAAACTTTTGTAGAACACTAAGTAGAAATTCACAAAATTTTTATTTAATTCGATTCAGTAAAACCAACAGAATTCAGTGGAAAATGGACAACCATGATCATTCCAAAGACCATATGCCAAATTAAGTATCCAACTGCAAGACCAGACTAAACAGAATGGAAAATGATACATAAAAATTACCCCCTCCATTTCACTTCCAAGAAAGAATACTCTAAAAGAGGAAGCCATAACCAAAACCCTTCTGCAAGTTCAAGGATAAAAACTACAGATGCAAAGAAATGCGGGTCAAATGCTCAAACACCTCTGAAGCAGCCTGACTGATAAGGAAGCAAACAGGATCAGTCTCCCAATTATATTTAATTACAAAATTACTGTTTATATTTCGACAGATTCATTTCTAAATGATTGTGTTGCCCTTTTATTTCCACACGCACCCAAAAATATTCTTTACATTTAGAAAAAAAGTAAAAGGAAATTTTGCATATCATCACCCTACAGAGAGCTCCACGGGTGGCATTGATGGAGACATAACAGCAAAGAGATCACATTTTTGCTTATCAAACCACACTCTTCATGCATTAGCCCATATTACACGCACGTATACGAACATATACACAAATAATACATGTATTAAATATAACGGCATTTTTACTAGAGTAGATCCTCAGATTGTATAACTGTGTGAACATGAGTGTAGGGAAAAAAAAGCATAAAAATTGAGCTTCCCTGAAAAAAATACAGCTGTTCTATCACTGACCACACAGGACAACACAAATAAGCAAAGGTGTTATGAGAAACACCTCCCCAATTGTCTTCTGTTTTTTGAGGGTGTCCTTATTGATCTTTTTGTTACATTTGACACCGCTGACTACCCTTCCCTTGGGAACTTTTTGCCTTTGGATTTTCTGCATCACTGTTATCTCCTGGTATCTCTTGGACAATTCTTCCCTGAATGCAGATTCTCTTCCTCCCCAGAGGAGTTCTCAAAGGGCCTGGGTTGGAGGGTCGGAAACCATATCCTGTTTAGGTATGTGTGGAGCCTTTCCCAGTAGTCCCAGGGATTGGAAGGCGGGTAGAGGAGGTGGGGAGAGAGGATAGGAGCAAGAACTTAAATTGTCCTGTGGGATATATGGAACAGTTCCATATGACAAGCACGTGTTATGCCAAAACATAAACAGCGCTACCCACTTAAGAAACACTGAGGCTGGGCGCGGTGGCTCCCGCCTGTAATCCCAGCACTTTGGGAGGCCAAGGCAGGTGGATCACCTGAGGTCGGGAGTTCGAGATCAGCCTGATCAACATGGAGAAACCCCGTCTCTACTAAAAGTGCAAAAAATTTGCTGAGCATGGTGGCGCATGCTTGTAATCCCAGCAACTCGGGGGGCTGAGGCAGGAGAATCGCTTGAACCCAGGAGGCGGAGGTTGTGGTGAGCAGAGATCACACCATTGCACTCCAGTGTGGGCAACAAGAGCAAAAGTCCATCTCAAAAAAAAAAAAAAGAAAAAAAGAAACACTGAGTGGGCAAACCAAATTATTGACCTCTCATCCATCACTTCCGAGCCTCTTCTCTTGAGCTCTTTGGGGTCAAATCTCCCATATACACCCAAGACCCCAAATGTGGCCCTCCCACCTCTTCCTTCAGTGCTATTCCACCCCCTTCATTCACTTCAGCTACTGCTGAAGATCTCCTCCTGGGTAGTACAGACTCATATCCACCCAGAAGGTAGGCGAATGTCTAGTATTTTTTGCTCCCTTCTTTCTCCTTTGTCCCCATGTTGAAATGACTGGGTCTGCACATTCTTTTTGTCTATAACTTCTTTTGGAAATGTTTGTTTTCCATTCCCTACCCTTTCAACCCATCCTACACACTGTCGCTACAGTGTTCTTACGGGACACCCCACCGTTTTTGGTAATCCACTATGACAAATCTTGTCTGTTGGTTCTCCTAGGTTGAGACCCTTAGGTTATGACGGCTCAACCCACTCCAAATGACTTCCACATCTCTTTCTCCAGTTCACCTTTTATCTCTTAACATCCCCTCACCTGGATCTCTGTCTCAGCCAAGCTTCTCTGCCTGATAGAATTAAGTGAGTGTTTCATTCTTCTACCAATAACCTGGTAACTATCGCTAATGCACTAGCCCCTCCTCCATCTCCTCTCCCTCCTCACTAACAGGCTCCATGTGGAGCCATGACAGAGCCTGAGAAAAAGGAGAAAACCAGTAATATCAACCCGGTCTTTCTTCAACATTTTGACATGTTGTTCGCTATTGATTTTTTGTGTTAGTTGTGATTTTCAAAACTCTTGCGTTCAAATATGCTTAATTTGACTCCTGGGTGTTTTTTGGCACCATTTTAAATTCTGCACCAGATGCAAATGCCTCCTTTGCCTCTCCCTCTTCCTAGTCCTGCATGAAAGTACAGTTCCCTCGCCTTCCATTCGGCTCCTGAAAGGCATCTCTGATGAAGACTTTCGGTGTTGACAGCCCCCTTGATCTGCAGTGTGAGCACTGATTTAATCCTCGTCTGCTGTCAAGTACACGGTGGGTATACGTTGCCACGGGAGCGTTCTTGTCATCCACAGGGGTAGGGTATTTTGTCCCCCTCTAGGATCAAAGTTCCTATGCTGTGCTTGTCACAGGGCTAAATATCTTACCGTCCCCTCAGTGGGTGCTTAATAAAGAAATCCACAGGCATCACAGAATACTAGAGCTAGACAGTGATTGAAACCTCAGATAAGATATCAAGGTGCAATGAGACGGTCGACCTTAAAGAACACAAGAGAAAGAGACAAGCAAAAAAAAAAAAAAAGGCACTCACATGATTCTACTATTATTTTGCTTTAAAAACTGTGACTAGGTTAGATGTCACTCATCAAGAGTCCTGGAAGGACAGAAATAGAGTGAAATGGGCATTGACACTGTTAGTGGGTGATTGTCTCTGGGAGGTGTGTGAGCACAGCCTGGGTCCTGCTGGGTCCTGCTGGGCCACAGCGCATTTGTGACTTTACAACGGCCATTCCCAACTGCCGGGGGACCCTCTCTGCTCAAACAGTCAGTCTCTTTCACAGTGAAAAGGAGTCGAAACAGCTCCTCCTACCTCCGCACGAAAACACATGGCTATCAAATAACAAGGTTAAGTATTTCTGAAGCATGTGGCAGAATACATTAGTTTCATCTCACTGGAGAAAGAAGACGTACCAAGTTTGAACACAAGCACGTGAGAATCTGAAGGTGGGGCTTTAGGAGCTCGACAGGATTTGGTGACACAGTTTTGAAAATGAGTAGATTCAGGTATTCGGACTCTTGAACTTCACGCTTTGCAAAGTTCTAGTCTCTGCCCCTCCCCCAACGACATTTAAATGAGTTTTGATATTCAGAGACTGGGCAGCTGGGAATCTAGGTCAAACCTGCTGTCTTTCTCCTCGGCATCCTTTCTCTCCCTTTCCTCCTCACTCACTTGCCGTTCAGCGACTCCCTCTCCTTTCCCACCCAAATCCCCTTCCTCACACCCAGATATGGATAACAGCCCTAATGGTACAAGAGCAAAAATTCAGAAAACTTGAGCTCAATAAATGATTCTTTGGTATGGCTGCTTTTCTCAATAGTTTCAAGGTAGGATGCTTTTTATGCAGAGCAGACACAGAAATTATCCGGGACCTGTTTCAGACCCTTCTAAAATGCAAGAACTTTTCTTAAGATTTGATTATTTTGAACATTAGACAGGTGGCAAAAGAAATACAGGACAGGAAAAGAGAGATTAGTAAACATGAATTCTGTTGCTGTTACACTGGGACCCACTCAGGGTAACTACCCAGTTCCAACTGGGTTATTCAAAAAAGGCATTGATTGTTTATTTTTTTCAAAAAAGGCAGCAGATTTAAGTGAGTTTCCTCAGAGCTATGCAGGATGTTGGAGGGACGGCTAAGCTGCAGGGGAGGCTCTCCCTGGGTCTCTGCCTTCTCAGAAAAGCATCTCCCCTGAGCTATCAAATCACTGGGTCTACTGGCATCCGCAGAGCTTCTACTACAAAAAAGTTTAATTTACCAAACAAATAATAATCGGTAGCTGGTAAGCATTCTTGTACCATCGATATTTGAAAAGCCAAAAAGGAAGACCTTTGAAAATTATTATGTATCTGTCCAAACAATATTTTATGTTTTGTGACCTCTAAATGCCAACATTTCAAGAGGCCAGTGTGAAGTATGGGTGTCAGTCTGGCGAGCTCAGATATTATAAGACAACATGTGGAATGTGCTTTATGGAAATATAAATACTATGTATATAGATTTAAAGGAAGGAGAAGCGCACAACCCAGGAGAGTACCAGAGGTTTAGGAACATCAGAGAATAACACAAGGGAGTGTATTCGTTTCCTGCGGCTGCTGTAACAAATTACCCCCTACCGTCTGGTGGCTGCAAAAAACTGAAACTTCTTTGCTCGGAGTTCTGGAGCCCAGAAGTCCAACAATCAGTATGACTGGGTTGAAATCAAGGTGTCGACAGCTGCCGCACTCCCTCCGCAGGCTTTAGGGATGGGCCTGTCTTTTGCCTCTTCTGGCTTTGAGTGGCTACTGCCCCTATTTTCTTATGGCCTCATGGTTCCAACCTGCCTCTGTGGCCACCTTGCCTCCTCCTCTTCCATCTGTATCAAATTTCCCTCTACCTCCCTCTTAGAAGGACACGTGTGATTACATTTAGGCCCCACCAGGACAATCTCCCCATCGCAAGATCCTTAACTCAATCTCACATGCAGGGTCCCTTTTTCTATGTAAAGCAACATTTACAGGTTCCAGGGATTAGGGCCTGAGACTTTTGTGGATGATTATTCTGCCTACTGACTACAGGAGGCTCAGATGCGGGGTGACTTCCTGGGCCACACGTTTTAAATAACATGAGTTCACTTCTTCCTTTCTCTTCCTTTCATTTCTGCTGGAAGGATAGTCTTCTTCCTTAGGGATGAAACAAATGGAGATACTTAACTTCCTCTTTGCTCCTAGTTTTTCCTAGTGGGAAAACAGTATTCACATTGGAAACGGTTGAACTCACAGCTTTGACATATCAGGTTGAGGACAGACATGGTGGGTCACGCCTGTAATCCCAGCACTTTGGGAGACCAAGGAGGGCGGATCACGAGGTCAAGACATTGAGACCATCCTGGTCAACATGGTGAAACCCCATCTCCACCAAAAATAACAAAAATTAGCCTGGCGTAGTGACGTGCACCTATAGTCCCAGCTACTCAGGAGGCTGAGGCAAGAGAATCACTTGAACCCAGGAGGCGGAAGTTGCAGGGAGCTGAGATCGCACCACTGCACTCCAGCCTGGCACCAGAGTGCAGCTTTTTCTCAAAGAAAAAAAAAAGATCAAGTTGAGGTAAGACGCAGTGGTTCACGCCTATAACCTCAGCACTTTGGGAGGGCGGATCACTTGGGGCCAGGAGTTCCAGACCAGCCTGGCCAACACAGTGAACTCCCATTTCTAATGAAAATACAAAAATTAGCCAGGCATGGTAGCAGGTGCCTGTAATCCCAGCTACTAGGGAGGCGGAAGTGGGAGGATTGCTTGAACCCAAAAGATGGAGGTTGCAGTGAGATGAGTTCCTGCCACTGCACTCCAGCCTGGGCGACAGAGCAAGACTCTGTCTCAAAAAAAATATATTAAACAGAGATTGTGGATAATGTGAGATCACATCAAGTTTAGAAAGGATCTCTAAAATGGCTGGAACTTAGGCCCCCAAACCTGTCGAACAAGCACAGCGTAAATATTAATAGAAATATATGTGAACAAATAAAAAGGAAAACCTAAAGTTTTGAGCCTACTACAAGCTTAATACAAGTCAGCGTTATGCTCTGGCCAAAGGAAACTGCAGCCGTTGCTGACTGTTCCAAACATAGAGGTAGACTGTCCTCATTATGGGAAAAATAAAAATTGTGGAAAACACGTTAGAGTAGAGAGAACATGAGTCAAGCTGATCTTGGTGACATGAGCAAATTACTTACAATTTCTAAGGTTTTCTTTGCTTACCTACACAGCACATGCCTCAAAGGGTCAGTATGAGGAGTGAAATAAAGAAAGAATTAAGGGTCTGGCACAAAGTAAGTTTTAAATAACGTGAGTTCACTTTTTCCTTTCTCTTCCTTTCATTTCTGCTGGAAGAAGCCAATAATGGATGGACAGTGAGTTAATTTAATTCTGGTCACCATATTTTAAGGAATACAATGGCAAACCGTTGGCACAGCCATGGGAAGGATGCCAGATTGGTGAAGTGGCTAGAACCTACTTCTCATTGTGCCAATAATATCTTGTGTTTTCATAACATCTGACAATTTACAGAGGGTTTGAGTCTCCCAAAGAATACTACCAGGAGAACAGACAAGTGTAAATATGCCATCTTATACATGAGTCTATAAATGACCAGGGCAATTAAGTGGCCCACCAAAGGTCATATCGATCATTCTCAATGATAGGACCCAAACACAAGTTTCTTGAGCACTCACCCCAGTTTCCTCTTTCTTACAAGCAGTGGTGGAGGGATTGGGAAATATTATTCTGGAGATGCCTAAGAGAAGATGTGATAACGGTCTTAACATATTAGAAGGGTTATCCTGTAGTAAAGGGAAGAGACTGCTCCCGCCAATGTACAAACTGGGGTTAATCTGTGGAAATTATAGCCAGACCAACTTTGGTCAACATCGGGGGAACTTTGGAAACATTCGTGGCAAGCAGTAATAGACTGAGGTTGACTAGTGAGATATTCAGGAACGCAGAGAAGGGCTGCCTACCTCGGGATGTCAGTTACACTAGGTCCATTCGTTTATGCCAGCGTTAAACACGGAATTTTTGAGCAAAACACGGTGCTGGGCTTTGTGAGGCATGGAGAGATCATTAAGACGCTGTTCCCAGCTACGCAGATCACCCCAAACGCCCCCTGCAGCTTTAGAAATCATATGAGGGTTTGACATTTTTATTTAAACAGATTTTTAAGACATTTGGGAAAACACAATTGGCATCAACAGTGGAGACTTCAACCACTGACAGAATGATACTTATACCCACCTAAATGCTGTTTTATTTTCCAGTACCGAAAGGACACGTGAACAAGCGTGCGTGGCCCGGGGAGCACTGTGCCCACCTTTCGAAACTAGAAACAGACACGGTGACAGGGTGACGAGTGTTTTCTCTCTCTCCATTCTCCTGAGAGAAATCATTCTACTTAGTCCTGCACGGTCCCGAATGGTAGCTGTGATTTGGAGGGAGGTCGGGTCCGTTTCTCTAATTCTGCATGTCTTTGAAATTGCTGAAAGGTAACCATGTGCTATTCTAAAGCATTTCAATATTTGCATTTTAATTCCTATAAATTATAAGCATTTATTTTATGAGACTTGGAAAGATGACTATTTGTCTCAAATTATAGCAGTTTTGCCGGCATCACACCAGAACACAGAATTGTAGAACATATGAGATAGAAACCTGACACTCAGTTCTCTGCGACGTGTTGAGCAGAGAAAGAAAAATAGTACTGCTGTATAAAAAGCTGGATAATCAGCCTCAAACCTCAAATTATAAGATTAAATCCATAAAGAAGACAATGGAAAGCGTACACTCGCATCAGAACTGCCGAAAAGTCTAAGGGCATGCTGGAGAGTTGAGTGAGGCGATCAAAGCAAACACCCTTAAATTGCTGCTGAATGTATAATCTGGATTAAAAATGGATTTTGCTCAAAACCATTGCTCATGTATATTTCTCTTAAAATAGCATGTTGAAGTGTGTTTTGAGTGTTTAGAAATTGTTGTTATTGTTTCTTTTTAAAAAAATAGACTGGCACTTAATGGCATGTAGAGAATAATATTTTCAATGATTGAAAGTAAAGAAGAAAGACAATGATGATCTTTTCCAGCAAATGAGTTTTAACAGCTAGCCCTACTCATCCACCAGCAGTTTCCAGCCCACAAGATTTTCCCAGGCCTTCTCACATTTTTTTTAGTTTCAAAATAATGATGCATCTGGTGACAGCATACCATCAGAGCGTTAAGAAATCACCAAAAACAGCTCCGTGGACCAGAGTTCTAAATTTCATCAAAATTCTTACTTCCCACAGACAGAATTCTTACTGATATGATCTCCCCAAGTCTGTGCCTCTCCAAACAATGCAAACCTGTGATGAACGGCTGATTGAAGTGGAAATGGCATTCCTCATTCAACTGCTGCATGTACAGATTTCTTCTTTGATTACTGATTACCTTAAGAAGTAAAGATTTGAAAACCTTAATTGTTTCCAAAAGTTATTATTTCTTCATTCTTTAAAATAGAAGTGAACCACAACTTTAAGGGCTTGTGAATGTTTAAAAAATTTGCTTCCAGCTGGGCGCAGTGGCTCTTACTTGTAATCCCAGCACTTTGGGAGGCCAAAGCTGGCAGATAAACTGAGGTCAGGAATTAAAGACAAATCTGGCCAACATGGTAATACCCTGTCTCCACCAAAAATGCAAAAAATAGCTGGATGTGGTAGTGAACGCCTGTAGTCCCAGATACTCAGGAGGCTGAGGTAGGAGAATCTCTTGAACCAGGAGGGCAAAGATTACAGTGAGCCGAGGTCTCACTACTGCACTCTAACCTGGGTGAAAAAGCTAGACTCCATCATCTCAAAAAAAAAAAAAAAAAATTGCTTCCACTATAGTAGCTACCAAAAAAATGGGGTGGGGGATTTTTTTTTCTTTTTTCAATGGCTTTATAGGAGAGAGTCCTGTACCTCTGCAATAGGAAAAAGACTGATCCGATTGTATTTAATTAACAAATACTAAATCAAGATACAATCCTCTTACTTGATTGATGCCCTTCCTTCCAACACTCATTTCTCATCTAAACTGTAATCTTGAGGTTAAGAATAGTGGAATCATCTGGGAGTGGTGGCTCATGCCTGTGATCCCAGCACTTTGGGAAGCCGAGGCAGGAGGATCATGAGGTCAAGAGATTGAGATCATCCTGACCAACATGGTGAAACCCTGTCTCCACTAAAAATATAAAAATTAGTCAAGTGTGGTGGCACATGCCTGTAGTCCCAGCTAGTCAGGAGGCTGAGGCAGGAGAATCGCTGGAATCCAGGAGGCAGAGGTTGCAGTGAGCCAAGATTTGGCCACTGCACTCCAGCCTGGGTGACAGAGCAAGACTCCATCTCAAAAAAAAAAAAAAAAAAAAAAAAAAACAGGAATAATGGAATCTCACCCAGTTTTGACTGTCAGTCTTCTCTTTCTGAGTCTACAAATATTTGGCTATCATGATCTCAGATGACTTATTGCTAAAAGAACGTAATGCCAGAAGACTGTTTAGGATTGTAATGGTTACAGAATCCTAGAGGGAAATAATTCTGCATCCTCCATGTGGGTCTTCTCCAAATCTGTTCAAAGAAAAATCTATTCTATGTTTTAAAGGGCTCCAGTGAAACAGATTCTGTCATTTTCCTTGAAGACACGTTCCTGTGTCTCACAACTACCTATATGGGAAAATATTTTATATATTTAAACTAAATCTTTCATACTCCAGAAAACATCCATTTATTTCCCTCTTTGGGGACAATTATGAATAGTATGTTGCTGTCCTCTGCATAACGGTACTGGGCCCTTGAAGACTAGAATCACCTCACCCTGCTGCTCTCTCTCCTTCACATCATCTAATCTTCCTCCACTGTCCTGAGCAAATGCTCCCATTACAGATGATTTGCTTCCAATCTATATTCCATGATTAACTACTTTAAGAAATCTGAACTAAATATGTTATTGTTTAGGACAGCAATCCTGTTTTAGGTGTCAGGCCTGGGCACCTTTTCTGACTGCGACTTTATTAGCCGTAATGATCACGAGCAAGTTTGCATACTAAAGTGGAACTAACAACACATGCCCCACAAGTTAGATGACAAAACTCAGCAAGATAATGCTTAGCTCATCGGCTAGTACACAGTAAGTCTTTAATAGATGTTAGTTTAATTTTACTTCAGTAAGTTATCTGCTTGATTATCAAATCCATAGATTTAGATGTTGGACTGTTATAAACTTGGGGAATTACCATGGGCTGGAAAGTTGGCCTCTTGTATGTTTCTTTAAAACTCATGCGATATTTAAGTTAAGATTTAATATTGGTTGACACCAAGCCTGATTCTTTGGGGTATCTGAATCGCTTCCTAATAACAGGATGAGCACCAACAGAACCCTAGTACCTTGGAAAGGTTTAAGTGGACAGAGGTCAAAAGGATCCAAGAAATATCTCATTTATGATTAATTTTACTTAGAGATTTGGGATTTCTAGGATAAGTCTTTGAAAATGTTTGTCTCATTTATTGCTAAATGTTAGCATTTTCTTTAGCCCATCTGGAGGAGGGTAAGAGTTGAGAGTGTCCCTGACCAAATCAAGAAGAGACTCATAGGATGTAGTCCAAAACACAGATTCAAAGAAAGGGTTGATGTGGGAGGAGTGTGGCAAAGGGATGGTGTTGAGGAAGCAGGTGAGATTCACTGCTGTGAGCAGCCTCACTCTGAGGTGGGTCCTGATTTGGGTGGGGGCTCAGAAGTATGAGCCGATTAAGAGATGCCAGAAGGAAGAGCTTCAGGGACACAATCACAGGCATCCTATGTGTTGGGGAAAGCTTGGCTTACACCCACATCTCATACAGGACTTTGCTCAAAGAAGGTGTGCCATTGTGTGCTGAACTGGAATGGGGAAAACAGTGGCCCAAATGACACTTGTACTTTCCAAAGCATTAGCCATCAAATGATATTTTTAGAAGACCCTCTAGGCTACTTCACATAATTGAAGCACAATACGTTGAATGTGCTAGGAAAGCACCTTAGCTCCCCACACGGTTGAAGTTTCTGCAGTTTCTAAGTTCAGTGGTACTAATGAAGCCTGTGTCGACACAGGGACCAGTGGTCTTCTCGTATGTGCACAAATGTGGCTAACAGCATTCAACCATGCCTGACCGCCTTTCCTTACTTCCCCTCTCCCTCCCTCCTCTTTTCTCTCCTTTCCTCAAGCAAATATCAAGCAGTCTTGCTCATTCTTTATTCTGGATCTTCTACAGATTTTCAAGTATATCTGAAATGCATCCCAATGATGAAAATCTTTACAACACAAAATACTTAACATGGGATATTTATTGAGATTAGATGAAAAGGATGTTTCTTCATTTTATTTTTAAAATAGTATAAAATGTATGTACACAAGGCTATAGTAGTTAAGTAGAAAGAATTATGGGTTGATCTAACCGTAGCTGTAGAATCAGAAAGAAAATATTTCTTTTTTAGAGCGATTTCTCAGACTAAGCCTTATACTTTGCAGTGTTCACCAATAACAGACAAAATTATGAAGTTGCCCTTTTTTTTTCAATCTATTGCCTCTCACTATATATATAGGCATTGCCTAAAAAGGAAGAATGTTTTTTCAAACTTTCAAAAAAAACATCGTTTTCAAAGGGACGTTGTACTTTAAATGATTATTAGATGTTCTTTCTAGAGAAATCTTGGCAAATGGGATAAAATGTGTGACTTGCAGGTAAAATACCCAGAGGGTAGCAGCCTGAATCACCTCCTCACTGCCCACAAATCCTAGTTTGATGAAAGTGTCGTTTTAAAGTCTCAGGGTCCCATTTCCTAGACTCAGAGAGTGTCAGAGCTGGAAGAACCTTGGATGGTCACTGGCCTCAACCCCTAGTTCTACCCTGGGGACCTAGGACCCCCCAGAGAGACAGATGACTTGCATGAGGTCCCCAGTTAGTGTTATGATTAGCAGAGCCAGGATTGGAAGGGTGTTCTCTTGAGTCCAAGTTGAATGCTTTTTCCGCTACAACACTGCATCCTCTCTTGACAGAAATGGAACCTGCATCAAAAGAAGTCTCCTGAGAGATGCCATGTGGGTTTTTTTTTAAGTGTGATGCATTTTTTAATCCACTTTGAGAAAAATGCTGCCAAACTCTTCTCTAGGGAGTAGAGTCACTATAAGGAGAGGAGGGCTTTCGTGTTTGGAGATCACAATGAATAATCATTCCTTTAACACCTAGACTGCATCCCAAAGGCCACAACCACCCTGGGGAAGATGATCAGATGTAGAGCATCTGAACTGGGTGAGAGAGAAAAGACACAGAGAAAAGTGGAAGAACTTGGCAGTCAAGGGACATGGGGATAGAATTGAAAAGTGAGCAAGACTAGAGAATGGAAGGGAATGGTTAGGAGAAGAGATGCTCAGATCTTCCTATTAGAAATATTTTATTTATACATATGAAATGTTTTGTTATGGTCAATGAGAGCCCAGTAAAGAACTGGATAGACGCCTTTGGCTAGGCTAGGGTATTGGGAATCCAGTATCTTTTTATGTGTGTGTGCTGTTTAAATTCACTAAACCCTTGGGGAGTAGGGAGGGGACAGTGTGGGAGAATACAAGAGTCAGGCTAGGGGTCAGCGAAAAGAAAAGCAGCAAGAGATGAGGAGAATTGAAACATAATGACTGGACGGGACCAGCACAAAGTGTTTTGTGCCCAGCTCAGTGGTGAAATGTTGATCAGTTTCCTTAAGACACATAAATTCTGAGGATTTCTCCCTTTGTTTTAGAATAATTTCAATTAGGTTTCTTTTGTTTTACAAAAACAAAAAAAAAGATAGTTTTAAATTAATCTAAGCCTACAGAATGAGTCTAGGTATGTTCCTTGGTACACCGAAGTTCCCCCATAAGACTTTTAGAAATCATTGTATTTTCCAGATAGTATCAGTTATTATAATATCTAGCATATTTCTATAGCTGTAGCAGGTGCTGTACAGATAGGCTGCTTAGAAGCCACCCAATTGTTTGTTAATGAACTTGAGATGGTACGTGTATAATACCAAGTTACGGGCACGTTCATATTCGAGAAACATTTCCTCCATGTTTTCTTCTCTAAACACAGTCTTGGAATATAAGAAATCTGATGAGAGCTCACATCTAATTTATTTGTTTTTCCTTCTTTCTCCACCAATGTTGAAAAGCATCTTTTCAGCTATTCTCAGAAATCACGTGGCTTGATGCTTCTTAAATTTTCCTCTGCACCACCTGAGCACAAAACAATGCAATGATGGGAAAGAATGCATCCTTTCTTTGAATGAAATTCACATTTATTCTGGGAGCAAGACTTCAGGGATTTGCCTGTGACCCTCACGTTGAATCCAAAGACTGTACAAGAGAAAATAAAAGACAGGTCTTGCTGAGGGTCTTTCTTGCAGTCTTGAATGCAGACCGTCTGGGTCCCTCCACAGAGAACTGCCTGCTGCGTCTTGCCGAGAAGAGAGGTCCAGTGACCACAGGGGCCTGCAGCTTCCTCAGACTTGCAAAGTGTTCCCGGGAAGGGCCTGCTGATGAGGTTGCGCTGTAAGAGCAGTCCTGAGTTCCAACCACATTTTCAGTTATGACTTCTTCAAAAGAGAGCATCTGAAAAACACAAGATCATTTCTACTGACATGAAAACACATTCAACAACAACAACAAAAAGGATTTAAAATCTCTGTCCAGAGAAGTATTTAATTTCCAACCTACATTCGTACAAACCCATTAACACTTCAGGTGGCTTGTGAGGACAGGTCCGCAGGCTGAGACAAGCAAACTCATGATATTTAAAAAGTTACCACATCTTCTCACAGTGAGGGCTTTTCTAGAAAAAAAAATGCAAAGGGGCATCATATTTCATCCAGAAGAAATACGATTCTAGGCAAAAATATATTTTTTATTTGAAATTCACCTATGATATATTTTACTTCGTTTCTTTTACTTCTAGTATGTAGTTTTGAATAGAAAATTTATCATTTTCAAATATGGCTTTTAAAACAGTCCTAACAGGTATTGTCACGTTCTTATTATTATTTTTCAAATTTCAGGAATTGTACTTCTGTATTGTTTATTCGGAGTTGCTTAAATGTGTGCCATCCTTGAAAAGACTGCTATGTTTTGTTATCCATTTGAATTAAAGTGCTTAGAATTCAGTATCAACAAGCAGCAAATGACCTTTCTAAATACACCTAATTTACTGAGTCCATTAGGTTTATGATAATAAATAAAACCTCTGCAATGCTTCATAATAACAGTAATGCTTTTCAAATGATTCTGCACTTAATGGCCAATTTCAGAGCATTAAATGTTGTTAACAATCAATTTACTGGATATTATTGCGATTCAGTTTATAAATATCAAATTATATAGGTCAGAGTGTTACCTTTGCAGGCCAGTTGCAGGATTTATATCGCTGTCGTGTAGAATAATGGCCAGACATTTTCTGGTGCTGATTTTTTTTAAAAGTCTGATTCCCGGCAGGCTCCTGGGCTTTTGCACTGACACTTTCCCCTAACTTTTTCCCCCGCAGGATCAGGTAATTAAAAGGGTATTGATGCAAAGGGAAGCCGAGCACCACATGGCTTGGCAAAGTGTTTCCATAAAGTTCTGTCCTGTAGCTGTGGATACAAACTCAAGCTGGCCATGTGCAGAACTCCAGCATGTTGAGCCCACTACCCCTCGGCACAGCCAAATGTTTCAGCAGCTGCCCTTTTGTCCTGTTTCTTAAATAAACAAAGAACAGATACAAATTAATGACCTAAATTTATGGCAAAACACACTGCCTTCCCAGAGCAAATAGCCTTCAAAGAACAGATGCTAAAATAACATTTCTTACCCACAGACCCCCAGAGAAGAGACTTCTGTGAGCACATTAGCTTATATTCTATAGAAACTAATAATTTGTGGAAGTGTAATCGTACTGAGCAATGTCACGCTTATGCCGATTTCACAAGCTTCCGGGCGTGGGCAGAGGGCACCCATGGTTTGTTCCCCGTTTTGCTCCGGGATCTTAATCATCACTTTATTTCACTTTCGCATTTTATTTGGTTTTTTTTTTTTTTTTTTTTTTGCTCTGCAAGATCAAGAGATCATGTTTCTAGGATTTTAAATAATACCTAATGATTGGATTTGATTGACATGATCGCTACTACGATGTCTAAAGAATGTCAGGAACGTCAGGGAATCTTCTTTGTTTGGCTCTGAACCGCAGGACAGAATTGTAGGAAAATGGGGTCGTTTCTGTCTAACTCAGCTGAAAATTTGCTTTCTGCTTTTCTTTTTCTTGGTTTTTGTTTTAGCCAAAGCCAATTACACACAACAAAAGCCTGATGGAAACAATGAAAACCTTGCTAGCGACTTTGCATCCAGGAACTTAGCAGTAGCTTCATAATTTATGGCACATGGGGATGAAGCTAGGTCACCTCCAGGCAGGCATTGTAATGAAAAGGTACAGTATGTTCATCGGCCACACGTTGTGCATTCTCTCTTTATCCCACACTGTACAATATCTCCCATCTTATTCAATAATTTAATGTACATTTTCTTGTCAAGCTTCTTGGCAGCAGGCTATGCAGCCTGCAAGATGGACCGAGAATGCCACAGGTGGGCTGATTAGCGGGTGGCATTTCTGAATTCTAACAAGCTGTTAGCATTATGTCTGTTTGCTTTAGGTACAGATGTGAAATGATTTGACAGTAGATTTCAAAAGTGTGTGAGTACATTTTTGTATGTCAAACTATGGAAATATGGGGCTCTAAAAATTTCACACATTGATGGTATGTATTGTATTTATTAATTTCATAAAGTATATGCCACTGACATGGCATAAAAATTAAAAAGCAGTCTCCGTAATGTATAAAACGAACAGATTGAATAAACATCCCACTCCCAGTTAATCAGAAAGTCTTATCTTGTGCCTGAGAAAAAGTCAGAGGTTGGAATAGCTCAGCCAGAAAATGAGAGTCTTTGGAAAGTTTGTTTTAATTAAAAAAATAAAAGACAGAGAAAAGAAGCAAAAGGGAAAACAAGCACCACACCCAACAAATGGCAAGTGGAGCCCTTGTCGGTCACGCTAAGTGACATCCGCCCTTGTCTAAAAGTTCAAAGGTGACTTCAGGATGGATAACGGAAAGTCTGCCTGACATACAAAAAGGAAATGTAAAATAGATCTTAGAAATTTAAATTTCGGTGTATGCCAAGGCTACGGTGCAGACGTGAAAACTGAGAGACACCCGAAAGTTAGAGAGCAAACTGGCTGGCATCCAAAGGTCATTCCAGGTAACGGGGAGAAGAGCTTTCTTAGTTTCTGAGGATGGAGCAGGAGGAATTCAAAGGGGAATATTTGTGTTCAGGCTTACAGGGACCATTCTGCTTTGAGGCATGGAAGAGGATTTGGATGGCTCCATTGTACTACAATGCATGCTCTTCCCCAGCCCTTGGGGAATCCGTCATCACAAAATCCATCCCCCCTCTACCTACGGCAGAGCCTTGCAATAGCTGCAGATGGGAGGATGCCTCGGTCCTTCTCTGGGAGGATCTGAGAAGTCTCTGGATCTCAGTGCCACGGGTCAGAAGGAACACCCAAGCAGAGCAGACACCCAAGTTAACCCCACTGTATACCCAGGAAGCTCTGGGTGGGCAGCAGGGAGTGTAGAAAGCAGGGATCCCCCAAAGGGACATGAGCAACGTGGGTTAGAATTCTGTTGCCATCAGGCACAAGAGGTGGAGGCTTCAGGATGGAAGTACCAGGTGGTACATCTGTCACCAGGTGTGAGGAGTCAGCACACCCAGCACCAGACAACATGAAAGAGGCTCGGATTTTTGTCTCCATCATTACCAAGGACTGTAAACGCGCTAAATGATCTTAAAGCATAGCTAATACGGACACTCTGAGTTCACAGATGAAAACCACGGCTTAGGGAGGGAAGGTGTCAAATCACTTCACAAGCAGGGCTACATTTGTCCGTCGCAGCAGTGCTGTGAGGTGAACGGAGAAAGCATACTTCCCAGGTGAGTAAACAGACTTGGGTGAGACGTTTGCTCGCGGTCACACAGCAGGGCTTCTGAGTCCGAGTCCACCTCTGTAACATGGTCACTAAAGTCTCTTTTGAATTGTCATATTCATCTGACAAATATTTCCCGGGCATTCACTTTGTGTCGGGCACTGTTCTAAGTACCGAGAATGAGCATGGAATAACAGAGACAAAATTCCTGCCCGTAGGGGTTCTGCCTTCCGGTGGGACAGACCAGCAGTAAATCAAATGAGTGTCTTGCATAGTAGTTAAGAAGGTGAAAGGCTAGGGAGAAAAATGAAGCCGAGTGGGTGAGTCAGCGTGGAGGGCTGGGATGGCTGTGGTCAGAGAAGGCCTCCCTGGAGGAGGAGAAGCAGCCAGCCACACGGAGATTGTTCGGGACTGGCATTCCCGCCAGAGGGAACCCGTGCAAAGTCCTGAGGCAGGAGTAGCTGTGCAAGGTCGAGGTACAGTGAGTCAGTGTGGCTGGAACAGCCGAAGCTGGGGAACAGCAGCCTCGGGGCAGCATCGCCAGGCAGCCTGTGCAAGGTGACAAGTGGGGTGTGGAGCCTTGAGGCCACTGCAGAGACGAAAAGCATTTCCAGAGGTCATCAGGGGACCCTCGTTAGTGTGAAAATATTTTATTGTTGTTGTTTTTAAGAGGCAGGGTCTCACTACGTCGCCCAGGCTGGAGCACAGTACCTATTCACAGCTGTGGCCCCGCTCGAGATCAGCACGAGAGCTCTGACCTGCTGCACTTCCCATCTGTGCCAGTCACCCCTCCTTAGGCAACCTGTGGTCCCTGCTCCAGCAAGGTCACCATAAGATGCTGAACTTAGCTCAGACTCCCCATGGGCCAACCGCACTTACAGCCCAGAGCTCCCGCCTCAGGTGATGCTTCGGCCTCAGCCGCCCTGAGTAGCTGGGACTACAGGCAGGGGTGGCTAAGTGTCTTATCTTCTTTATTTTTTTTTTTTTTCAGATGCAGTCTCACTCTGTTGCCCAGGCTGGAGTGCAGTGGTGCCATCTCGGCTCACTGCCACCTCTGCCTGCCTGGTTTAAGCATTTCTCCTCCCGTAGCATCCCAAGTAGCTGGAATTACAGGCGTGCACCACCATGCCCAGCTAATTTTTTTTTTTTTTTCAGATGGAGTCTCACTCTGTCGTCCAGGCTGGAGTGCAATGGTGCGATCTTGGCTCACTGCAACCTCCGCCTGCCTGGTCAAAGTGCTTCTCCTCCCTCAGTCTCCCAAGTAGCCGGAATTACAGGCATGCACCACCACCCTCAGCTAATTATTGTATTTTTAGTAGAGACAGGGTTTTGCCATGTTGGCCAACCTGGTCTTGAACTCAACCACGCCCGGCCCTAAATGCCTTATGAAGCAGAGCAATCTACATTCCACGAGACAGACTTCCAGGTCAGCTTTTGGAGCCTAACTCATCTAAAAATGGGAGCCTTCCTTTCAATATAAAATAGTCCAGAAATAACACTGTCCCATCTTGGGGTCAAGCAGTGTCAAGTACTTTACACACACAACTGGAACATTCTCTTGTTCAAAATGGTTCTTATAACTTTTATCATGGGAGTTTTCCCCAGTGTATCCTGGTCTCCTCCTCTTGCCATGTAAAATTGTCTTTCTTAGGCACTTCCAACCATTTAAACAAGCAACAATTTAAAAGAATCGTGGTCTTAGCTCCTAGATCTGAGAGACTATATTTTCTTGTTTTTTTTCTGATTAGTTTTTTCCATAATGGGCCTTTGGCTAAAAAGACATTCCACAACCTCAAGTGTGATAGTTGTAAGAAAAGAGGTATAACGTGGAATCCACGTGGAAATCCCCCCTGACTCACCGCAGCCTGAGCATCTGTGTCATCACTGCTTAGCCTCAGTGCCTGGTGTCTTGCAGGGGTTTCACCAAAATCTGCTGACTGTTAAAAGGCACTTCAGAGGCCAGGCACAGTGGTTCATGCCTGTAATCCCAGCACTTTGGGAGGCTGAGATGGGCGGATCATTTGAATTCAGGAGTTCAAGACCATCCCGGCTAACATGGTGAAACTCCATCGCTACTAAAAATACAAAAATAGGCATCTGTAATCCCAGCTACTCGGAAGGCTGAGGCAGGGGAATCCCTTGAACCTGAGAGGCGGAGGTTGCAGTGAACTGAGATCGTGCCACTGCACTCCAGGCTGGGTGACAAAGCGAGACTCCATCTCAAAAAAAAAGTCACTTCGGTCAGAAAAAGAAAGTGGACACCTAGCATAGGAAAACTGTTTTTAATTTTTCCTCCTCAATAGTATTGGAATGTGGGTTATTTCCTCCTCCATCGCACATCCTACTTCTAGAAATACATGTGCAAGAGGAAGGTGACTCCACCCTTGGAGAGCTTGCAGCTAACTTCTGGGTCGGCGTCTTGGGATGGGGTTTATCCACAGACCCTCCACTGGGTGTTATTCCTGGATGTGGGGCTTTGATGTATCCCACCACCCAGGGATGCCTGGGGAGAAGTCAGCGTCCACAAACACGGCCTGACCTCTGGCGTTTGTGCAGCTGCTGCGGGTCGTTTCGGCCTCCCCGCCGCAGGCCAGCTGCCTCACGCTGCCATCGCGTGCCTGCCATCACTCACCCACATGGTCAGTCCCCAGGACCCAGCCGGCTTTCCTGAAGCTTCCTCCTCCCCAACCCCGACCTCACCACACACACTACCTTTAAAAAGCCCGAGTCATAAAATAGATACCAGTCGACATTTATTTTCAGCCCAAGGCAAAAAAAAAAAAAAAAAAAAAAAAAAGTCTCCTTTAAAATCCAACAATCCAACACCAGTATTTTTAAAGAGCCTTTCTTTAGTGCAACCTGCAACGCGCCATCTCTGTGCCGAAAGAGAACGCTGCTGGTTTGTCGTGTGGAGGAGCAGCTCTTGAGTGATGTGTTTGGAGAGATGATGGATTTGCGCTGATCCATCCGCACTCCCAGCTTGCCTGGTCCCCCCTGTGACCAATGGCAGGCATTTGCGAGACAGCTGGCGGGGTGAGGGGTGCAGGCGGAGGCTGTGTTACGGGCTCACTGGCCTCTGCACACGGATCAAAGACTCATTAGCATCCCGCTCTCACCAGATCAACTTATTGGCTCAGACAATCTGTATTGCTTTAAATCTTTAGACAGTTATAAAATTTATTTGTCAACTAAGCAGAGTTAGGATTTGGTTTTTGACAGTTCCCATCCAAAGAAAAAAAATGTACACATTCCCAAAGCCACATGTGTTATACACGTTGTCACTCTAGGGTGGTTTTTTTTTTTTTTTTGCAAATACAAATTAAAAATTATTTCTCAAAGTACTAAAATAGGAGAAATAGGCCATAAAAAAAATGAAGAAAATATCTCAACTGGAAGATCTGGTGACAAACCACCCAAAATGTTTCTGAATGGTTTCAGATGTCTCAAGAATTTCCTGAAAGATTTACAAGCTGGTAGAATTTACACTGTGGTGGTGCATGTTTCCTAGTCTATTGAATATTATTGTTTGTGTGACTCAATGGACGAAATGAAAGTTGAGCACTCAGAAGATTTCATTCTAATTTAGAGTCTACCACTGACTGACTCCTGACTAATAGCTAGTTATTTTCCCCCTGTCTCCTAAATTTGCTGGACCTAAAATGGCAATTGCAACAGTTCATTATTTACCCTTTGGGTAAACTGTGGAAAGAAGAATTTTTAAAAATGGAAAGGACTCTTTATGCAAGAGGAAGGTCTAGCTACAGGATACTGAGAATTGCTTGTCTGCATAAGGGACGTGAACAACTTTACATTTGGGCTATGTGCGTTTGCCCATTTTGACGATTCTCTGTGTAGGCTGTCCAGTCTGCTGGAAATAGCAGAGGCACCAATCTTTCTGCTGTTCATTTTCCTTTTAAGAATCCTTCAGTTCCCATTATGTTATTGCCTGGAAGGAAAGGAAGGCAGCAGCCTGTTTTCCAGTTGGAGCCTGATGCTGTCTGTGTGGTTCCTGGGTACTGAGAGAGAGCACGGAGAAGATGCAGGCTTTGTGACTCTCACCCTCCAGCGAGGCTCCAGTGGTGATGTCGGCCGTGGCACTGGCAGGCTGCTAGGGCCGTGACCTCCTGTGACTCGGGTCTACCTGTCCAGTTCACTGAAATGTTAACCCTGGGACGGCCAGCCTCTTGGCTTGGTGGTGTCAAATATAGTCATGGGGGAGGAGAGAAGAAGAGCAGTCATTTAGTTAGAGCCCAAAAGGAAATCATGAAAACTATATAAACATCTTTTTTTTAAAGGCTTAAAAAAGCCTCACGTTGCACGGAGCAAGCAGGAAACAGCTGTTGAGTGGAGGGGGTAATGGATGGCGGGTCTGGTGAGCAGCGCAGAGGAGATGGCTCTGTGGTCCTGGGCAGGGGTGAGGATGCTCCTGCCAGGGGAAGGGAGTGCATCAGGGCAATCAATCAAATCAGGAATTTCAACCATCGGGTCTGCAGTGAGGATTTGCTTCCCAGTGGGTTGCATTTTCTCACTCATAATTCTCTTCAGTGGAAAAGAGAGAGGAGAGGGAGAAACTGTAGGACCATTTGTATTACGAGGCGATCAGATTGAGTAAAAACACTTCCCATCTTAAAGCTGACCTGTCATGAGGGACCTGGTGTCTTTTCCTCTTTGCTAAGCATGTAATTAGGCACTCGGATTCCTACCACATACAGAGGTTAGATAACGGGTGTTCCGTTGTTTATAGGACTTAAGATTGACACTAAAACAGAGATGCCTGCTCCACGAGTCCTTAGTCGTCTTCTGAGCCTGAATGTTTCAGATTTCCCATGCTGGCATTTCTGTCCTCTTATGCAGTGACTCTCTGTATGGTATTTTATGCAAATTAAATAGAAGGTCGACAGGCATATTAGCATTTTTAATAGTTTAAATCATTTTGCTCGAGTATCTATGAATTAGATTTTTCAGATGCTTCGCTTGTATTCATACTTACTCTTACCAGGTTAAATTCTATTAGACTAATAAGCCACTGCATTTCTTAAGTGATATTAGTAAAATACGTATAAGGAATTTTAGCTTAAAAGCTTACTTTCACGTCCAGGTTGAGCATGTTGCTAGCGTTGGGTTGGGGTTTGTTTTTTTTTTTGTTTTTTGTTTTTAATCCTATACATCTTACTAAAAATAGTTTACCAAAAGAAAAATCTGTTTTAATTTAATTGTGCTTAAAAAAAAATCCCATCATCTTCCAGGAATAAGTTACAGTATCGTTAGAATTTGAAACTGTAGTCAGCAGAAGAAAAATTCCAAATAAAAGAAATTGTATGGTCAGGATGCGGACATGAATCCATTTAGTGGTCTTTTCACCTTCATTTCCTGTGCTGGGCATTTCACAGTTAATGGTGAAAGGACAGGATTTGGAGACAGCCTGGTGCTTTGCTAGGTGGGGTGGAGGCTTTGCTGGGCGCCTGGGATGGCGGCATCCTCTTGACGCTGATACAGAGAGAAGGGTCATAGCCGTACGAGGACAATGATAGCGGCGCAGCTGCCACCCCCACTGGTACACGCCGCTTGGCTCAGCGCCTGAAGATAACAACACTAAAGCCACGGGAAAACAGAAGAATTGCATTCGTGGGAGCGCTCATCCTCCGGGAGAGGTGAGCAGGCTTCCACCTGCCAAAGTTCCGTGAGTAATGAACGGCCCCGGAAAAATGCATGGATGCCACCACTTTCCACTGCCCTACAACGTTTTTCTATGCCTATCAGCACTTTTAAATGTATGCTTCTCTATCGCCTTCCCGACTGCCATGCTGAATTGGCAGCTTGGAAAGCCGAACCTCCTCTTTCCTGGAGGGGCTGTTTTTTTCAGGGGGAAGAGCGGCGTTAAACATTTAAAATAGGAGAGGAAACTGGGAAAGGAGTAATGTAAATAAAGGCAGCAAGGATGCAAAGGAAGGAGAGTTTAAAACACTGGAGTCGGGCTAGTGCAGAACGAGAGAGTAGATAACAGGCAATGACGCAATGAAAATAGTGCCTGCCTTCTCAGTAGAGAGTCGGGGCTTATTCCCAAAGCATTTAAAACATGGAAACCAAGAAGTACAAAGGAAAAAATCCTCCATGCAAAGAAAACAGTGACTGTGGCAATGAGACAAAAATCTGAGGTGCACAAAAGTCAGAACGTCGGTTGTACCACAGGGAAACACCGTGGGGAGGGTAACCTAGACATCTGCATGCTATAAACCTGGAAGTCTAGGGACAATAGGAAAAGCCATCCAAAGAAATTTAAATCATAATTAATCTAAATTATTTGGCAATGTTATCTTCAGGCTACCTGAATTTCTGGATAATTCAAGGTTAACCTGGGAAGTCCTAACTGTCCTGGTAAGCACAGAGGACTGAATATAGTTTACTCTTTCATTAAAGACTGAGGAGCTCTTCTTGACTTCGTCATCATGAACTACAATTTTTAGTTTTGCTGAATGCCTGTTTTCTCCACGGAGCGCAGCGCTGAAGAGCATGGGCTCTGGAGTGAACCTGAATGCAAACGTGAGCTCTGCTCCTTACCAGTTGCAGGACGGTAATAGCCAGTTATTCATAGGATCTTGTGAGGATGCAATGAGCTAATGGATGTAAATCACTTAACACGGTGTCTGACACACATTAGCACTCAATAAATCTTCATTGTTCTATTATTATCACAATATCCATTCCATGTGAGGAGATAGAAAAGATCTATTCCTTAGTCTGAATATAGTTATCATTTCACCTCTTGTAATCATACCTTTGTTTTCTCAGGCTCAATTCTCTCTGCCTGTAAAATAAGATATACTGGGAGCTGGATTAGGCAGGCCAGGAGAGGAGGGGGAATTTTACCAATTGAAGATTCCAGAAAGGGGAGCCACGGCTTATTTTCATTGATATCTCCATTCTAATGAATTACTATGTAGTTAGGCACAAAGTCCTATTTGTGACTTTTCTGCCATTGCACTAATCATAAAATGGAAATCCACCACTACCTCTGTTTGCTTCTCCCAAAGCTGGGGTTCTAGTTTCTAAATTAACTCCACATGCAGCTAATTATCTCTAGTGGGGGACGAAATTTTTAGATTATTTTTAAAACATTGTTTAGCCTTACATTACTTTCTAAAAATAATACAAAAACAAAGTAAACAAACCAAAAGTACTCAAAAGCACTGAATTTCATGGACCACCGACTCAGGGCCAGCTCCGGACACCGACGCAGGGGCAGCTTCCTAAGGACGCAGGCGTCCCCTCTCCGTACCGCCTGGGAATGGAGTTCAGCATGTGCATACTCAACAGCGCCCAAGAAACAGGAGGCTGTGGGGCAGACAGCAAATAAGTTTTCTGATGAAATCAGAGACTTACATGAATGGCATGGAAAACTGTGGAGTAGGAAACTGACTCCCCACCTCACACAGGATCTCAGGGAAATCTGATGGGTGAGTCTTAGAATGCATAGATGCTCACAGGCCCCATTTTATGCTTTTTTTAGAAAATGGCATTGAACAGCCCAGAGACCTGTCACGTGATCCAGGGAGCCTGCATCATCCGGGTCCCTCCATCACCTCTTCCTTCCCCAGGACAAACCTCCTTCGCATGGAGGAGTTAACAAAATCACAGCCCAAGATGGTATGACAGCAGCTTGATTAATAACGATTATCACAGCAGATGGAAAACTGTAGACAAAACTTTCCATAGAGTAAGTCTACCACAAAATTTCCTGATGAGACAGAAGGATGGTTTGCGACCACACACTTATTCCTTACTGAGCGGAATAAAATTGCTGAATTTCTACTCACCCCTTTTGATAATTTTCACAGATCTCCAGTGGCTTACATTTGAGATTCAGACCCCTCCTTCACGTGTGAAATGTACTGCTTACTATGCGGATGTGTGACACTTCGTAGGGCAGCGAATGGCGCGTTCCTCCTTAAATGTATGCGTGTGCATGTGTCTCTGAGCAAAAGTGACTACAAAGGTATTCTGTTCGGCACTGTGGCTCTCCAGTGGCTATGTGTACTTGGACCTCTGCTGCCGAGAGGAAGCAAGTTTCACACCCACCACCAGAAGGCTTTTTGATCATTTGGGTTGTTTTGCTTCATCCTTGCTTTCTGTTGTTTGATTTCGAGTACAGTGCAGATAGACAGCCTCGGCAGACACGAACCATTAACTCTGGAACACAGAGCCAGCGCCTTTTTTATTCCCTCCCTCCCGCCACAGCCCAGCTCAACACGGAAGAGAAAGGGCCTCGCCCTCCTCCTTGCGCTGCTGCAGGACAGGGGGCCCAAGAGGGCCTCAGCACCCTGGCTGCAGGACAGCCCAGTGACCAGAGCCAAGGCAAGCGGAAAGCAAGCAGCGGCTCTTCTCTTGGCTCCAAAGAGCCTGCCGGTGCTGGGTAGAGATGCCAGTCGGTGCGCAAGTCTTCAGATGCTGCTCTGCTCCTCCTGTCCCGTACCAAAGGGAGCCCCCTCCAGCAACTTCGCTTAATTAACCTGCTCAGAGAAGCTGGAAAACCCCTTCAGCTGAATAGTCCACAAACTGAGCGCCAACTGCCAGCAGGTTCCTGTCATGTGGTCATGTGTACTGCTCAGAGTACGGACGGCCCTACCAAATACTCTGCGTTCCTGCTCCACTCTTAATCAAAAGGAGAATACAGGCCGGGCGCGGTGGCTCAAGCTTGTAATCCCAGCACTTTGGGATGCCGAGGCGGGTGGATCACGAGGTCAAGAGATCGAGACCATCCTGGTCAACATGGTGAAACCCCGTCTCTACTAAAAATACAAAAAATTAGCTGGGCATGGTGGTGCATGCCTGTAATCCCAGCTACTCAGGAGGCTGAGGCAGGAGAATTGCCTGAACCCAGGAGGCGGAGGTTGCGGTGAGCCGAGATCGCGCCATTGCACTCCAGCCTGGGTAACAAGAGCGAAACTCCGTCTCAAAAAAAAAAAGGAGAATGCATTTGCTAAGCAAACCCGAACACACGCACTCACCCTGTACCAGTGAGAGGCGTTAGGCAGGGGAAGATGGGGAGCTGAGGCATTTCTGTACCGTGGAGTTTTAAGCTACTGGCCACCAATGGTCCTGGTGAAGGCCGAGGGGCCAAGCCAGGACACTGGGCGGGAGCTTGCAGGTCTGGGTTCCGGTTCCAGCCTTCTCTCCTCACTTGCCTGCCTTCCTGCCTGCCTGTTTTTTGGCCTAGTCACTTGTCCTCCCTCACAATCAGCTTCCCATCTGTAAAAGGTGTCAGGAATTCACGGGACTGTTGCAAGAACCTATGAAATCATGAAGGCGGAAGCACTTTGTAAACTCTAAGGAATTACACGAGTGTGAGGTCCCTGGCCATGTCTGAATAGCATGACTGCTGCCTTCCTCATGAAGCAACAGGATTGAGAAGCAGGTTAGGAATGGAGGTGCCCTCTCAGCCTCACCTATCCCCTCTGAGATCCATGTGTGCTTATCTGGCCCCACTGATAGTCAGACTACCACGGATGGCTCCGTTAAAAAATAGGGCAATGTGTATCGCCTGTTAAATAGGGAAATTGGGTCTGATGAATGTTCCAAGTAAGAGTTTGGGGACCAGAGAGCCAGGGTTTAAACCATTCCTCTTCCCCTGGCTGTATGACACAGAGCACATTACTTAATCTCAAGAAGCCTCCGTTTCCTCAACTGTAAAATGGGGTGACATGACATTGCCCTTCTTAGGGTTATGGTAATGATTAAAGGAGAGACTGCACATTAACCATTTGTCCCAGTACCTGGCAGGCAGCCGGGTCAGTAAGTGCTACCCAACCTTTGTACCGTGGCTCCAGACTATTGTTTGTAAATATAGTAGGCATGACAGGAATTGGTGGTGTTCAACCATTCATTTCAGCTACTTTCTCAAGCCATCCAAGGCTTTGTTCAAATGCTACCACCTCCAGAAAACCTTTCTTGATCCAGTCCCCAAGGCTGCTCCCCACGATGTACTCATTTAATTGTTAGGGTTGGGACCAGCTTCGTGGCCACAGGAACTGTGCAGTGGTAACGAGCCCTCACTCACCAAGACCACAGTTGGCTTCGCGCTCAGTTGTCATTTTGATCAAGGGACCTTGCATTTCCACTTGGCACTGGTCCCTGCAAATTATGTAGCTGGTCCAGGTGACCATATTTCATTTTTGCCCCAATTCTGTCTTAGAAATAGTGTAATTTGTTGTTAACATGACTTTTAGAATACACAATTTGTCCTCATTATTCACGAGTTCCATAACTGTGACTTTGCCCACTTGCTGAATTTAGGTAACCCCCCAATCCACACTCGTGGCACTTTCACGATCAATTGCAGATGTGTGCAGAGCGGAGAAAAACTTGAAGCACCCCATGCCCCCTCCCAGGTGAGGTCAGACAAGGGGATGCTCTGCCTGTTTGTTTTAATTTTCAACTTGTAAACAAGTGTCCTCTTCATGGTACGTTCAGGGACATATGTTTTGTGCCTTAGTGCTTTTTGGTGATGCTATTGCTGTTGAAAATGGCCCCAAGGGTCGTGCTGCAGTGCACCCAGCGTCCCTAAGCGCAAGAAGGCTGTGATGTGCCTTACGGACCGACGGAGAAAGTGCATCTCCAGGTATGCTTTGTTCACCCGTCAGTTATGACGCTGTTGGCCATGAGCGCAGTGTTAATGACTGTGTTAAATATCACGTCTGTGAACAGACACACACATGAAGACAAGGTCTGTATTGATCAATGGACAAAATGTCGTGACCAGATACTCACAGGAACCTGACCCCGTGTCTCCTCTAGGAAGAACAGTTCAGGATTCGCTGAATTCAGTGTTCACAGAGACTTCATAGAACATTACTACCACAAATAACAGGCATCGCCTGTAACTCCCTTAAGGTTGATGACCCATTTTATTTATTTTCTCTCCTTCCGATCATCACCTTTGTCTCTTCTATGTGCCTAGGAGAGTGCTATGAATATACTGGTATTCAGAAACGTTAACTGAATTAAGTAGCGATTCTGTCTTTGAAGAAATGTTAACAGTTGCTTGTCGATTCTGAGACTTTGTGGCTTGTTTCACACTACATCAAGCTCCCTTTGTGAGACCCTGGGCACGTGAAAGGCTACCGTGCAAAACTCCTAGCTACTCTCATTCTTTTCTTTGCTGAAATGAAACAGTATAGCAGGAAACAGTTATGGAATAATGCACCTAAATTCTTTATAGTCCTAAGACAAAATATTGAAGACCCAGACTTGAAATATGTTCAGGAGTTCAGGAAAGAGTTGTCATAGAGTTCTAATGGGATATATAGCAAATGAAGGGGTCTGTGTCTTGAGGAAACTTCTGGAGAGGGGAGAGCTCCAACTCTGAGTTCCTCTTGAACGAACCATGTATAAGGGTCACCTGGAATAAACAGCCTGGAAAGAAATGGCACCCACTACTTAGGAGAGGAGTTACAGACTTCCAGAATAAATAGCCTACTTAGCCTCTATCTAAAGCAGATGGGATTACGGGATCCAGGCCGGAAGTGACCTAGCATCTGCAAAATGCAGAAATAGACTAAATGATTTTTCTCAGTGGTCACTGGGATGATGTTCATGTCCATTCTGCCATAGGTGAGCCACAGGTGAGCGTATTTGCTTTTCTTTCTTTCTTTTTTTTTAGAGCCGGAGTTTCACCATGTTACCCAGGCTGGTCTCGAACTTCTGGGCTCACGCAATCCACCTGCCTCAGCCTCCCAAAGTGCTGGGATTACAAGCGCCAGCCACCACACCCGGCTGGTGAGCCTATTTTCTAATTATGAAAAATATCTGTTCTCTATTAGCTGAGTCTGAAACCTACTGAGGTCTATCATGATCCCCTTTAGGAAGAAGAGAATTTGACTTGGTTATTTTATTCAAGGTATTTGAGGAATGACAGTGTTGAAAGGAGTCAAAAGGAATGAGCACCTGGCACCTAGACACAACTGCTCCACCCACCCCACCTCCACGTTCATGGTCCTGGCTACTGGCTCTGCCCTCCTTCCATGGAGGCATCTCCGTAGCCAGATAGGTTTCTTCCAAAGTGGCCATCTTCAAAAATGATCTGCACAGACTGTGAGGTAAACAAGTAAGGCTGAGATAGACCTGCCCCTGAGAAAGACAAGGTTCAGATTTGAGAGACAACCCATTGATGAAACAGACAAAAAAGCATAGCAGGTAATAAAGAAGCTATGCATGTGTCCTGACAGCTGATGAATATAATCTGCTAGACAATGTGCCTTTTGAGAAGAGAAAGTAAAAGAGCCTTACCACACTCAATGACGTGTCTCTTTGGGTTTGGCTGGTAAAAAGCAAAAGCTTATGTGAATTGAAAGGCAGGCAGGAAAGAGGAGGCTTCAGCTGAAGGAGCAGCAGTCCATAAAGAACTGGCAGGAGGGAAGAGCAGGTAACACGTGCGGGTCTAGAAATAGCGCACTTGGGTTAGAGGGGAGAGTGTAGCTGAATGTGGGATGGGAGGCGACGATCAAACCTCAATTGCTCGGTTGAGCTAGATGATAAAAGCCCCATGAATTCAAGGTAAAGGGCCATGTTCTCCAGCAGAAGTGGGGATTTCCCACACATCTTCCAGGAGGAGAAGGATGTACTTAGAACTGCAATTAGAAAAAGATAACAGCAACGGTGGTGCATGGATGACTGAGGAGAGATGAGAACAGGCAGAGAGCCTGGTCAGGAGCCTTGGCAGGGAAGAAGGAGTTGGGAACCCATGAGCATGATAAGGAGAAGACTGGGTCTGTGGTCGTGGAGCCTGGGTGATGAAGGAAGGCGGGAGAGGCACGGGGAGAAAGGATTCAGAGACGGGCTTTTGCGCCGCAGTGACTGGGAAGCAGAGGTGTTGGTGAGTGAGGTAGAGGGAACATTTTGGCATGTGGTGTTTGAAGATGCTGGAAGCAATTGAAAGTTGGCAGAGTCTGGATATGACTTCATCTGAATTGCATTTCAGATATTAACTCACCAACCGTTCCAACTTTGTTTCTTTGTTACCTACTAACATTTCTCAAAGAGAGGATGTCCAGGCCCTGATTTCTCAGACCTGGGGTCATCTAGGCAGGGTTTAGCCTGGTTCTGATATACTCGTGTGTTTACCCAAAGATTCTGAGTGGAGATTGTAACATCTTTGGACTTCAGGCTACTTTAGGAATTAGTAAAATCCTTATGTTACTCTTTCTGCCACCACCCTCCCCCTATCTTATCCTTCCAATTACACACACACACACACACACACACACACACACACACACACACAGAGTTGAGTTTCTATTATTCAAAGCTCAGTGCTAGCAATGGTGAAGAACACATACAGAGCTAAATAAGATACCATGCGGTCTTCAAAAGAGCCTACAATCTGGTGGGGACTTCAATGGTTGGCTGGATTAAGCACTTTCCATGCACCGAACACTAAGCTAGGAGGCATTAGAGGCAGAATGACCTAGCGGTTAGGCAGGGACTGTGGTGCTCTGGAGCCAGATTAGCTGGACTATGAGTTTCGCTCTCCTGCTTATTCTCTGTGAACATTGGCAATCAAATGTCCTGGCGCCTCAGGTTTCTTACCTATAAAATGGGAGTCCCAATGATTACTTTGTAGGATTTTATGAAGATCAACTAAGTTGATAAATATAACCGACCACAATGTGTGCTAAGAGCATGTATGAGCTCTTATTTATGAGTTATTTATGAACTCAAACATGTTCGTAGTAGGGAATAAGCACTCCATAAATGCTAGCTATTATTATCTTTGCTCCAGGGTGCCATGGAATGAAAGAACTGTGGTGGGGATCAAGATCAGTGCTCACTCAGCAGCATTGCAATACATCCTGCTACAGGGTGGAGTGAACTAAAGAAGGATGCTATGAATCTCAATCTGACCCGTAATCTCAAAACTGGAGACGATTTTTAAATGGCCGATAATTAAATAATCAGTGATGATTAGAGTCGCTAATACAATTTCCCAATTTAAGCTTATCCCACAAAGAACCATTTAACACTATTTGATTGTGATAATGAATTAGATTGGCCAGGTAGTCTTCTTTTTGATTTTGTGAACTATCCCTGGAGATG
Organism: Sapajus apella; assembly: GCF_009761245.1. NCBI lineage: Eukaryota > Metazoa > Chordata > Mammalia > Primates > Cebidae > Sapajus > Sapajus apella. The sequence goes on from NW_022436989.1 coordinate 4,568,669, forward strand.
TGGCTTATTGAAAAATTTATTTCTAATTTCCTGTGGCTGAAACCAGCTTGCTATAATTAATAAATAAGCTGATGGATTGTTAGAGATGTCAAGTTACAGTCAAGCAACTGACGGCTCTTGGTGAATTAGCAAGAAGTATATATACACACAGTCACATGAGGTCAGCTTGAGGCTGCAAGGGTGGGCTCTGTGTTGCACAGAAATGAATTACAGCACAGGAGCTGGCTGCTCGCTCTCCACCAAGCCAATGTGGTAAAGTCCAGACCAGGCTGGCTTTCCCTTGTGCTCCCCATAGCACTTTTCCATTTTTTTCTTCGAGATGCTTTTCAATCACCACCTTAAATTTGCCATCTGGTCAACCCCTAAGGACTAAGCTTGGATCACGCTTCTGCTCAGGCTAGGTCGGGTAAGATATTTGCCTAGAGTGGCCCTAGAGCACATAATCCAAAGGGAAAATATCAGCCCTAGCCAACAATGAAAGCCAGAGTTCAGCACCGATAGAGTTGTATCAAGCACCAAGACAGAGAGACAAAAGTGAAACGGCAACGAAAAATGAGAGGTAAATCCGAAATCAAAAAGCTTTGAAGTGGCCCGAGAGCAAATGTGTGTATCCCAGGGAAAGCGGTCCTGATGTGCAGGGGGATTCCAGGCCCCGTCTCACTGGGCGCGAGCCTAGAGCTGGACAGGAGGGTAGCTACTTAGAGACGTGTCTTCTCTACACTAAGCAGTAAGCCTTTCAAAAGGCTTGACATACCTCTTGTCGTTTTTGTGACCCCCATAGGGTCTGAGATACGGTAGACACTTAACAAATATTTGTTAAATGAATGAAGGAATCATCAATATAGTTGAGAATGCTACTAGCAGCAATACTATGACCTCAACCACTAATGACACCTGTCACTTGCTGAACCTTGCCTAAGTGCCCCACATCATGCTAAGCACAAGACTATATATATATATATATTTTAATTTAATCCGCACAAAAACCTTCTAAGGTGGATACTATTCTCACCTATTTCATGAATGAGTACACTAAGGTTCAGAGAAGTCATCTCTTCCAAAATTGCATAAATAACAAGCAGCAGAAATAACGAATCTGCAAATGGTCATCTCAGTCCCTGAACTTGGCTACTCCATTGTACCATTTTGGAAGCCCAACCTTGTTTGAACCTGAATTAGATTCCCAAGGTTGTATGAGAGACTTTCCCGTTCTCTTCAACTTCCCACCCAAACTGAGCTGGCCACGCCCTGTGTACTCTTCGGGCACGTCTGCACCACAACAATCAATACCTTGCCAAATCATTGTCTGTTGAGACGAGCATCTTGACGGCAGGGGCTCCTGTTCACTTATGTTCTCCCATTGTGAGTAGCAAAATGCCTGGAATACCGTGAGTGCTCAAGGAAAGTCTGTAGGGCTGATTAATTAGTGAACTCTGAATAAACAATGGTCATTTCGAGGGCTATGTTCTGTGGAGACTTTTTTGATTTTGATCCATGGATTCCCTCAGGTAAGGCCTGAATGATCTGAGAGATAATATAACAGCCTGTTTCAGCGCCTCCCAGCAGCTGCCTTGAGGGCTGGATTTATTGCCCTCTTGAGTGAATGTTGGCCTTCAATTTTGCTGAGCTGTCAAGAGCAGTGATTTTAGGTGTGGGGCTGTTGATTGTCCCCCAAGCTAACTTTTTACGTCAAAAATACCACTCTGCGCTGAAATGGAGGTTGGTTATGAGGTGTTAGCAGGACCTCTGGGCCACCAAGGAGAAGGGCTGGGGAAGCCAAGAGAAACACCCTGCTCCCAGTTTTAAAATGAAATTATTAAAATAAAGGAAGAAATTTGAATCGACAAAAAATGTAAAGCGTCTCGTGAAAAAAAGGAGGGGGGTAATAGTTAACAGAGCAGGCTTCAGAATTCAACAAACTGGTTTCAAATTCTGATTCCTCAGATTGCCTTTGTTATATAAGACAAGTTCCTGATGGTGAGCCTCGGCTGTCTGAAAACCGCTCCAATTCTATAGCAAAGGCTCAATAAAAGGTCATTCTTACTAGCACAGTTAAATGTTATTCATTGACTTAACGAATATTGATTCAGCACCCACTCTGTGCCAGGCACTATGCTTTACTCATTGATGTAGAATGGTGAGCAAGTACTTACAGGGTCTGTGCCCTCATGGAGCATCACGGTGAATAGTAAAAATAGCCATAGGTTCAGTGGGCTCCCTTCTGTATCATCCCTCTTTGACGCGAAACTCAGCCACGTGACTGGCTCTGAGCAATGGCTGGCTAGCCGATACGCCCGAGCAGAGGCTTGGGTAATGCTTGTACCCTGTCCTGCCTGGCTACTCATAGAACTCCCTGCTGCCACCACGATGTGAAGAAGCCCAGGGCAGCCTGCTGGAAGGTGAGAGACACATGGCCTAGCTGCCAGTGTCTCACTGGCCAGCCGCTACCACCTTCTAAAACGTGAGCGAGGCCATCCTGGGGTCATTGCTGCCACATGACCCGCCGGTTGACCAGAGACACTTTAGAGAACTCAGCAGAAATCAGCTGACTGGGCTTAGACCAGAAAAGCTACCCAGTCAGCTCATAGAACTGTGAGCTACATTCATGGTGGTGGTTTTATAAAATTTAGTTTTGGGTAGTTTCTTACACAGCCAGAGCTAGCTGATACAAGTGGGTGGCCTACCACAGGGACCAATACACTGTTTCCATAAGGGACCGGGTAGTGAATATTTCTGCTTTGCAGGCCAGAAGATCTTTGTTGAAACTACTCAGCTCTGCACTTGCAGCTCGAAAGGAGCCATAGCCAATACAGAAATGAGCCTTTGCAGCTGGGTTTGGCCTCATGGCTGTTGTTTGCCAACCCCTGCTCTAGCACAAGAAACAGACATTACTCAAATAATCACAGACAGAAATGTGTGCGTGTAAACTACAATCTCATCTGTGCAGCCAAGGCTCCTCGGGCTGTTAGAAAGCATGATCAGAGAAGCTGCCCCAGGCTGATAACTCAGTTAAGGTGTCTTGGTTAGATTTCCCCAGAAGCAGACCCCGAGATAAGGATTTGAGGATGAGCAGGCTAATCTCAGGAGCAAGTTAGGAGGGTGAAGTGAGGCAAAGAAGAATGCCATATCAGGTGAGTTAGCGAGCGGGTTACCTGCAGGCAAGGGCAGCTTAGTCCCCCGGGGCCTCCAGCTCCCAGCCGCTGTTGTTGGAGGCTGATCCTGGAGGTGTCAACTCTCTGCCTTTCTGTTCTGCCCCCACGCACTCCTGCAGCCAGAGAAAGCACTCGGGCAGAGAGGAGCAGCTTGCAGTAAGAAGCTGAACTGGGAGTGAGGCATGCCAAGGAGATGTGGGTGGGCAGCAGCAGCATCTGCCGCAGAAGGCTTCCCTGTGGGAGGAAGGTCTGACTTGTGCTCTCAAAGATGGGTAGGATGCACAGGTGAGAGAGGCTGCGGCTGAAGGGTAGATGTGGAGGAGGTCGCCTAGGAGGGAAGATACATAGAGAAACGAGTGGAAGTCTGGAGCTAAGCATTTGGGGAAATCCACAGGTAACACCGGCTGAGCCTGGAAGGAGGTTATATCCACCCTAAGGCCATAGTAACCAAGTACCGCAAACTCCTTGACAGAAAACAACAGAATTTTATTCTCTCGCATTTCTGGAGGCCAGAAGTCAGCCATCAAGGTGCCGGCAGGGATGTGCTTACTCTGATGGCTCTAGGGGAGGGTCCTTCCTGGCCTCACTCTAGCTTCTGGTGGTTCCCAGCAATCTTTGGCATTCCTTGTTTTGTGGACCCATCACTGCAATCTCTGCCTCTTCACCCCATGGCTGTCTGCCCTGTGTGTGTGTCTGCGTCCAAATCTTCCCCTTATTCTAAAGACACCAGTCATCAGATGAGGGCCCACCCTGACCCAACAGGACCTCTATTTAACTTCATTACATCTGCAAAGATCCTGTTTCCAAAGAAGGTCACATTAACAGGTGCCGGGAGTTAGTTAGGATGTGAACTTAGCTTTTGGAGGGGATCTAATTCATCCCATAACAGAGACTGAGAAGGAGCAGCCACAGACAGGAGGAAAGTCAGGAGAGCATGCTGTACTGGATGCCCCCAGGGAAGCAGCACTTCAAGGGGGAGCGAGCATCAGGAATAGGATGAAGAGGCCAGGCGCAGCGGCTCACGCCTGTAATCCCAGCACTTTGGGATGGCCGAGGTGGGAAGATTGGTTGAGTCCAGGAGTTCTACACCTGCCTGGGCAACATCGTGAAGACTCCATCTCTATAAAAAATAAAAAATCTAGCCAAGCATGGCCACACACACCTGTAGTCCCAGCTACTCAGGAGGCTGAGCTGGGAGGATGGCTTGAGCCCAGGAACTCAAAGCTGCAGTGGGTCAGTATCACACCACTGCACTCTAGCCTGTGTAACAGAGTAAGGCCCTGTCTCAAAACAAAGAAATAATGGCCGGCAGCGTGGTTCACGCCTGTAATCCCAGCACTTTGTAGGCTGAGGTGAGTGGATCATGAAGTCAGAGTTCAAGACCAGCCTGACCAACATGGTAAAACCCCATCTCTACTAAAAATGCAAAAATTAGCCGGGCTTGGTGGTACATGCCTGTAATCACAGCTACTTGGGAGGCTGAGACAGTAGAATCACTTGAACCCGGGAGGCAGAGGTTGCAGTGAGCAGAGATCGTGTCACTGCACTCCAGCCTGGTGACAGAGTGAGACTCCCTCTCAAAACTAAAAAAACAAAAAACAAATAAATAAGATGAAGACAGGAAAGCATTCACTGGATTTACAAACGGTGAGTTTTCAACTCCATTAAGTTGCTGCGCAGTGAAAGGGAGAAATTGAGGCAATGGTTTATGGGGTTGAGTGAGGATATTTTTTAAGATGGTGGAGATTGAGTATATCCGTGGGAAGGATCCAGTTTTGAGGGGGATGTTGAATACAGAGACAGCAAGGATAGCGCAGGGTCCTGTGACACATTAGACAGGAGAGGGCGGGCTCCTGGGACCAGGCTTCTCTGTAAGGAAAGGAAGCAGCTGTGGGTGGGTGTAGGCTCCAGAATCCTCCCCCTGTGCTTTACACCCCCATTCTTCCGGCCGGATACTCCCCATTGCCAGTCTTAGAATGAAAGCCACCTGGTAACAGCTACCAGCAGGGAGAGCTGTTGTTCCATATTTTCCTAGTATTTCCCTTTTGCAACCCTTTGCCGATGTTTATCAATAAATGCTGTTTGTGTCTACCCAGGGCCCTGCCTAAAAAGACTGTACTGAGAGCATGAAGCATAAGGCTGCGGGGCTTTGGGGGATACGTGCATTATCCTATTCCTCTTGAGAACATCCCCATAAGGAAGCCAAGACAGAATTATCTTCACTTTACACAAGAGGAAATGGAGACTCAAAGTAGTCAAGTGTTCTGGGTAAGATCACATAGATGTAAACCAACATTCTCAGATATTTTGTTGGGGCTTTTTCCAAAAGAAAGAAAGAGAGAGAGAGAGAAAGAAAGAAGGAAAGAAAGAGAGAGAGAGAAAGAAAGAAAGAAGGAAAGAAAGCGAGGTGTCTTTCTTAATTTGATGTTATGAATTGTTTAGAAGTTACGTCAGAACAGGAATATTCTCATTTCCTGGCTTTCTGGAATTTCCAGGAGGGTCATTTTTTTCAAGACTTGCAGAGTAACAAGGAATTTGTACGGCCTTGATGCCCTAGAAATAATAAAGGGGTCTAGTGTCTTGGAAACTAGACTTGCCTTCCTTAGGAAGACCACACAACCAAAGTCAGATGAAACCAAAGGAACCAGGTGAAATGGTACAGGAACTATTTCCCATCATCTGAGAGCATTGTCTATGTCCAGCAAACATTTACCCAGCTCCTATTTTGTGCCAGGAATTGTGCTCAGGACTGAGGGGTAAAAAAGTCTGAGGAATAGGCAGACACACACGTGTCCCATACCACATGGGACAAGCTACCCTGGAGTCTAGGAACACACTCGTGTTTGGGGAATGATGATACTTGAAGGAAATTGGTGGAATATAGAGTCTGAGAAGAGAGGGGAAGGAGGGAGATAAGACCAGGAATGCAATAGTAACAGTGATAATAAAGAATATTTATGTGGCATTTACAGTCCACAAAGCACTTTTTCTTTTTTTTTTCCATCTAATCTTCACAACAGCCCTTTGAGAGGTAAACAGAAATGCAGTTTCCCCCATGTGGGTATCTCTGGGAAATGAGCTCTCCCTAAGCGGCAATATATTCAGAATCCCTCCAGTAAGAAATCTACCCATATTATACTACATATTCATTAGCCTTGTCTTCCTGAATTGTATTTGACAGCTTTTGCCTAGTTTAGGGGTACTCTAACTGATCATGTTTAGCCCACGCAGCGCTCCACAGACTGTCGCGAGCTGAAGGTTCCTGATATCACCAGCTAAACTCTGAATGGGGTTGAAGTCTCAGCCCTGACTTCTCCACATTCTGCCTCCTCAACCAAATGCGTGTTATCTGCTAAGACACAGCGACAGTCCTTCCTGTTCTTTTGTTAACCAATCCTCTCCAACGTGGACACCAAGAATTGATAGCCTCAACTGGAAAACTCATTTAGGCGAATTTCTAAGCAACTCTCCTAACAATGAACTTCCTTCTTAACGAAGTGATTTATACTCACCATTCATTCATCCATCCATTCATTCAATAAATTTATTGAATACCCACCGTAGGCAAGACACACTGATAGACCTTGTGAAGGACTCAAAAATAACAAGACATGCTCAAGGTATTTGCAGTCTAACAGGAAAGATAAGATGAGCACGCAGATATCTCACGGGTAAGTCAAAGTGATAAGTGAGGCCGGGCACGGTGGTTTGCTCTTGTAGTCCCAGGACTTGGGGAGGCCGAGGCAGGAAGATCACTTAAGCTAGGAGTTTGAGACCAGCCCCGCCAACATAGTGAAACCCCATTACTACAAAAAAACCAAAAAAACAAAAAACAGAAGTTAGCCAGGTGTGGTGGTGCACACGTGCAGTCCCAGCTACTCCAGAGGCCGATATGGGGGGATCACTTCCACCCAGGAGTTCAAGGCTGCAGTGAGCTCTGATTACACCACTGCACTGCAGTCTGGGTGACACAGTGAGACCCTGTCTTAAAAAAGAAAAGTGATAAATGAGGAAAGGGAGTTAGGTTCATACATCCCTTTATTTCTTCAGCAATCATTTTGTAAGCACCAGTTATGGGAGGGGAACTATGCTGGGTTCTGTCTCATATGCTGCCTTATTGAATCCTCAGGATGTGGAGATGGAGACTCTGAGCTCCGTTCCCCAGACGGAGAAACTGAGGCTCTCCTTACTTCTTCCAATGGGAGGAACTGCAGGGAGGACGTTTTTTGTTTGTTCTTTCTTTGTCTTATTTTGTTTGTTGTTGTTCATGTTTGAAGTTTGGGAAGAATTTTCATATTTAAGTGGAGAAAGACTTAACATAAAGCTAATGCAGCTTAACCTTCAGGCTTCCTAGCTGACAAGGATCCATTTCAACATCCCAGGAAGAGCCACAGAACTGCGTTCACATCTCCGTGTATTTCTGTAAGATTTGCTGAAGTGATATATTTTGGCATTCTTTTTCTTAAAGAGACTCCCAAATTGTGTACGCTTCGGGTCCCACAAAACCTGGATATACCTTTGCATGTAAAGATGAAATGGAGCACGAGCAGAAGAAGGGGAACGCGCTGAGCAGATGCAGAGGGTGACAGGGAGAAAGGGCGGCACATGTGGGCAGGAATGCGTGTGGCCCCAACACACAGGAGCAAGTCAGGGCTAGGAAGGATGAGGAGGTGACGTTCCCAGCTCCAGGCGCAACCCCAGGCTCATCTGCACCTGCCCCTTCCTCTTGGCACCCAGGGTGGGAGCCCCTCCCCTGCAACTTCCCCTATGGATCATTCCCTCTCCTTCCTGAATCTGGAGCTCCACCTGCTCCAGCTCCTCTGGCCTCTTCCTTGATCCCCCATTGAAAGACAGGCAGGGTGGGAGGGCAGGGAGGGAGGGCGGGGCGGAGTGGGGGCCGGAACCTCCTTTGAGGATTGCCGCTCCCCAAACTCAATCCTCTATTTTCCCTCCATTATTCACGGCTGAAGTTCTTAACAGACACTGTCTTCACTTCCTGCTTCCACATTCTCACCTTGAACAACTTGTCAACTCAATCTAGATCCTCCCCACATCAGCACGAATTCCTGGGACACTGCCGCTGTCAAGCCTCCTGAGTCAGGACAAACAAGAAGTGCTCTTCTGTCCTGATTTTACTTGGTGTCCTGCCTTGGGTTACCCACTTCCCTGGGTTTTCCCCCTATCTCTGTCTCTTCCTTCTCAGTCTCTTGCAAAGGGTTTCCTTCAATGCTGGTGTCCCTTTGGCTTTTGTGTCAACCTCTCTGTTTCTGTCAATCTCAATCAGTATGTCTCCTGGTGTGTCTCACCAGCACTGAGTCTCAGTATGAGCAAACCTGAGCTCACTCTCTCATGCTTCCCCGCCCTCAACCAGACCTGAGACCTGCTTGTCCTACGCTCCCATCCCGGAAAACAGCACCACCACCTGCGTGCGAACCCAAGCCAGAGACCTGTGAGGTGGGCTTGTCGCCTCCTTCTCCCTCCTTTACATCAAATAATGCCAAGACCTGTTCCCTCAGCACCTCAATGTCTCTCAGCCTCTGTCAACTTTTTTTTTTTTTTTAATTGTGACAGAGTCTCACTCTGTCACCCAGGCTGGTGTGCAGTGGCCCTCTCAGCTCACTGCAACTTCCGCCTCTTGGGTTCGTGTGATTCTCCTGCCTTAGCCTCCCAAGTAGCTGGGGCTACAGGTGCGTGCCACCACACCCAGCTAATTGTTTGGTTTTGGTTTTTGGGTTTTTTTGTATTTTGGTAGTAGAACAGGGTTTCACTGTGTTAGCCAGGATGATCTCGGTCTCCTGACCTTGTGATCCACCTGCCTTGGCCTCCCAAAGTGCTGGCATTACAGGCATGAGTCACTTCACCCGGCTGTCACTTCTTTACATCACAGTCCCCAATGCCACAAGCACCCTCTGCCTGAAGTTTCATAACCACGACCCTGCCTTCCTTCTGCCTCTCCCCAGACTGCAGACAGATGATCTTTCTAAAATGCAAATCTATTCATACGGCTCTCCTGCTTAAACCCCTCCGTGGCCTCCCACTGCTCAGGATTAAGCCTGAACTCCCAGACAGGTTTTTCCAGCCTGTGGTAATGGAGCCTGACTCCCTCCTGTCTTCGCTTTCCCTCTCACCGGTGAGGGCTGGATTGAGCTGCTCACACTCCCCTACCCTGGGCCTTGCACCTGCTCCATTTGCCTTCCCATCCCACACCCACTCCATCTTTTCCTGGCTCCCTCCTATGCCTTCTTTGGGTGACTTCAAGTGACTTTAGATATGTCACCTTTTCCAGGAAGTCTTCCCTGACCTTACAGGGGCTCCAGCTGGACACGTCCATGGCACTCCGGTGTGACCCCCACTACCCGCTGAGGTCCTTGAGAGAAGGCACCGGGACTTTGTTGGCCAGCACTGTGTGCACACAGGATCCCAGTGCCTGGCACGTGGAGACTTTCAGGGAATACGTGTTGAATAAGCAGTGAGTGGATTGGATGGAAGTAGAACCCCGTGCCTTGCCTGCCAGGCTGGGGGGTTTGTGTTTCATTCTGTAAGTAAAATGGAGCTACTACAGAATTTGGAACAAGGGAGTGAGTGGACCTCACCCATGCTTTTGAAAGTTTGCTCTGGTTTCTAGAAGAACCATGTAGGAGGCCCTGGCAATGGTCCGTGCAGGCGATAATGAGGCAGTGCACTAGACACAGGAAGGCAGGGAGACGGGACGCAGAAATCACATAGATGGATCCCAACCACTGATTAGATTTGGGGTCGGGGAGCTAGGGGGATGCGCAGAGCAGGGGAAATGGTTGTAGATGCCTCTGGAATTCAAATCCGGAATGGCGCAGGTGTGGTGGCTCACGCCTCTAATCCCAGCACTGTGGGAGGCTGAGGTGGGAGGATCACCTGAGGTCATGAGTTCAAGACCAGACTGGCCAACCCCATCTCTACTAAAAATACAAAAATTAGCTGGGCATGGTGGCACACACCTGTAATCCCAGCTACTTGGGAAGCCGAGGCAGGAGAATCGCTGGAACCCAGGAGGTGGCGGTTGCAGTGAGCTGAGATCATACCACTGAACTCCAGCCTGGGCGACAAGAGGGAGACTGTGTCTCAAAATAATTAAGTTAAATTAATAAATCCAGAATGGCCAGGATGTGATTATTCCCCTACTGTCAAGCAACAGAGGGACGACCCTTGCATCATTTACACTCAGAGACTTTCCAGAACTCCCTCAGTTTCTGCCTGGAGTTTCCCTGAGATGTGTACCCTCTGTTTTCTGAAGTTTGAGGAACCAAGACTTCATTCTTCTGCCATAAACCCTTACATGGAGAGCAAATATTTGCAGAGCATGGAGTAATGATTCTTGTTTTCATGGTTATTTATTCAAACAGAACTTGAATTATAAATTTAACAGTGGCTTGCCCTGGTTTCTCGTCACATGCACAGAGCATAATAACTCCAAGGCGACCCTCCCCGCCAGAACTTTAAAGAAGAGCTACGCAGAAAGTTGTGCACTTGGCTTTTTATTTTGTTTTTCAGTCTTTGAAACTCTCTTCTCACTCTGCCTTGGTGGAGCTGTCTCTGCACACCTGTCCCAGGGCAGCTGCACGGGCCACCACAGTGAGGGACGACACGCCACACTTGCCTAGGCAAAGCAATCGCTGTGCCGGCCAGAGACAGGACCACAAGTCAGGAGGCCTGGCAGGCTCTCCACCGGGTGGAATTGGCAAGAAACTCACGTCTTCTCGGCTGCTTCCCACCAAAGGCAAACTTCAGGGCACAAGGTTAACGGGAACATGACTTGCCATCATCCGGCAGAGCCTCGCCGGGGTTCCCGTGCTCAGCAGTTTCACCGAGCTCAGTATTTCTGAAGCACTTATCTCTGCTGGACAAGCAGTTACTGCTGAAAGCAGGAAGAATAAGGTGGGACTGTTTTCTCTAGGGGAAGTAGGACTTGCCTGTGGCTGCTGCGTTTTCACGTCATGGATGAGGACACACAACTGAGAGTGTGGACCTGGAGGTCAGACCACCTGGAATCAAAGCCCAGCTTGGCCACTTACTAGTGTTGTGATGACCACTTAAGGTCTCTGCAGCTTGGTTTCCTCATCTGTGAAATGGGTATGATAAAAATAACTATTCCCAGGGTTCTTATGAACATTTGATGAAAGAATCCACATAAAGAACAGAGCATTTAGCATACTGTAACCCTTAGCTAGTGTGAGTTCTCACCTGCAGACCCCTTTGGCAGAATAAGTAATAATTCCAATGGCCATCTGTTCCCATGCTGTTTTCAGGGTTTTCCATCCCATGGGCTGCGGCTGCTGCTTTTTCTGCATTCAAGAGATTTTTTTCTCTCTTGACAAGAGCTGCCAGCCAGGCACGATGGCTCTTACCTGTAATCCCAGCACTTTGGGAGGCCAAGGTGGGTGGATCACTTGAGGTCAGGAGTTCAAGACCAGCCTGGCCAACATGGTGAAATCCCATCTCTACTAAAAATACAAAAATTAGCTAGGCATGGTGACACATGCCTGTAATCCCAGCTACTCTGGAGGCTGAGGCAGGAGAATCACTTGAACCTGAGGGCTGGAGGTTGCGGTGAGCCGAGATCGCACCACTATACTCCAGCCTGGACAACAGAGCAAGACTCCACCTCAAAAAAAAAAAAGAAAGGAAGAAAAGAGCTTCCAAAATATACTTGCCCCCAGAAACACTTAGTAACAGCTTCTTTTTCTTTTCTTATTCTTTTTTCTCATTTGTTTTATGGTGGTAAGTTACAAATAATATAAAACTTATTAGTAGTAACATTTAATACATTCATGGTGTTGTGCAATCATCACCACTATCCAGTTCCAGAACATTCCTTCTACCTTGAAAGGAAACACTGTACCCATTTACAGTCACTCTGCATCTCCCATCATCCACCCCATAACCCAGCAACTGCAAATCTGCTTTCTGTATCTGTGGATTTGCCCATTATGGATAGTTCATATAAATGAAATGCTTCCTGTATTCTTAAGACAAAATCCTTTTCTCTTCCACGTGGAAGTAGTAAGCTCCGAAGTCAACAGTAGACCTCGGGGGTCAGGCCCACAGTCAACAGTAGACCTCGGGAGTCAGGCCCACCAGGGTCTAAGCCCCAGCTCTGCCACTACGGACTGGAAGACAGCAGGTGAATCATCCCACATTTCTGCAACTTGCCTTTCTCCTCTAGAAAACAAGGATGATAATCACAAGAGCCTCACCCTTGGGTTATGTGAGGAATAAATGAGCTGACACTTGTCCAGGGTGCTGTCAGTGATTATTAGTATTATTTTCAATTACTCCACACAAGTAATGCAAGCTCATTGAAAAAGACATGGTAAACACAGAAATGCATAAAGAAGAAAATCGACGCTGGGCACGGTGGCTCACACCTGTAATCCCAGCACTTTGAGAGGCTGAGGCGGGTGGATCGGCTGGGGCCGGAAGCTCAAGGCCAGCCTGGCCAACATGATGAAACCCTGTCTCTACAAAATACAAAAATCAGCCAGACGGGGTAGCGCCCACCTGCAATCCCACCTACTGGAGGGAGCTGAGGCAGGAGAATCACTTGAACCCGGGAGGTGGAGGTTGCAGCGAGCCGAGATCACGCCACCAGACTCCAGCCTGGGTGACGGAGTGAGACTCTGTCTCAAAAAAAAAAAAAGAAAAAGAAAGAAAGAAAAAGAAAAGAAAATGGCTCCCATCCCCCTACTGTGCTGTGGGTCGAAGGTCTGGGGCCATGGCTCAGCCCAGGGCTAGCCAACCGCAGCCGCGGCAGCAGAAGTGTTGAGACGTGTGGACGGAGCACAGGCTTTGGAGCTGGGCAGACCCGAGCCTGCCCCTCTGCCCTGTCACTCTGGTGACCTTGGACAAGTCACTTAACTGCCCTGAGCCCTGTGTCTTTATCTGTCACAGTGAATGGGAAACACCTCCTTCCTAAGGTGGATGTGAGAATTTAAGAGATGAATCCCAGCACTTTGGGAGGCGGAGGCAGGAGAATCACTTGAGCCCAGGAGTCTGAGGCCAGCCTGGGCAACGTACCAAGACTCCCATCTCTACAAAAAAAAAAAAGATTTTTAATTAACCAACCATGGTGGCGTATGCCTGTAGTCCCAATTAGTTGGGAGGCTGAGGTGAGAGGATTGCTTGAGGCCGGGAGGTCAAGGCCACAGTGAGTCGTGCTCATGCCACTGTCCTCCAGCCTGGGAGACAAAGTGAGACCCTGCCATAAAGAAATAAATGAATAAATAAGATGCTCAATGGCAAATGCATGACACATAGGGTCTCCACAGCCGCAGGCCTGAGTGGGCCCTGGGGAAGGCAGCACATGGGAAGAGCCATTCGGGTGGCAAGTGCTCCTCCCAAGTGTCTGTGCAGAAGTGACAGGGAAGGTGGGGGCCTTGTGGGGCAGTCAGGATTTCCCGAGATGCCAGGAAGGACTTTGCAGGCAGGAGAAGGTGCTGAGTGCAGCAGGGCTGTGGGCTGCTTCATTTTCCTCCCTAACCTTCACACTCGGTCGCTCCCAGCCCACTATCTCATTCACTCTTCTCCACGTCCCCGTGTTCACAGCAAAGCAGCCTGTGGGTGGTGCAGAAGATGGAGAAGTCGTGAGGGTAATAGCAACAATAGCAATAGTAATAGCTGGCATTTTTATGGAGGGTTGCTGTGTGCCAGGCACCAAGCCAAGCCCTTTCTCACTTCCTCCTCAACTCCAAGGGTGTGGGGAGGGGGCCGAGGGAGCTTCTGCTATAATGGCCTGGCCGTGAGGCGGGGAGGCAGCACAGGGGCTGCTCACGTGCTGGTGTGAAGGCACGCCTGGCTCCTACTGGCCCTGGGCTCTCCCAGCCATGCCACCTTGGAATCTGGGGGACTTCACGCTTCTGGGAAAGGAACAACAAAGAAGGCATACACAGAGTTTTTGTTCAATTCAGAAAGACTCCAGGGAGTAATAGGCCAGCTTCCCTCCGGTATTGGAAGCTACTCTATGAAACTCAAACTCACAGGCCAAAGCTGCATGCTTTTTTCAGAAGGCCAAAGCAAGGCCACCTCAGCTCAGAGTATGCCAAGCTTCAATTAAATGTAAACAGATCCCTTAATGCACAGAAGAGACGAAACGGGGCTGAGGCTGCTTGCTACATTGAGCCTAGATGGCACCAGGGAAGTCTGACTCCTGCCCAAGGGCACGTAGAGATTGGCTGCCGGCGCCTCGGCACATGTACGTGATTGGGAATCATGGGACTGCGGTAGGTTCCATCAAGTAAGTGAGTAGGATTGTTCCTAGCAGTTCTGTGGGTCGCAGATGACTTGCTCCTTTACTGTGCTGAGTAACAACAGATGGCAGGAGAGCTGGGCAAAACCAACCCTCATCTCCGCACCACTAGCTGTGTGACCTTAGGCCAGGCACTTAACCTCTCTGGGTCTCAATTTCCATGCTTTCATTTATGTATCTTTTAAAGAAGGAGTCTCACTCTGCTGCCAGGCTGAAGTGCAGTGTGGCACAGTCTCAGCTCACTGCAACCTCCGCCTCCCAGGTTCAAGCAATTCTCCTGCCTCAACCTCCCGAGTAGCTGGGACTACAGGCATGCACCACCACGCCCAGCTGATTTTTGTATTTTTAGTAGAGACGGGGTTTCACCATGTTGGCCAGGATGGTCTCGAACTCTCAACCTCATGATCGGCAGCCTCGGCCTCCCAAAGTGCTCAGTTGATTTACCTCCATGATTTCAGGAACACACCGGGGTAAATCAGCTAAGCCACCGTGCCCAGCCAATGCCCATGCTTTTATAAGCAGACAGTTAGCTGACAGAAATTCAATTCCCTCTGGCTCTAAAATCCCTCTTCACTCCTTCTCACATGAACTTTTGGAATCAGCAACGAAGGCCAGAGAAGCCATGGCTGCATGCTGGTCTAGATGGAACAACACCCGCCCCAGCAAGAAGAGCCTTGTGTGCAGCACACCGGGGTGTACCTGAAACCATGGACGTAAATCAGCTGCTTGAAAACTATATCATAAGAGGTCTAGAATCACTCAAAACTGATGAGTCAAGAACTGAAGTCTTTTGAAAAAGGACGAACATGCCCCTTTCACTAAGGACCCGCCAACATGGGCCGCGTTCGCACCAAAACCGTGAAGAAGGCGGCCCGGGTCATCATAGAAAAGTACTACACGCGCCTGGGCAACGACTTCCACACGAACAAGCGCGTGTGCGAGGAGATCGCCATTATCCCTAGCAAGAAGCTCCGCAACAAGATAGCAGGCTATGTCACGCATCTAATGAAGCGGATTCAGAGAGGCCCAGGAAGAGGTATCTCCATCAAGCTGCAGGAGGAGGAGAGAGAAAGGAGAGACAATTATGTACCTGAGGTCTCAGCCCTGGATCGGGAGATCATTGAAGTAGATCCTGACACTAAGGAAATGCTGAAACTTTTGGATTTTGGCAGTCTGTCCAACCTGCAGGTCACTCAGCCTACAGTTGGGATGAATTTCAAAACACCTCGGGGACCTGTGTGAATCAATGCTGTATTATTTTCAATAAACCTGGGACAAAAAAAAAAAGAAAAAAGAAAAAGGACGAATATTTTATAAGGCCCCCCGTTTCCTTTCATCTGGTGGCGGTGTTGTTGTTGAGATGGAGTCTCCCTCTGTCATCCAGGCTGGAGTGCAGTGGCTCCATCTCCGCTTAACTGCAACCTCTGTCTCCCGGGCTCCAGCTATTCTCCTGCCTCGGCCTCCCGAGTAGCTGGGATTATAGGTGCCGCGCCACCATGCCTAGCTAATTTTACATTTTTAACAGAGATGGGGTTTCACCACGTTAGCTAGACTGGTCTCGAACTCCTGACCTCAGGTGATCCGCCCGCTTCAGCCTCCCAAAGTGCTGCACCTGGCCCCTTTCAACTGTTTTTTAACTTGATTCTTCACAGGTGGCTTTATTAGGCTTTGGAGTCAGCAGATTTGGGTTGGAACCCCAGTTCCTGGAAAACTTACTCTCTGAACTTGAGTTTCCTCATCTGTAAAGTGAAGCTTCGTTAGGGAAGCTGGCAGGAACCGAGGTCGAATGAAGCAGAGTACATTAAACGCGAGGTGTCTTTCTCATGTCAGCTTTTTGCATAATTCTCAAAGCAAAACACATGTTCATGTGTCCTTGGCTTTTTCTCTCTGGTCTCTTTTAGGTCCTCCAGGATAGGGACAATTTGTATTCTTGGTAACCCCTATAGTACTTGGCACAATAATTAGTAGAATAAATGAATTCACCAATGAACAAAATGGCTCGTTTTTCCCTCAGGTTCTGCCTTCCAGAGTTCACACCATCTCACACTTCATTGTTTCTCTTTCCTCACAGCCAGCATCTCCTCCAGGTAGTAGGTTTAAATCAGTCTCTGGTTGCCTTTTCTGCAAGTCTTAGAGACCGGCCCTTTGGGAAGAGGATTCCTGACATTTGCATCTTGTGTCAGAACACACGCATTTGCATAAGTACCTCTGCTGGGAACCTTGAGGCTCCAGACAACCTGAAGGTAGAAAGTGCTCCTAAGAGGCCAGGCTCGCACCTGTAATCCCAGCACTTTGGGAGGCTGAGGCAGGTGAATAACCTGAGGTTGGGAGTTCAAGACCAACCTGACCAACATGGAGAACCCTCATCTCTACTGAAAATACAAAATTAGCCAGGTGTGGTGGTGCATGCCTGTAATCCCAGCTAACTCGGAGGCTGAGGCAGGACAATCGCTTGAACCCGGGAGGCTGAGGTTGCGGTTGGCCACGATCACGCCATTGCACTCCAGCCTGGGCAACAAGAGCGAAACTCCATTTCAAAAAAAAAAAAAAAAGTGCTCAGAAGAGCAAGGCAAGCCTCCCCGGGAGGGCAGGAAGTGGTAGGCACTTACACGTTGTGCCGGCCCACTCCTTAACGTCCCAGCCAACTTCCCGGGACGGACAGTCGCAGGAAACCACGTTTTTATGCTCATGCTCTTAAAACGTTGTTGTAAGTAAATCAAATTTGTGTCCTGCCTTCTCAGCTTACCAGACCAAGAGCAATGATTATGACTGGGAAGTGGCAAGGAACAGGGTGGAGAAAAATGTCACAAACGAAGACAGAACGTGTCTGAAAGGTAGGACGGGGTATCTGCTTGCTCAGGGGTGCTCCAGCTTCTGTCCCACCTCCTGAGAACCTGCCTGTGCTTCCTTATGCCCACCTCTCCCGGATGAGACTGGAGAATCAAATTCACGCTCCTCCTGGCTCTCCCTCCCTTTACCTGCAGGGATGTAAAAGCCAGAGAGTGAAGCCATGAAATCAGTGCATCCAGAAGATTCATGAGCTCAGAGAGGGCTGGTTGCCTGGTAGAATCAGTAAACTTCATGAGGTGAGAACCACATTTCCGTTCAGCTCTGTGTTCCCAGCGCGAGACAATGCCTCGCCCACTCTGAGTGTTTGTTGAGGGAGTGGATGCCTGGATGCAGGAATAAACCAGTGAACAAACACCGTGCAGCCAGCAGCCATCTCAGCAGGCACTTCAGGTCCCTTTCAAGGCACTAAGACTATACCCGTTTTGCAGCTTGTGGCTTTCACAGCCTGGGCTACTTAGGGGTAACAGGTGAGAAAATATTTGTTGAAGGTTCCAGGACAGTGGAGAGGGCCATTTGTGGGCAGGTCCCAGGAGAAAAAAGGCTGCAGGTGGGGTAGAGCCAGCTGTGCAGGAAGCGGGTGCCGCTGAGCACTGGGGCAGCGCTGCAGGAACCCACGTTGGTCAGGCAGGAGGAAGGAGGAGGAACTAGCCATCTGCACCGCCCACGTGGCCACCCTGAGCCCACAACGCCACCTAGGCTGTCATTTAATTCTTTCAAGAGCCCTGTGAAGTCAGTATTATTATCTCCATTTTATGGAGGAGAAAACTGAGGCTCAGAAAAAAATGAGAAACACAACCAAGGTGAGGAAGCTGGAAAGTGAGTGTTGGGAATTCAACCCAGGTTTCGCCAATTTCAGAGCCAATGTTCTTTCCATCGGCCAGCTCTCTTCTAGGGAAAATTAACATGAGGGATATGTATCACAATGATACACATCATCCAGTGATCCCCCCTGCCTCTCCCCTGCTGCAGCCACCCCAGCCCCAACAGTCCCCAAGTCCTGCTGACTTGTTTTTCTAAGTTTGCCTGGGACCCAAACCCTTCTTTCCATCCCTGGCTCGGCTGATGCCTCATTCCTTCCCCCGTCACCTGTCAGCTAGACCATGGCGGTTCTCTCCTGAAGGACCAGCCCTCTTGCTTGCTCTTCCACGGCCATAGTGTTCTTTGTGGAGTGCAGATTGAAATGTCATTCTCCTGCTCTGCAATGAGGCCCAGACCCCGCTAGGACCTGGCCTGGCTGACCAGCCCAACAGCGTCTCCCTCAACTGGATGTCGATCCTTCAAGAGGTATGTCCACACCTGACAACCGGACCCTCTGAATGTGACCTTATTTGGAAAAAGGTCTCTGCAAATGCCATTAAGTTAAAGGTCTTGCGATGAGGAGATCATCCTGGATTACCCACGTGGGCCCTAAATCCAAGGACAAGTATCCTTTAAGAGGCAGAAGAGAGGCCAGGTGCGGTGGCTATCAAGTGTAATCTCAGCACTTTGGGAGGCCGAGCTGAGTGGATCACTTGAGGTCAGGAGTTTGAGACCAGCCTGGCCAACATGGGGAAACCCTGTCTCTACTAAAAAATACAAAAATTAGCCAGGTGTAGTGGCGTGCGCCTGTAATCCCAGTTACTTGGGAGGCTGAGGCAGGAGAATTGCTTGAACCCGGGAGGCAGAGGCTGCAGTGAGCCGAGATTGCGCCACTGCACTCCAGCCTGGGTGATAGAGTGAGACTCTGTCTCAAAAAAAAAAAAAGGCAGAAAGGCAGAAGAGAAGACACAGACAGAGAGTGGGAGACCACATGAAGACAGAAGCAGAGTGATGCAGCCGCAAGGAACACCTGGGGCCGCCGGGCACTGGAACTTCAAGGGCAAGGGAGGACTCTCACATGGAACCTCTGGAGGGCACATGGCCCTGCCAAACCCTTAATTTTGGACTTTTTGCTTCCAGAGCAACGAGAGAATAAATGTCCGTTGTTTGAAGCCACCCAGTTGGTGGTGATCTGTTTGGCAGGCCTGGGAAACTGACACACCCTCCTCACAGTGCTCTAGCCAGACCGACTGGACGGAAAGGTCTGACAGGCTCCTCAGATCTGCCCTGAGGTTCTCCATCTGGTTCCTTCGCACATGCTGATCCCTCTGCCCAAAACACCTTTCCACTCCCTTACTTATGGAATAACTCCTCTTCCCCCGCCACTTCCTCTGAAGAGTCTTCCCTGGCACACCAGCCAGGCTGGAGTCCACCTAGGGCGTGGTCCTACCTGCGGTACACTTCACTTTTAGAACAATGATACTTTATGATGATTTTTGGTTTCATTGTTTCCTTGGCTGGTAAGTTCCATGAGGGCAGGAACTGCTGGGTCAATATTTTCCCTCTACCTTAGTTCTGTTTCTACCTCTGGCAAGCCTCCCCCATTATGTGAGGAAAGCCCATTTCCAGCCAGAATACAGGAGTGAACCCATGAAAATGGGGTGGGGAGTGCAAACAGAGAATGAAAGGACTTAGTGTCATCTTTAGCCACGGTGGCCGGTCATCCCAGAGGCCAGAATCGCTCCTGGGCTTCCTGGTCATGTGAGGTAAAGTCTCTTCTTCTTTTTTCCTTTTTTTTTTTTGAGATGGAGTCTTGCTGGAGGGCACTGGTGCCATCTCGGCTCACCACAACCTCCGCCTCCAGGGCTCAAGCAATTCTCCTGCCTCCGCCTCTTGAGTAGCTAAGACTACAGGCACATGCCATCACGCCCAGCTAATTTTTGTATTTTTAGTAGAGACGGGGTTTCACCATGTTGGTCAGGCTGGTCTCGAACTCCTGACCTCATGATCTTCTTACCTTGGCCTCCCAAAGTGCTGGGATTACAGGTGTGAACCACCACGCCTGGCCGTAAAGTCTCTTCATTCTTCACACTAGTCTGAGTCTGTTTTCAGACACCTGTGACTGAAAGGATCCCAGCAGAGACGATGCTTCCGCTATTTGAAAGGTACCAGCTCACACATCCCCGTGGATGTTCTAAGAGGGAGTTGCTAAATCCCTGTTAGTGAGGCACTGGGGCTCAAGGGACCTTGTCATGTGCCCAAGCTCTCGCCATCGTGAAGTGGGCTGGCCGGAATCTGCACCCTACGCACGAGACAGGCAGGCAGGAAGATCAGCAAAGGCCTGAAGAGAGTTAGCAGCCCAGTGTCAGGCCCGAAAGCCCTCCGAATACAAATCACAAGAATTGGAGTACAAACAGCAACAACGAAACTCACGGTGCCTAAAATACCCCGTTTTGTTTCCTACAAAGTCTGTGACACCGTGAACCAGGGTTTCTCCACACTGACGTTGAGGACCTAATTCTAATCAGGAGCCTCCTTCAATCTCTTACACATCTGCATTCTGATTATTTTGCATCTTTAGTGATGGGACTGTGAGTACCTAGCAAGTGATGAGCCACACATCCCGACAGCCTGTGTTTAGCATTTATTTAATTTATGTATTTATGTTTCTGGAGACAGGGTCTTGCTCTGTCGCCCAGGCTGGAGTGCAGTGGCACCACCTCAGCTCACTGCAGCCTCAACATCCCAGGCTCAAGCAATCCTCCCACCTCAGCCCGCTGAGTAGCTGGGACTACAGGCGTACGCCACCTCTCAGGGCTAATTTTTGTTTTTTGTAGAGACGAGGTTTCACTACGTTACCCAGGTTGGTCTTGAACTCCTGGCTCAAGTGATCCTCCCACCTCAGACTCCCAAAGTGCTGGGATTACAGGCATGAGCCACAGAGCCTAGCCTGTGTCTGCCATTTAAAACAAACCATGTGGGGCCCGGATGGTGGCATGCACTTGTAATCCCATTTGCTAGGGAGGCTGAAGCAGGAGGACCACTTGAGCCCAGGAGTTCAAGGTGACAGTGAGCTATGATCACACCAGTGCATTCCAGCCTGGGTGACAGAGCAAGAGTCCATGTCTAGAAATACAAAACAAGTTTTTTAAAAAAAATTGTTTTAATAAATAAAAATGAAACAGTGGTTCTCTGCTCTTGGCTTAGGAAATCGAGGTCTCTCAGGGCCTGGAAGGAGGGACCTTCTAAGGGACAGCTTCATTTCAGACAGTGGCACTGAAAGCATAGGAGAGGGGAAGTGAGGCTTTGTCAGTAGCTAGTACCCTGGCTACTGGTGCTCAGGCTCAGAGGGCCTGGTTCCCATTAACCAACACTGATGCCCTCACCTCCTTCACACTCTCGCCTCCCAGATTCTGGTGGTGCCAGGTGGGAAACACACATTCCACACCTGCTGTGAATACAGAGCTCTTCAGTGAACAGAGTCTCCTTCCTCTGTCCCGAACAAGGAGAAAGGGGAAATGTCCTCTTTGCTCATGGGTGTCATTGTCTGATCACCCTCTGTCCCACCCTCAGGGCACCTGGATCAATATTAAATAGCTGAGGGGTCGGCTCAGCAATTGAGTCCCATGGCTTCTGCAGCATGGACCAAGCACGGATTTCAGAAAAATGTATGTGAACATGCTCTAAGACCAAGCTCATAAGGGAGGAAGATTAGATAAGCCAAGCTAAGTGCAAATTCATTAATATTTTACGGTACTTAAAAAAATGACATTATTTCACTTAAACATTTGGCTATGGGTTAGAAGTGAACTCTGAAAACACCAAAAGGGAGAATATACTATTCTCACTTCCAAAGAAATAATATTTTCTCCTCATTTCCCTTTAATTTGCGTTGAGAAATGTAATGAGCCCCCATTGTTTCACCAGCTCAGCGCCAGCCGCATTCCGGGGAACTGTCTCCCCTGCTCCCTTGCCCCCTGTACACATGTGGTGCCTTCAATATGGCACCGTGGGAGACTGCCTCTTGCGACAAGGGCCTGGCTCTTGGCACTGACCATTGGTCAAGAGGTGGGCACCTGATCCAAACGGGCCAATCAGAGCCCTCCCCCAGGATTTGGGAACTGCAACTGACAAAAGAAGTCAGTCTCTCTCTGGGTGTCTGAAAATGAAGGCATGTAAATGCAGAAGCAGTTGGCAGCCCTGTTCCACCATGTGGACTGAGGAATAGAAAATGCCAATCAGCAGAAAGAGAATCAGAGGGAAGGAGAGGAGAGCAAATCCAGACAGCATTTGAGCTTCCAGTTCTAGCTGCTTGCAAGGCCTATCCATATTCCTCTTTTGGATTCCATTGAATCCAAGTAGCCTTATAATAAAATTCTTTTTTGGCTTAAACTCACTTAAGTTGGATTTCTCTTCCTTGCAACCAAAGAGTTTTAACTAATATGAGAACATAGTCCTATTTCAGTCTCGCTTACATGCTAATCTTAAATTCCTCAACCATTTTACTTTGTGACTTCAAAATGAAAAAAAAGTGAAAATATTTGAGTTAGACTCTTATGCAAATTAGACTGCAATCATTCTCTTGGACTGTTTCTTCCCAGAACACTGGGAGCATTTTGCTCCATGCTGGAAGGGATTAAGTACAAGCTAGAAATCTAAAAAAATGACTAGGTCGGTGATATGGCCGTCCATGGTGGATGGTGGTGTTTTTATGATTGTCACTAGGAATTAGATTTTCTCTCATTTTAAAGTCCATTTGCTATTGTGATATGTTCTCTTTTGATGATCTAGGGAAGTCAAATGACCTCTGATCTTTAGGCCTGTCAGCAATCCCCCTGGACACACCACATCCCATGAGCCACACCCACAGTCCGTGGTCTTTGGTGTGCCACTTCCTGTGGAAGCTGCCTGTCTACCGGAATTAGCCTTTTCATAGGCAAGGCCCTGTTGGGGAAGGTGACAGGGAGCTGTCCAACCAAGGCTCTGGGAAGGAGCTGAACAAACAGAAAGCCAGTCTGCAAGACTCATAGGAATGACTCCCTGGGGGTCATTCTTTCTAATCAACAACAACAGCAAAACAAAGGTGATATTGCCTCATCATCTTTCTTTCTAAAGGTAGATGTTTAACATTTTTGTTTTTATTTATTTATTTATTTGTTTATTTTTGAGACAGAGTCTTGCTCTGTCACCCAGGCTGGAGTGCAGTGACGCGATCTAGGCTCACTGCAACCTCCACCTCCCGGGTTCAAGTTATTCTCCTGCCTCAGCCTCCTGAGTAGCTGGGATTACAGGCGCGAGCCACCACACCCAGCTAATTTTTGTATTTTTAGTAGAGACAGGGTTTCACCATGTTGGTCAGAATGGTCTTGATCGCTTGACCTCATGATCTGCCCGCCTTGGCCTCTCAAAGTGCTGGGATTACAGGCGTGTGTTTTAACATTTTTTTGAAAACCATGGAACTGGGCTAGGTTTGGTGGCTTGTGCCCGTAATCCTGGCACAGTGGGAGAACGAGAAAGGCAGATCAATTGAACCCAGGAATTTGAGACCAGCCTGGGCAACATGGCAAAACCCTGTTTCCACCAAAAAAAAAAAAAAAAAAAAGCCAGGCAGCACACGCCTGTTGTCCCAGCTACTCAGGAGGCTGAGACAGGAGGATCCCTTGGGCCTGGGAAGTCGGGCCTGCAGTGGGCCATGATTGCACCACTGAGCTTCCGCCTAGGTGATGGAGAAAGACCCTATCTCAAAACAAAACAACGCAACCCAACAGAGCATGAAACTAGATAAGCTCCTGCCTCATATGTACTCGGGATCTTTCAGTTTTCTCCTATTAATAAATACAAATAACCCAAAAGCCACTGGACTTGACCAAAGACAAGGAGGCATGTGGCTAGCACATGGCCAGCATGCATGGGCATAACTGTAGTCAGATATCAAAACCCAAAGGCTGGTGGAAACGCTCCCAGCCCGGTCCGTGCCCTCCCTTATCAGGGTGAGTGTGCCTTTGATCCCAGTGAGCCTCAGAAGCCTCAGCAGCATATCAGTCATCATTTCGACTCTAATTAGAAACGATTTCTTTGTTCCTAGCCCAAGTTCAATCAGCATTTCAGTTAAACAGGTTAAAAAAAATATTTAAAGTTGGAAAGAATCTCCGAGTCATTTGGCCCAAAAGGTTTATTCGAAAGATGAAGAGATGAAGTCACTTGTTCAAGACTGCACAGCCAGTTAGCAGAGGACTTGAGGGCAGAATTCCTGTCACTCCTCACTCCTAGTTCCAGGCTCTTAAAAACAAGCACTTTTCAGAACGTGCTCAGGGCCTCACCCCGCACCTCGCTGCTCCTGGGCAGCCCTGCCTGTGTCCAGGCGGTAGATGTCTAAGAAATCAGGGGCACTGGCTTTTCTGCATTCTCCAGGGAGAAAGTTCCAAGGCGCTGAGGCCGGTGCAGCAGGTTTTCAAAGGCCTGCAGCAGGAGTTCTGCTCGCAGGGATTCTGTCCAGATGTCCTCATGTCCCCTCTGCACATGAAAGCCTCACACTGCTACTGTCCCGTCCAGTCCCCCCTGCCTCCTGCAGCAACAGTGCTGCCCGAGGCTCCCCCCAGCCCCGGGGCACACATTCAAAACACCTAGGAATGCCGCGGAGAACTCCTGCCTGGAAGGACAGGCCGCGCCTGCAGGGCGCTGAGATGGATGCAGGGACCTGGCCTTTTCCTCCCGTCAGCGAGTTGCCCCCACTGGTCATTTGCTGTGGCAGGGCAGAAGAAAACAGTGAAATCACAGGGCACACAGAAGTCCAAGCAACACATAACCCACACTCGGAGGAGAGTTCCCAACTGCTAAGCAGCTTGAATGGGAAA
Source organism: Sapajus apella (assembly GCF_009761245.1). Lineage (NCBI taxonomy): Eukaryota > Metazoa > Chordata > Mammalia > Primates > Cebidae > Sapajus > Sapajus apella. Next base: position 4,593,601 of record NW_022436989.1, read on the forward strand.
GCGAGAAAAGCATGGGGTTTTCACACAGCAGGTGGAGTTCCACGCAAACTGTCCGAAGCACCTTGCTAATCATCAGCGATGGCACCTCTGTTCAATTTCAAGGAGTGCAGTTTCAGGGGTGGTTTTCCCCCTTGGAAAAGAGGCGGTCAAAACAACATAACTTCGTTTTAAGCTTAGGATGTGAAACAAACTGATGTCATGACTCCTTGGTGTTCCAGGTGAGGGACAGCGGTGCCACCGTTAGGATCCCTGGCCTGAAGCCAGGACTCCCCTGATAGGATGATGGCTTGTCAGTGAATCCCACTTCCCACTTGCATTTCCAGACACAAGTCTGGTTCCTCTCGATCCACAGACACACACATAAAGAAAGAGTTATATCCTTCTCCTTGCCCTCATCTCCCATTGAACAATGCCTGGGATATGTGGGTTTGGGAGCGTCCATCAGGAAAAACGTGTGGAGGGTTTCTCGACCCCTGTTAGTTTACTTTCTGTGGATGAGGCATGCGTCGGTTGCTACCTGAGCAGAGGTGGCAGCTCCATGCAGGCTGGCTACGAGAAGAAAACTGTTCTCACTCAGATTCTATAAATTACCCGCATTCTCACTTTAATATCAAGTATGATATATATTAGAGTGCATGGTTTTGGCTAGAATCAATCTGGAAGACTGTCAAATAAAACACAAAATGGGAAAATAAATCCAAAGTAAAATTGATGACATGATTTTACTCCCATTACATTCCACTTAACAAATGCATATGTTTTACAATATCTTTAATAATAATTATTAAACATAGTAAAATACTTCCAAACTTGGCTCATTGCATAATTGTACTTCGAGTGAAAAAAAATTATCTGAAGTCTTGTCAATATGCCACTTCCTCCTCCCCCAACCTTTAACAGAAGCAGCCTCCAGTGGAATAATCCAAGCTGTGTTCAAGAAGTTGGCAAGTAGGTCCAATTAAATGTGGTTTTACTGTATTCTGGCGTTTGCATATCTAGTTTGCCAAGAAGTAATCTTTCACAAAAAAAAAAAAGAAAGAAAGAAAAAGAAAAAGAAAAAAAAATCTGTACTGGCCCAGACACAGCCTGGATGGCGCAATGCTTCACATAACTTTACCCCATGACTAAGATAATCTTTTTTTCTTAAATAGCTGTGGAAAACGTATCATACATCCATCATATTCCTATATGAATCACAAAGCACCATCCTTTATGGAGCTTCTTACATTTATGCATGACAAACTGAAATTCATCTTACTAGCTCTGTTTATTTTAATTATTAAACTCAAAAGGGGTTAGCTTTTAGCCACCAGAGCTTGATGTATTTATTCAGGTGTACTCCAGTCGGATTATCTGAACGAGGCTATAAATGATCCTATTGACTATTAAATACCGACCTGTCAAAGCTGCAGTCATACACATTCACAACCCTGGCTATCTGAAACTCAGAGAATAAAATGCTTCTCCAAGCTTTGCGAGTGAAATCCTGGGCAGTTCTTTGCTGATGTTTTACACACCCCTGATCCCTTATGGAGGAGCTGACTCGCGTAGCCCCTTCCAGCTCACCAAGGCTCTACATGAACGATCAGCCGTATCCAAAGTCCAGATGGAAAGCTGTCAACAAAGAGACTCCTTCCACTCTGCCTACTGCATGATTCATCCCTGGCGTGAAGACAGGCCCGGAGATGGACCCACCACCTCGACTCCCATAGGTGAGCCAGGAGAGCACAGGTGCCCACTCCCCACGTCAGCAGGGAGGAATCAGGTCAGAGAGTGCTGGAAAACACACAACCTGGCCTTTGTTACACACCATCATGAGCTCATTAAAAACACATGCAGAAATGGTTAAACAAAATTCTCCAAACCTTTTACAAAATTGCCAGTCTATTAGAAGGACTGAGCTCACAGCAAACTCTCCCTTCCAATGTGTGCAATGGAGCAGCTAATGTCCTTTGGACTCTTGTCTATGGCATCAAGCAGAGGGAAGTTTGGGGGGGGGCTGTTTGTTTTTGATTCTCGTTGTTGTTTTTTAACTTTTTTTAGAGACCAAACTATGAAATATATCAGCCAAAAGAATTATTTCACCAAACATGAATTATGATAGTCATTGCCTTAAAAACTTATAAAAATTACAGAATAAAAGGGGAGATGTGGGTCATTGTAGCGAGCAGAGAAAGAGGAAAAAAAATAGATGACTGTGGCTTGAATGCTGTTGAGCAGTGGCATTGCATCAGAGAGCAAAGTGGACACGCTGAGCGGGGGTTCCGAAGCCATCCAATGCTCAGCCCTGTTGCGTGAAAAAGTTGGGTCCTAAGTTTGATCCCTGCAATATCTACTCAAAGTTTTCTTGTAAGCATCACTGCACACAGCAGCGTTGCTTCCTTTGCACTGCGGCCGTTCAGTAGGTGCGTCTTCCTCCAGATGGATGTTCTTCGCTGTGATGCGGTGTAAGCGTGGATTTGCTCCGCACCACGTCAAGTAGCACAGAGCTGAAGCGAGGCCTGAGGTCGAGCTGCTCCGAGCTCTTCCCTGGCATGTGTCACCTTCTCCTGGTGAGACTGGAGTAAATCATTTAAATCTCTGGGTAAATCATTTTAACATGTGTGCCTCCCCGGGGAGCTGTGCCTGTTTGTTACTATCTATATTAATCATACTTTTTAAAATACTTAAGGTACAAGAGTAAACATGAACCAAAGCTTTCAGTCTTGATTTCCTCAGCCTTAAGAGGAAAAATATCTGTATCCAACGTAGGCTTTGGACTAGTTAATCAGATAGAGATTTGAAAGGGCTTTGAGAGATTTGGGACTTGAGAAAAGAACCAGAAATACAATGTCAGTTATATGAGATGTGCATAGCTGAGCACGTACATGCCTACAAAACCCACCTGAGGATGTGGCGTCTTTCTCATCACTATGGTATTTTCATTTTCATATTTCATGTAGAAACTGCTTTCCTGCTTAAAACTGAAATAAATTTGAAACTGTTAGTGCTTGGTGAATTTAAATCACAAAAACCCACATTGGAAAAAGTCCACGTCGGTAGGAAGACTTTAGAATAAGGAAAAATTTCATCTGAGTGCAAAAAAAAAATTATTGTAATAGTGAGTTCACCTCCAATTTGCACAGCATCTTTTCTCTGAGAGCTTGATGCGTTTGCGTATTCATTTTCATGTTATTCTAAAGAAAAAGGTGACACAGGTATTATTATGCTGGTCTAATGGAGAAATGAGGGTATGAGGGTGGGTTTCCTCAGGTGTTACACGGATAGATCTTCCCCAACTTTCTCTTGAGCCTTCTTTCCAGTAGACGATGCTGAGAGGGGGTGAGAAACATTCCAAGAAACCAAGACCAATGTTCAGATTAAGTGGGAAAATATTCAATTCTCCCATTTCAGCAGCAAACAAGTTTTGAGGATCCCGTCTGGCTGCTGCCCTTGTTCCATTTTCGTCTTTCCCTCCCGCACGTCCAGCAGCAGCCCTGACAGCCCTTGCAGTGACTTAGCCTGCAAGGAGCAGTGCCTCGTTGTGGTTGAACAAATAACATGTTTTGGAAACCCAAGCAACCCTTTTGTAGTTGCAAGCGGAGAGGGAGGGCGGGTGGGTCAGGAGGAGCCTGACGGGGTTTTAGCTCTTAGTGAGCCCGAAGGAGATGGGTCAAAAGACGCCTTCTTTTGGCACCCTCAGAGAACGTTCTGAGGGTGTGTATGTATTTTTTAAATAGTTGATAGGGTCAAGGCAGGAAAAGAAATAGTGCCATTCCAGTCTTAGATTCCATTGGTAAACATAGATTGCAGACAATGGTACGTGTAATCATGGTAAATAGATATTTGCATAATGCAAATTGTATCACTTAGGCATAAGCAGAATGTTGATTTCAAATTCAGACTTGATCAAAGATGTGCCCAGAGCAAAGAATTCGGCCTTTGTATGCCTCTAAACACGGCAAAATCTCATCTCTAAAATGATAGATAGCAGAAGTTTGGGGAAGGTAGGACATATTTGTAAAGAGCACTGAACCCCTTCACCTCCCGTGCCTGCTCCTCCACTTTTAGGATGAATGAACCAGAAGTCACTTTTGCCCCTTACAGCTCTAAGTTTTTGTGATTTTCTATCTGTCTCTGTGGAAAAACATGTGATGCAGCGGTCTGTAAGGGGAGATGATCAGACGTACACCGTAGGTCTTCAAATCATGGGAAACAACTGGGCCATTCTGGTCACTGGATTTTTATAATTTGAGTAACAGAATTAGTTATTTCAAAAGCAACCAGGCCAGAATGCAAGTTTTAAAATTCAGGATACAGATGTAAGCTTGGAGTTGTTTTTGGTTAAAAGGCTTAAACGTTCTGTTCTGTTAGGGGAGAGAAAAAAGCATATATGTACTGTTAAATAAACATAACAATAGGAGGATTGATTGCCTTAGTCTTTGAGGGTGTTACTTGACTGACTTTTAAACAGAAACACTCCAATTACTTAAAATCCTTCCATGCTGGTCAAGCCTACAAACCACCTGTCATATTCTGACTAAAATATTATTTTTACTGCAAGATAAGCACCTTTACAAAGCAAACTGAATAAATGATGACAAACCCTCCCTCCCTCCCCCTTTTGCACAGAAGTGATTCTAGTACTGCTTTGAGACATCGCTCAAGTAAAATAACATATAAATAGAATGTGAGAAATCACCACATTTTCTAGACTTCACACTTACTATGAAAAGCAAAACTTCATTGTGACCCAGCATAGTCCCTAATTTGTTTTTTTCTTTTAACCTAAGGATTTCATCCAATTCCATGTCGTTTATTGTCATGAACCCCCGGAAAATGCCTCAGCTCTTTCATCTGCATGCTCAACCCTCCCTCCGTGGAAATACGCGGTTTGCTGATACCCAGTGGTAAATAGGGCCCATTTCAAATACAGTGTTCATTTTAAATTTGTTTCGATTTTTTCAGAATGGTAGAAAGTCAGACCCAAAAACAAACTTGGCTTAAAAATTCAGTTGTGCAATGGTGTCAAAATCACTTGATGCATAAAATGTACCCTCCTATGGTAAATAAAAGGACATTGAGAAACAGAGAGAACCAGCTATAAAGTATGAATTTTAGTTTGCATCTCAACAAAAATCAGAACCTACAGGAATAGTCCCTCTGCCAGACTTCAGTTTCTTTCAGTTTATTCAGTTGCAAAATCTCGGAGATTTTGAAGAGGTCTTAAACAAATTTTATGCTAAAGGCTCGTGGATAATGACTGTGCTTTGAATATAAACCTGTACCATTTCTCCCCGTCACATGCTTCAGCATGAGACCTTTCTCAAAGACAGGTAGTTATAAAGATACCTTTTATAAATTAGATTTCCTTGAGGTATGGGTCTATGCTCAAACTGTTTCTACTTTGTAAAGCTTTCAAGTGACATTCAGAAACCATTATAAATTAGAAAAAAATGTATTTTTTTTACACTAAATGCAAATCATTGGCACTAACGTCTATGGTAACTATGGCTCACAAACAATGACTACTTTTCTCAAATGTCTTAATTATTGTCCCATTGTGTGTTTCCAAAAATTGTCCAAATAGACATCCTTAAGAAGCACTGCTGTCTAGTAAACAGGTAATTGTCATTTCAGTATTAGTATATCATTTACGTGATATAGTTCCAAAGACATGGTCCACAGAAAAGGTATGTGTATATTTTGAGGCTGCTTTCCAAAACAAATTTTAAGAGAGTCAGATGAAAAATCTAAATGCTCTTACTTTAATCAAAGATCATTTCAGAGCATTAGACATACAAAAAAGGGTCTTTAATAACCCTCTCAGAGGTAAACTGCACGAAATATGACTTTTAAAGTAAAACAAATGTCTCCTGTTTTACAGTTTTAAGTAATATACATTTATAAATCATGCATGATAAAGATATAGCCTTTCAAGCTCGTACATATCAGACGTTAGCTCTGGTTTGGCATAGCATCCATAAGTAAGGGTATGCTGTTCCTCCAAGTTCATACCATTGTATGCGCGTTCTGTATTGAAACAGCTTTAATCTGTCCATAAATGTTTACCAATATTCAAATACATTTTCCACATTCCACTTCATATTAACTACAAATATACCCTTTACAAATGTGAATATTCGGGGCAATATGACTTTTAAAAATTCCTATGTAGTCATATTAACCATACATATTGACATTTAATAAAAGCTACTTGATTTAATGATTAACTACAGAGATTATAACAAACTGTAAATAAGTCATTTCCGTGAATGGACTCTCTATGGGTATCACACGGCCTCTCAAAGCCACTCTAAATATCCTCACTGAAACTGTTACTGACTAATGTGCTACATTTTAAAGCCAAATTGGGTTTTCACTCCTTTCCTGCCAAACTAACTAGAGAGAATGCCTCCTATAGCAAATTGCAAGCTTAACTGCAAACCCATTTCCAAAGATTAGAAAAGGAGATACCTTATTTGGCCATAAGTGCCCCAAAATGCAAGAAAAATTTTGGTTTTGAAATAATTTTTTTTTTTTGTAAACTCCCTACAGCTAAAGAAAAGTACTATGATCACATAAATGTAGGAATTATGATGCACAGTAAATTAGTAAATGTTCGAATCAAATCAGGAGAGTTACCTGGATAATTCATCCCTTTCAAAAAATATGCTGATTTATTTTAAGTACTTGAATATTTTTAGACAAATACTATCCTATGAGATTGAATTACCTGGATGATTAATTCAACAATTTATTTAGTGTAAGCAGATAATTATATTTAGACTTAAAAAGAGGCCCACTTTTCATGCCTTTGTTTCATATCTATGACCTCATCCTTTCTTATTAGTGCTTTAAATTTGGAGTTTAGCTTCTTTCATGAAGATAGATGGTTCTACATTTTAGACCCAGGGATCATATACAAAGATATTTTGCCGTGTTTTTGTAGGCAAAGGTGGAAAATTTTTAACATAAGGGACAAAATCCTGTCAGTGTAAGAAACTTGGACTACAGCCAAAATGAAACTCCTAAAAGCTATTCGCTTTTAAAAAATGAAACTATTGCTTTATTTTTAAAGATGTATCTTTAGCATTTTAATGTCGAGTCATTTCAGTGAAAAGGACGGAGCTTTTCTTTGCTGCACTTCGAATTCACACTCAACTCACTGTACCTTCTCAGCAAATCCAAGCATTGCAACAAACAATTATAACAAAAATTTAGGTCACTACCTACAAATTAAAATCTAAAATTATCTCAGTTTCCTAGTCAGAGCATGTGAAACTTTCCCTCATTATAGTGGAAATCAAAGAATGCGTTAAGCATTATAGAAATAAAATAGTCAAGCCATGCAGGAAATTTTGAGGTCTTAAGACCACTAAAAAAAAATTAATCTGTACAATGGGATTTCTTGAGTCAAGCTTTTATGTAGTCCGTGTATGTTTCATAAGTAACATTTGGAAGCTGGAGATTTTTTAAGTAGTGCCACTTCTTGATGGTAGTTTAAATGATTTACTTGGAAAATGAATATTTTGGCCATTTTAATGTTCACTGTTCTAAAATGTTCATACAGAGTTCCCCTTTCTCCCATCTTTCAATAACCTGTTTGAAGATATTCATAACAAGTAAAGAAAAACTCTATTTGATTCACCTATTAATCTGATAACATACTTAACCAGAAAGGAAATCTGAAACTAGTATCCTTAACATTTTATAACTCTTGGATATTCTTTAGGGTACACCTAACACACAATGCTAGACCCACATAAATCCAGGGCATAATGGGTTATCTCAAGGAAACAGAAGTTTTCAAAAGTAAATAAAACTACATATTTAAAATATACTTATGGATCAGCCAGATGTCAAAGGAGGGATCAATTTTAATGGTTTCTGACATGATTACATGACAAATTAATTTCCTTTTTTAAATGTGGCAAATAAATTATTCCTTCATTTCACTTATCAAATGTGGCAGTTTGTGTAATTAATATTCTGTTCCAGTTTTGCAAAGAATGTTTTAAGAAGTTATTTCTTCCAAATCATGTCAAAATATTATTTTTATAAGCATATCCAGTTAAGATTGTTGAGATAATATTCCTCACTTAAAATTAGATGTTGGTTCGTAAAACTAAATTGTCAAGTAAACACTCAACATCTTTAGGAGCTTTGAGATACTTTGGCCAGTTACTATAGGAACTGAAAATAAAAATTGCCCCTCCCTCCCTTTTTTATAAGCTTGTAACTACCCAAGACATTATTCTATGGGGGTTGAATGTACATTCCTCTTTCACAAGAAACAGTGTTTGGCAGGTTAAAACCAAGGGTGAGTTGCATACTTTAAAAATTGTTTTAGCAAAAAAAAAAAAAAAAGGTGGGGGTGAAATTAGGATTCCAAATTCTGTTATTATATACTTCATGACAAAATCCCTGTGGATTCCTATCCAAAGCCACCAGGTCGTTCGTAAATGGTACATTTTCAAACTTCCGACCTTATACCCCACTTTTGTAGAGGTTAAAAATGTTGACCTTACTATAGGCCATCGAATATAAACATAGTTTACTTCTGACAGTTAACAACATAAAATTTCATAGTCATATCTATATTTAAGGTTGGAAGTTAGAGACAACCTCAGATTTACAAAACCTCTCCGTGCCCACTACTTGACTGCTTGCACTTAGGGTTGTGACCATTCCTCTACAGTATCATCCACGTGTGTGAGTGTTCTGTCAATTTGCTACCCAGCTCAACCAGCAGCGTTTCTCATCCTGACGTGTACCCAACTAGACAAGCATCAAGTTGAGACCATGACAAAAAAATAGGGAATAGAGTTCTTTTAATGGTCCATGTACTTAATTACACGTTTACATTAAAACTCGAGAATTAAAACCTGGGAACTTTTGAGCTCTCCCAGCAACAAAAAGGATGCATGTAGCTAACCGTGAACAATGGCATGCCTGCTAATTCAATTGCCTAGAATTCCAGTCATTAGCCAACCAGTCTTCCAGATTAAAACATCCGGTCTCCTTCAATTTTCCACTTAAACCAGAACACAGGAGAATAGATTTGACCAATCAACCGAGGATAAAATTGCACATGAAAAGTGACTTACAGTGTATGGATTAGTAGTTGTACAGTGCACTTTTAAAAACCTGTGCAGCCATGTAGTTTCATGATTCGTAAGTTTCTAGGGAATTACCTCAACCTTCTTGATCTAGATTGTGAAAATGGGTCACGTTTTTTAAATGTGCATTTAGTATCTTAAGTGATTAGAATGTTTACACATTTCCCATGTGAGTGATTTAAGGCATTCTAATAATCTCATAAGCTCTGAACAGAATAGATATTAAAGATACCCTGTATGATACATATTTAGAATCTATATACTATATAATCACAATAAAAAAAAACCACAAGAAATTCTCAGTTCATATAATTTATTGCAGTTAGCACACAGTTTAAAAATTCACCAACACACCAATAGTACAAAACTAAACAGCATTATAAGTTATTCCCCCCTCAGGAAAATAAAACGTACTATGATTGTCAAAGCTAGATGTCAGTCTAAGTTTTAGAACAAAGGAAGAATGTGAAACTAAGAAAAGGAAAAAGCAATCACTCACAATGACCACAAAAAGAAAATCCAAAAGAAAGTCCGTTTTCTCACAGACATTGATTGTCTTCTCTAAATTAATAAAAATTATTTTAACATAAACTGTATTTAAAAAAAACTAGAAACTCTTCAAGTAACTAAAGATAATGCTCCAAGGCCATTTTCACAGCTTTTTTTGTTTGTTTGTTTGCTTTAAATGCCATTACAGCCAAATTAACACACATTTAACCAAATATTTCCAAAACAGTCCAGCAACACACAATGGAGTTTTCCATTCAGTATCTTAAGCACAAAAATAGGCTATGTTTACAGTAGTTAAGGCGATCAAATTTTAAACAAAAGCAATTAAAAAAAAAAAGGGAAAAACAGCAAACGTTTTCCATGCTACTCCCATAGACCTTATTTGTAAGTGCAAGACAGGAAAACAAACACTGTGCAAAATGCTTTTGCCTTGCGTGCTGGTCATTAAAACCACACGTCAGGCTGCAGCCTCTGCTGCCGCAATACACATAGTCTACTAACCCCCTCCCCATGTCAATCAAGGCAGTCCAGTCCTTTCAGCCTGGGGCTTTTTTCAGTCCATGGAATCTTTTCATGAGTTGGGGGTGGAGGGTGGGGGCGTGGGGAGTAAGGGTGGGAGGGTAAGGAAGAAGGGGAGAAAAAGAAAAGGGGAGCAAACAACAAAAAAGAGAGAGAATGACCTATTGTCAATTTGTGCAGTAGTTATTCTAAAAATGCTCAACTGGGTAAATGTGTACACCTAAACTCTGAGCTGGCATGGGTTTTGTGCAATTAGAAGTTTGTTATAAATGCACACTGCACATGCAAATCTTTAAGCCGTTTGTAAACATTTATATTTTCCTTGTTATGTAGCGAAGTTATCAATTTGCAGCTTAAGTTTTTATTCAGCTTAACAGTTTCAACTTAAAGACAGTGGGAAAGTCAATTTAAATTATATAAAATAAAAATAAAAACAGTGCATTTACGTTCTTCATAACACCAGTTTTTTTCCAAATGGTGCTATTTTTCTAAGGAAATTAAATAATTTTAAACTCACTCGTTAAAGTTATACAATGCAAACAAAGACAAAAAATATATTGAAACTCATGCATTTCTGTAGCGTTAATATTTACTTTTCAAGACTCAACTAAGAGCATCAACACAACCTGTCAAGTTCTTTGACACCCCCCCAGCCCATGTAATCAATTACAGTATACAATAACAGTAATTCACATTTTTAAACACACAGTTCAACACTGCTGAAGCTGCAATATCCTTTTTCATCCCAAGCAAACCTTCACAAGACGGTGTCCCAGTGATCCCAGTGTACTTTCAGCATTTTGCTCACTGGGAACCATCAGAAAACCAGAAGTTGCCACAGAAAGTTTTAAGTCAACTGCTTGTTTAAAAATAGATAATCCAGCATTTCAGAAATTTTCCATTTGGGTCTAAAAGCATTCAGGTTTCCAACAGCCAGAAAAGATTCATGCAATTTGAGACATATAAAGAGGCTAATAAAACTGGAGGGAATTTCTACTTAAAAAAAATAATAATTATAGGGGGAAAAAAAGAGCTCAAAAGACAATGCAGTGTTGACAAAATTAAGCCATATGAAAGCATTTTGTGATAGGACGATTTGTTCAAAAGGGTCTTATTGGCTTACTTCCCCTACCCCCTCAAAGGAAAAACACCTCTCTATTCTGACTTGCTCTAAAGTTTCTTTTATCAGAATGCTAAATTAGTGAGATTCTCATGCTATTCTAAAGTGCAAAAACAAGTTAATATCCCAACTTTTTAGTTCCAGGAAACAAGACTGCTTTTAGACCGTACCACAACTATATAGAGATCTATTTATATATATGTATATATATATATTATTTATATATATATAAAATTATTTCCAAAGTTCTTGAGAGCTATCTTCTAAGGTCCAGTCTCTGACAGTAGGCAAGCTCAGTGCTTCGCTTTTGACCGACAAGGAGTTTACCAACTCACAGTGGAACTTGCGAATGTGTCTGTACAGGTCTCCGGACTGCGTGAACCTGCGCTCACACCACTTGCAGGCGTGCGGCTTCTCGCGGGTGTGCACCACGGCATGGCGGCTCAGGTTGTGCGAGTACTGGAAGCTCTTGCCGCACTGGGTGCACGTGTAGGGCTTCTCCCCCGAGTGAGTCCTCTCGTGGCGCTTGAGGGTGTACATGCAAGAGAAAGTCTTCCCACACAGCGAGCACGTGGGCACGTTGACATCGGCCGCCGGCTTGCTGCGGATGCCGTCCTGCTCGCGGAAGTGCGTGCTCAGGTGGATCTGCAGGATGTGGGGGCTGGGGAAGACCTTGTTGCACAGGGGGCACATGAAGATCTGGCCCGCGGGGCTCAGGATGTTGGAGACGTAGGGGAGCAGGCTGCTCTCCATGCCCCCCTCCACCTGGACGCGCTCGCTCTCCGGGGTCATCATCTCATCATCGCTGGCTTTGTCCTCCCGGTCCAGCTCCCTCAAGACCGAGTCCTCCCTCAGAGGAGCCAGATGGGCCGGCTCATACTGTACCCTGTTATTAGTGCTCACACTTTCTTTCACAGTGCTATGTTCCATGTCATAGTCATTAGTGCCAACATCACTCTCATCACAGGAAGCCTCTTTCTCCACCTTCACCTGCACCAGGTTGCTTCTCAGCACGTCCTGTGAAGAGAAATAAGAGCTGTTCAGATTTTCAACTCCTGAAAGGCTGGACTTGACAGACAGGTCCAGCACACAGTCAACATCTGCCGAATCCCTCACGGAGGTGACAGACCTCTGGGACAAAGACTCTGTTGAGCTGCAGGGGCTGGCTACTGTTTTTCCAGCTGCTGTGGCGTGTGGCTCTGCCTCTCCGGCAGCCTGGGGGATGCCTGCTGAGTCTGAGGGCAATCGCATCCACATGCTCCCAGGCTCGGCCGCCAAGTCCCTTTTGCTGGGCAGGATGTTCAATTTTTCATCTTCTCCTTCATCTTCATCGCTGGGCAAATCGCCTGCCATGTGGCTGCTGCCATCGGAGAGACTCTCGACTTTGTCCGAACAACTTGAAGCATCTTCTTCCTTTTTGGTGCTGTCTGCCTCCGTGGTGGCTTTCTCTTTCAGCTTCTTTTTGCAGACTTTGACAATGTCATACATGTGGAGATAACTGGCAGCTGCTAGCACGTCTTCAATGGGCAAGTCTTTGAACTGGAGTTTCCCTTCATACATGAATTCAAGCAGGAGAGCGAAAGCGGGGGCTGTAACAATGTCGCTGTTCAGATGAACAATGTCTCTTTTGTCCAGCTGGTCCTTGTAAAAGAGGTGGAAATACATGCTGCATGAAGCCAGTACAGCTCGGTGCGCTCGGAACTGGGCATCTCCCACCAGAACAGTGCAGTCACAAAGAAAACCCTGGTGTCTCTGCTCGCTCAGACACTGCAGCAAATGTCTACTATGGTCTGGAAACTCCATACTGTCTTCATAACCTGGGAAGAGAGGAATTTCTCATTAGAGCCTGGTCAGGAACGACTTTTCAGTGCTCTAGTCCCCATATAGAAAAATTAATTCTGCTTTGGCCGCCGTGGTACATGTCCCTGAATTTTAATCAGGCTTATGACCCAAGCACCACCAAATCACACGCACAAGACCCAAAAGCGAGAAGGAAAATGTACACTTTCCGAACTTCCTCACCCCCGCCAAGCAGTTTCCGACACATCTCCATCTTCCTTGAACTTTCAGTCAAGTTTCAAAAGCCTTCCTTTAACTACAGCCTCTCACTAAGAATAAGAATTTAGATCTCTTTCAGAAGAAATTTGATTAACTCTACTTATCAAATTATGTCCTACAAACCCTACAAAATAGCTTTAATTTCAAAGGGAACAACTCATATAACAAACAAAGAAATGTCCCCAGACATATCCTGGAAGACACAAGAAAACTTGTCCGACCATCCTTTATCTTTTTACTTTTGCTACTTGACTGTACTTAGCACAGTTTAAAACACACACACACACACACACACACACACACACACACACACACACACAAATTTGGCTGAATCAAGAAAAAAATGAAATCGCATAATTAGTCCAGAAATTGGCAAACAACTTACTTTTAAAGTCAGAGTGTTACAACAAAAGCCCTGTGTATAAAAACAGATGTTAATGCCTTCAGATTTGCAGGTATAGCACACATGTACGAGATCAGAAGGAACTGCACCAACAGATGGAAAAGATCATCTTTACTATGAACAAATCCAAAGATTTTGAAAAACGAACTGAGAAAAAAAGTTGTATTTCTTTGTAGAAACTGTACTTTTAGAATATTAGGAACCAGAAGGGCTTCATTTAACTCAGAAAATTTTCATCTAAACTTTGATCCATTGCAAGGCAAAATGAGTTTCATATTAAAATTAATTCAAACTTTTAAAAATAAAGGCATACAATGCTGAACTAAAACTCAAAAGCTTTACAGGTTCAACTTTTTTTAAAAAACCTTTTTAGAAAAAGAGAAACTATTTTTTTTCCCCTGGTTCTGCCTTACCTCAGCCAACAGAAAATACTTTGTTTCAATATAATTTGATATATTGGTGTTTTCCCACTAGCTTCTATTCTTGCAAATACTCATCACTGCCCTCCTTTTCTGATGAGGAAAAGTGAAATGGAGGGAGGGGAAAGGCAAAGATGTACAAAGGGTCAGAATTCAACTGCAGTGGGTAAACTCCTCAAAAATAAAGAGGACCCAACTTCCCCTTCCCCGTGACCAGAAGCAAGGCTCCACACCATCCATCTCAGCAAGTGCATTTTGGGAATAGATACACTTAATTGAATATTCAGAAATTACTTCCCTTCTTCCTCCTCTTCTACACTTTGCGCAAGATAGACTAAAAGTTTATCCTAACCCCAAACACATTCTGCAAGATGCCACTGCTAGAATAAACTAAGATTTACAATACAATCACTTTAAGTGCCCCGCAGCTAACATCAATCCTAATCCTTGAGAGGGCTAAAAATAAAGATTGGAGGGCAGCTCACAAGGTAGCCGTGATCAAATTAGGAGGCTGAGAGGACAGAGAGGGACGAAGAAGGAAGCTTATAAACATCTGATCCAGCTGACTGTGGCCATATGGCAGCTGCTGCCCAGATAAAGAGATTAAGAATAGAGGAGTGCGATTACAGCTGTCTGGCCAATTCAGGCAGCTCAAATCTACAAGTTCTAAATTAGTCGCTAACACAAAAACTCCTGCAAATAATTATTGTTATGCTGAAATAAAAGATCTCTTAAATATATATTTGAAAGAGAAATGAGGAAACCAGTCAAACTATTCTACTGGGGACAAAAGTCTTTTTTTTCTTCTTCTTCTGCTTCTTAAAAAACCTTCAGTTTCAAAAGCACTACAGCTGTATGTTTCAGTAGTGCTGCTGAATGTTTTGAAGAATAAAGTTTCACAGTGGAATTAATTACACAACAATCTAGCTTCTTAACTAGAATAATCTTCTCATATAAGTTTGAATGCTGGATTCCAGACAGTTTACTATTTCCCCACCACCACCCCAATCAAATCTAAATAGCAGTGAACAAAAAAGCATTTTAATCCAACGTGATTTTCAAAAGCAATATTTCAAAGCCTTTCTTAGCATTTCCAAACTTGAAATATTTCTGTGTATTAAAGTTATTTATTCGCTCAAGTAAAAGGGATAAAAAATTAAAACTCAACAAGCTCAAGACTCTCAACTCCAGTAAGATGTTCATTTAATACTCAATTTCATATATTATTCCTAAACTGGGTTAGAAAAGTAATGTGATTTTTTAAATTAAATAAACAAAACACCAAAACAGAAATATGCTCCATCTAATCTCTTGCTACTCCTACCTTTAGGACACATAAACCTGATTAAGTCCTTTCCTCTGAGTCCTGCTGGCTCCAGGTCTGTTACATCGGTGGAAAAAAAGCAGACTAAGAGAGACAGATGCAAAGTGGAGATGATGTTAGAGAGGAATGAGATACCTTCTCCACCACAGATCCGCACACACTAACTCCCTGTCTGTGTGTTAGAATAAAAGGCTGAGGGATGGCAGGCTGTCAGCTGCTCTGACATCATGTTCAGATGGAAATGCTACCTCCAGCTGTGCTCCTTTTAATGCCATATGCTACTCCTCTACACTCCTGCCACCAGCTTTTTCTTAGGAGAACTTTTCTCTTCTGTTAGTATAAACAAAATACTTCAAAGTCTTCCTTTTTTTCCAAACTTTCTAACAGAAGAAATTGAAAAACTCAGCATATGGAGTTCTACTGTATTTATGGAATAGCAACACTTCTGTCTTAAGTTGGTGGACTGGCTTACATACTGACAGCATACTCAAGCCACGGTGCTATTCAGGAAATCCAGATTCACTTTTATTTAACTCCAACGTTTAGTTTCTTAGGGATATTTTTAAACCAACCCATTTGACATCTCCAGTCCCATTTCAACATTATTGCCGCACTTTTTTTTTTTCTGCTGAGATAATGGTATACATGTCTCAAATGTTGGCAGACTTGTTCAGAACTATTACTTCATACTGGTTCACCTTATTATTTCCCTCTTATTTAACTACTTGTCTACAACCACCTTCTCGGTAAAATTTCTTACACTGCCACAGTTAATGCAAATTTCAATTCTCAGTACCAACAAGCTGAAACTGCACTTTCTAAAATCCTGGAAAGTACTTCAGTTCAATGAGACTAATTAATAAACTGATACAACCTGCTACAGTCACTTAAAATGAAGGCTGCACCTGCATATCTTATCTTTCTGCTCAGAAAAAGCAGAACCTTGCCTTCCCTTTGATCTGTGTCCCTTAACAATCTTTTTTCTTTGCGGGGGGGGGGGGTCCCCTCTGTCATGTTTACGATCACAAGAAAATCTTTGTGTGGGGAGAAGCCGGGTCTAGTAAGTTTGAGAACTTTTTGACCAAAGTTTGTGGTTCTTTTCTAATAGCTGATGAACCTGTAACGCGACCCGGGCTGGGCTGACCGGGGGCCGGGCAGGGTGCTGCGACATCTCTGAATGTCAAATACATCTCCTCAAACTGCTGGGAGGGCGAGGGGTAGAAAAGGAACTGGGGCCTGAGGCGCAAGCGTCCCAGCCCTGGTGATACCCACTTCGTTCCCATTAGGAAGCCGTGGTAGAGAGTTAAAGAGTAACAAAACCCGACGACTCCGTCCTGTCCTTCTCGCTTCCCCAAAGTCACAAACCTAACTTTCTCCAACTTCGCGGTGAGTGACATAATTCTGAACGCTTAGTCCAGGAGTCATCCTTGGGAGATCCACGTATTCCCAGGCACACCACCTCTTCTCCACAAATGCCCTCGCCCCATTCCAATATATCAGACATTAATCACCCCATTTACCCAGTGGGGTGGGGGGTGAGTGACAGTTTAATGAGCCCCAAGCACCGCAACGGGCCAGAGACTCCCACTCCACAAATCGACCCCTTCCCGTCTCGCTACCGCGGATCCACAGAGGTTCTGCGAGGTTGGGGTTTTGTTTTTCAAAGAGGTGGGGGCGGGGGTGCCGAGCGGGGCAGCAATGCAAATCTTTACGTAGTTCGCCGTGCATTAAACACTCGGGAAAGAGGAAGGTTAAAAACCACAGGGAAGGAGGCGGAGGGCGCAGAGCCGGTGCAGCAGGAAAACACCTTCAGCAACAGCGGAGAGCACAGACCCGGGTCACGGCAACAACAAAAGAAAAGTCGTAAGAAGCAGCCGGCGGGAGGAGGGTGGCTGCCAGCGCTCCCCCGACGCCGCGGCGCGCGACCCCCGGGCCTCCGGGCCACGGCACCCGCCCGGGCGCGCCCCTCCCCCGCGCCCCCTCCCCCGGGCGCCACTGCAGCTGCACCGGTCCCCGGAGCCGCGGCCGTCCCGGGCGCCACTGCAGCTGCGGCGGCTCCCGAGCCCCCTCCCCCAGCCCGCCGCCCTCCGCACCCGGGAGGCGCCACCGCAGCTGCACCGGCCGGGAGCCCGCCCCGCGCCGCAGCTGCACCGGCCCGCGGGGGCGCGGCGCGGAGCCGGGAGCCCGCACCCCGCCCGACCCCGCAGCTGCAGCGGCCCCGTCCCCGCGCCCGGGCCTCCCGCAGCTGCGCCGCCCCCCGCCGCCCCAAAGCTCCCGACCACACAAACTAACTCCACTCGCGGGGGCGCACCCGGCCCGGCCCGGCCCGCCCTCCCCTCCGCCCGCGCCGCCCCGCCGGCCGGGGCCGCACAGCTGGCGCCCCCCGCCCGCCGGGGAGCCGGGGCGCAGAGGGGGCGCCGGGGCAGGGGCAGGGGCCGGCGCCGGGACTCACACGGAGCGGCCCTAAGTCACCGCGTCCCCGCCGCCGCCGCCGCGTCCTCCGCCTCCTCCTCCTCCTCCTCCTCCTCCCGGCCGCCGCCGCCGCCGGACTTGGTGGGCTTCCTCCGGCTCTGGCCCCCCTCCCTCCCGGCCCCCCCACCCCCCAATCCCGGCTCCGTCGCCCGCTCCCCCCCGCCCCTCCCTCCCGCTGGCAGCCGGAGGAGCGCGGCGGAGCGAAGAGGGCCCCACTCTCAACGGCTCCCCATGGCAGCAGCCCAGCGGCGGCCGCAGCCTGCCAGACACAGCGAGGGAGCGAGCGAGGGAGCGAGCGCGGAGCCGCCGGGCGGGTGGGGGGGCGGCGCGGGGGGGCGGCGCGGGGGAGGGGGAGGGGAGGGGGCGGGAGGACGCACCACGCACGCACGCGGCGGCGCCGGCCAGATGTTCCCCCCTCGGTCCGCCCCTCTCCTTCCCCGGCCTCCCTCCCTCCGGGCGTTGGACTTCTGCGATTGACCGAAAGCGGCTGGACCGGCGCTCCCCGCCCGCCCCCGGGCCTCAGACTCCTCCAATGGGAGGGCGGCTCTCCGAGAAGGCGGAGGGGGTGGCGGGCAGTCGTCGGACTGACAAGGGGGCCCAGCCAATGGGGGCGGCGAGCCGGAGCTGCCCTCCCGCGCGTGCCAATCGCAGGCGGCAACTGTTGGGGTGGGCGGAGCTCGGGCGGGCGGGGGCCCGGAGCGGAGCGGCGCGGGGCGGAGTCCTCGGGCGCAGCGGCGGTGGCAGCGGCGGCGCCCCTCTGGGTGACTTGGCCGTGAGAAAGTGAAAGGAGCCCGCAGGCGGCGGCGACAGCTGCGCTGGGAGGGGCTTGTTTCCAGGCTCGGAGGCCCCGCGCACTCTGGGGGCGCGGAGCGAGCCTTTTGGTGTGCACCTTGACAACCACAAATACACTTTTAAACGTAGTGGGGCTTGGCCGCCGCGAGTTGCGCAGGTGTCCCGGAGAGGCAGGGCACCCGGGGACACGCAGGGCTCCAGGCCGGCTTCGGCTGTCTCTCCCTGCTCCCTCCTGCGGGGCGACGGCGCCCGGGTCCTGGGCTGCCCGTGCGCGGGGTAGCGGGACCGAGGAACGCTCTCGCTCGTCCTGCGGCGTCCCGCGCCCAGGTGCACATCGGGGCGCTGGGGACGCGAGCAACTCGGGCACAGTTTCTGGGAGTCGTTCTGACGTCATCGTGTCACGGGCAGAGCGGGGCAGGGCGCCTGCCTTTCTCGCGAAACGCTCCCGTCCCTTGTATGCTTACACTGTTGCAAGACATCCCCGAGTGACCAAATTTTAGAGCATTGCAGTAAAATTGGTACTTGCAGACGCCCTAGCTTGATTCCTTAATTGGTACGTATGTAGCCACAACTTTAAACTACCGAGGGAAGATGGAAGGCTGCTGTGTCGCTTTTCCTTCCCCTCGAAGAAACTTTCACTCGGTACCTGTTCTTGGCGATTAAACTGCATTAATCACGGCCACAGAGACGCGTGGGAATGTCTGCCGTCAAGAAACTGGAAATCGTGTTGAGGCAAGAATTACAAGTAAAAAGTTGAATAACAAGTGGTGGGGGAGCAGGAATGGCTCAAGAAAAGAAAATAGAAAAAAAACAAAACTGCATAGTGAGGAAGTCAGTCCACTAGTCATTGTCTAATGAAATGTGTTTATTCTTTGCTAACAGAACCCAGACTGGCAAGCCTGTTGCTAACCAACTTGCCAGGAGACCTTTCAACTGGGCAAAATGTGCTTTCACTTTGTTCCAGGTCAAATGGGTAAAGTAGAAAGTATTGTGTGGACAAATCAGACATGTTGAATTGCTAATGAAGTAAAAACAGGAGCACACAAAATTCCTGGAACTGAAATAACTCTGGGATATCTTGTTAGAAACAGTAGTGATGTGTCTACTTTTTCCTCAACCCTCTACACCCTCATGATTCACTACTGAGGTCAAGGATATCTTATGAGAACTACAGTTTTTGTATTCCATGAAGTCTGTTTTATCTGTGCTTTCGATGAATTCTGGGTCTTTTCAGTCTGGTGATAGAAGGCCCAATTTCCATCTGACCTGTTTCAAGGTAGAGAAATTTATAAATGCTATTCACGGATGAAATATACAGGCACACAAAATGAGATGTGAAAAGTCCATGTTTTACCAATAAATTCAGGGAAAAAGAAATTTGGCGTTATCAAAGCTGTTTCTCATCTACTAAAAGTTAAAAATAGAGTGACAGATGTCTAGATGAGTAGACATAAAGTAATTGATAGTCTCAGGATATTAAACAACTCATGAAAATATTAGGACACTCAGATTATCTACAGAAAGCTTAAGAAACTCAGCTCTACGGCATCTAGAGCCAGGGTGTAGCTCTAACAAAATGTTTTGTAGAATGTACCTACAAGTAGAATAACAGCCCCCAAAGATGTGCAGGAGAAAACATTGATACATCAAAAGTTGTAACCATTTTGTGTGTGTGTGTGTGTGTGTGTGTGTGTGTGTGTGTGTGTCCCTAATAGTCATCCCTAGAATCCATTTTGGGAACTGAGCAGTGTGGCCAGAAAATACAGATTAAATGCATACTTAAGGAAGCAAATCTGTTGCCCCTCAATTGCTACAACCATTTTATCTAGAGTCCCGTAGTGTGACTGCATTTCATGCCCTTTTTTTACATTTGAAAAAATTGTTTTTACTCTCTTTGTTTTAAAGTGTCCTATAAACTTACTGTACAGATGATACTTTTAATCCTTTGGAAAGTTATCACCATGAAAATTTAAGTAAAAACAGGCTGATATCAGAGAGAGCATAATATAGAATGATTACTGTTTTTTATTTAATACCCATTGGAACCATGGAAGGTAATAAGTCAAAGTGTAAATATCCCCCTCAATTAAGCACCTTGTCAAAGTAGGGTGTTTACCACTGTATAATAGACTTAGCATATTACCATGATACAAAGACACTTGACAGAGTTTTGTGGTTTGTTTTTGGTTTTTTTAGCCAATAATCTATCCTTCTCCCCCACCCCCCACAGTGGGGGGAAAAGGGGCAAAAAGTATACATTCTCAGCTCTTGGGAAAAGCTACCATGGTCCTCCCTGGAGGAACCCAGTCCTGTAAAGTTCCAGTTAATCCATACTTTTCCAGGAGTCCTGAAATTAAAAGTGACACAAATGAATCTTTCTTGCCAGGGAACAAGTTTTATGTGCTAATAACACATACATTTCAACTAATAACAATTTAATAGTATAAAATGTTGATGAATCAAATAAAATTGAATTTGATGAGCAATTCCATAAAATGAGTGTCTTTTAAGTGTGAACCACAGCTCAAATCTCGGAAAAACCTCGGTGTTTTTATTACACTTTATGCAGTAGGTCATGTTGAAAAAGTTGTCTCAGAAACTAGTTTTTGGATATTGATATTTTATAAATGTATTAACTTCCTATATGAATGGAAGTTTGTTTTAAAATTAGGGAGGCAAACAATAGTAAAATACCAGGTATTTTAAGGTATTATATTGGTAGTAACTATAAAATCTAACAAAATGTTAAGTAGAGATTAACCTGATTTTGAACCTAGAGAGAAAAAAATACACTAAACTGGAAAGTTTGTTCAAGCTTCTGTTAAGCCTCTCACTTTCAATATCACAGCATACATGAATCTCTATGAACTTCGTTAGACTTTTCTCTCTGTGTGTCTCTGTCCCTTTCTGGCTTTTAAAAATGAACAGGTTGATATTGTCTAAAGGGAGGAGGAAACACTGACACACAGTTGAGATAATGATAAAAAAAAAAAAAAAAAAAAAAAAGGAACAAACCAGAACACACATCACAACAATGAAGTGAATAGGGAGCATGTTTTATATAGCATCATTCTTAAAATACATATTTTATGTATTTATAATTCTCTATAATATATTCTAATCTTATCTATAGAGTATATTCATAATTCTGCAAAGCACATTCTATGTCATATTCCCTGGGTTATAAATTCTGTGATACTTGAATCTATTTATTAAATTCCTAAACTATGGTAAGCCCTGCACTGGAGATAATTCAGCCTGATTCTCAGTCCTGAAGACAGAAACAATCTTATCAGAAACTCTTGAGGAAAAATCCTTAGCAGGTTTGCACCAGGCGTTGGTAGTGTACCAGTGAAAGCAGAATGAGCCTACACCAATGATTCAAACCTTCTGAGGATTAAGGGCAGAGAGGAGCAAAAGATACAGTCTCCCTAAAACTTTTTCCTGTGTAGCCAGTTTGTCGTTGCTCATTGTACATCAGTGCTTTTATAGACAGCACAATGGCTGTAGGAGGCCAATAGTTCAGGCTTGGTTGGGACTAAGGCCACTTTAGAGAATTTAGGTTAAAAGCAAAGAGGTATTTCAGTAGCCACCCAACTCACAACCCTCTTCTCCTTCTCTCTCTCTCTCTCTCCCCCCTCTATCTCCTTCAGGCTTCCCATAAAATACATTATACCGTATAGCACATGGAAAAAAAATTGCACACAATGATGGCTTTTATAGTTAACTTTGTGCTATAAATATATTCATCATTCACTTTGTATATAATCCCAGGCCTCTTGAACCCTAGGCTGGCTGGCTTTCTTGCGCCACAGAATGCCTTCATGTCATTCACTGGTGGGAGTTCAATCCGTTAAAAATTATTTAAAGGCTATCCCAAACAAAACACATTTCTAAAGACACGTCTGCTGTCCTTAAAAATCACATGCTTTTGAATACCAGATGTTGGAGTTTATCTGTTGTGTTGAAGGCTGCATTACTTTGGATAATTGAAAGATGCACTCATTTTACCTGTGGGCTTTTTAAGATTTACCGTTTAAAATAACCCAACTAAACATGACTTTCAGATGAGTAAATTCTGTTAAAGAAAGATTTAATATGAACCTATGATATTCATAACCCCCCTTCAATAATGTAAATCTTCAAGGTATTAATTGTGCTAAAATATTGCACAATATTAGTAAGCAGAAGTTGTTTTGTTCAAAATGAGAGAATAAAACTTCTAAATTTTTGAATGCTAATATTTTTTCTTCTTTTAAGTTGCTTAAATTAGAGTTTGTAGAATTCGGTTTGCAAATGAACTTAGAAAAGATGAAATGAAGAGAACAAGAGGGGTTACCAGGAAATATTAATTGCACACCTACTGTGCGTTTGCTGCTGTGCTTTGGACCCCAAGATAGAAATAGCATCTGTCTGCATTCTTGTACAGGGAGAAATTTTTCCTTTCTTCTGTGCTTGCTCCACTGTTGAATGCAGCACCTTCTTGGATTTAAACCAGCAGAAGGGAGAATGATACATCTAGAAATTATTTACTGAGAACTTACTATATGTTAGAGAAACAGGAAATGCATTATCATGGTTCTTGTTAGATTTCCACCATGTGCTAGGTGCCAACAATACATGAAATAATATTCCCTCTTAGAACTTCATTATGTATAAATGTCATTGTGAATCCAGTGGACAAAGATAAGGTTTCATTTTTCTTTCAGTAACTAATATGTTGCTGATGCCTAATAAGTGTTTACCAATCCTAACTACTGTAATAAGATAAAATTGTCTTAATCAAACTCTGGTTATAAAGAAATTCTATAAATTTAACACAAAAGCCTTGATACATACCAAATTCAAACTATTCTCGGTAATAAGAGCAGACAGAAGGTTAAATCTCACTCCAGAAATTTACTTCACCCTTAGCAATAACATGCAACTCAGGAAGTTACTTCTCTTACAAAGAACTAGCATTTATGCCGAAGACTAAAATGATTATTTTTAAAGTACCCATTTTACAATGCAAATGTGTATCTAAATTAAACTCAGTAAAAATAAGCATTTTAAATTGAAGCTGCAGTAATAGCTTTATGGGAGACAATAGGAAAAGTGGTTCTTGAATATGAACTCAGAGAAAACGCATTTCAAATTCCTTCTGCGGGCCTGGGAGCTTTCTTTGTTCTCTGTCTCTGTACGTTAATGTACTGTCACATGTTTTAACTGAAAACCCATTGCTCTGAAGATCTTTTACACAACTGAGGCTGTTCAGCAAGGTCATGGCAAAAAAAAAAAAAAAAAAAGTTGGGTCCAAAACAAGGAAATTAGACTTACAACTGGTCCACAATGCCACGCCGTACCTTAGCACTTGGGACATGGGACAGATGCAGGAACACAGGCTCACCAAAACACACAGTGACAAGACACTGCGTAACAAAGACACATACACAACTGGTCCACAATGCCACGCCGTACCTTAGCACTTGGGACATGGGACAGATGCAGGAACACAGGCTCACCAAAACACACAGTGACGAGACTGCGTAACAAAGACACATACACAATGGCATTTTAGACAGAGACGAATGACAGACGGAGTAGAGCAGTATATGGGACAATGGCTTTACAGGGGACAGGAGGGCTGTAAAGAATGGTGAGAAGATGGTGACGGTATAGAAGAAAGATAATGGAAGACAGCTAAAGACAAGGAAAGATCCCAGTGGGAAGTGGTGTATGGTAGAGGCCACGGCGGTGGAGATGGTGCTGGTAGGCGTGGCAGTGGCAGCAGAGAGGTGAATGAAGCAGAGATGTTCATACTTCTTCCTGGCCTCTGCTGATTATGCCACTATTTTTTGTCTTGCAAATTATTCTTAAGTAATACTTCATGAAATAGCTAGCCCAAGAGTGAAGAAGACTAGAATATACTCAGTTGGTTTTGCGAGGAGAGCACTTGATAAAAGAATAAGGAATTTAAAAAAATAATAATGTAGGCTATACTCAGTATTTAACTCTTTCCAGACATGAAGTTGCCGCGATTGGGGCAATGTGTGTGTGTGTGTGTGTGTGTGTGTGTGTACTCACGTGAACACTCATATACCTAGGTCACTAGTTTGGCTGGTTTTTCTGGCAAGACCAGATTAATAAGAACTAGATTTTATAGAGTTCATATTAATATAGAGTAAGAATTTCATAGCACATTCATTACATAGTTTTAGGTTGACCTTATGGGGAAATTGTAGGTATGTACTGACATTTCATTGAGGAAGATGAACTATTTGTTAAGCTAACTGATCACATTTCAGAAACAAATTCATTCATTCAACAGCCACTGGACACCTATCATGTGTAAGGCCTGGTTCCAGTGACATCAGCCTCTGTACAACCATTTGGCCTGGCTCATAAGCAGATGCATGAACTAGCGTTGGAAGGAAATACTCTTGAACTACTTTGATAAGGTGAGCCAGGACAATTCCCCATCAAAGACACCCACTCTGGTTTTTGTTTCCTATCTTCCTTGGTGGGTCGTAAGCTCCCTCAGGATGGGGACTCTTTCTATGATAATAGCTGTATCCTTAGCAGCTAGAATGGTGCTTGGCACATAATAAGCATTCAAGAAATATTTCTAGAAAGGGAGGGAGGGAGAGAACAGAAGGAAGTAGGGGAGAGGGTAGAAGAGAAGGAAAAGAGAAGGGAAGGAGGAAAGAAGGGAAGGGAGATAATGAAAAGAAGTAACTTACACCTTTGCATTTGTCCAAGGCCAGCAGGAATAGCAGTGTTTTATATGTTCAACTGCTCCCTTTAAACTTGGGATGAAGGAGAGCTTATTATGTAGGCTACCACAAGAGCATCTGTTTACTTTTTTAGGGTACATTCTGACCCAACCTAGAAATACCCCAGATGGATGTGGTAGAGACTTTACTCCTGGGAGAAGCATAGCAATTCTTTAGTATATGTAAGAGGTATTTCATCCTTGAGGCATTTTAGAGGTGAGTTATTGCTCAAATATCTCTTATAGGTATAAGATGTGCTGTTATTCTCATTACTTGGAGGAGAATGTTGAAATGGAGTGGCTAAGTGACATGTCCAAGGCCCCCAATTAATAATGGTGAGTTGCAGAGATAATTCGTCATCAATTCACTAAGTCATTGTTCCTCAGATATTTAGGCCACTCTGAAATCAAAAGGAAAAACTCCAGTGTTTTAAAACAAATTAGAATCTGCCATCCTTTGAAAACGTACAGTCATTTGGGTCTTTATCCTTGAGGACACCCATGATCTCAATGGAACCACATAAATGAGCTAAAAATATAATGAAAGGAATTATTTCTGACTTTTCAAGTGTAGCTACAGCTACAGAAACATGCTATTGGTGGATATAAATGAAGATACCTCCAAGCAAGAAGTGTTTTCCCTTTCTGTAGGTCCTATTAAGACAGTAGGGTCCTAGGAACAGTACATTTGGTACAAAGGAATTGATAAAATTGTATATATGGGTGCATGCGGGGACTATGAGAGATAAAAGATTATATTTTCATTTGCATGGTTTGCTGGGTTTTATTTGGCAGATACAATAACACGGGCTATGCAGAACCCATAAAGCAAAGTGAGAACAGCAGCTCATTTGGTGGCAGAATGTAATGGTTGTAGCTAAAAGGCTTACATAATTCATCTCAAACCCTTATGCCTATATTTATTATTGTTTAAATGAAAATTAAACTCTTACGGCCATAAGGAGGGATCTGGTCAGACATTTGATTGAGATCCCTTTTTCTTATATAGCTTCTGAGATGATGAGTCTGTGACATTTACAACCAGCTACAGAAATATTCTAGAATGAGCATACTTTACCTAAGTATGTTAGAATGTCATTCCTCAAATCCTGCTTTCCCAAACAACTATAAAACTCCCACAGAATGCGAGTGAGTAGAGGGAGAGGCCTCATTTGTTATTCTGCCTTGGAATTTCTAGTTCAACTCAGGGCAATAGTAAGCTGTGATTAAGAGTTAATGTTTAGTATCAGATAATATTTGGTATAATACTTTAGCAGGGGTGAGGGCTGGAGGAACAACACAAAGGAAGGGCTGAGGCGTATGATATTGGTCCAGACCGTTTCACACAAGTATAATGTATTTTGGTGTTATTTAAAGTATTGTATTATATCACATTGCTAAAAGAATATTTTTAATGTCATGGTTTTTTTTTTTTTTATCACTTTATTCTTATGTTAGAAGAGTGGAAATTTTGACTCTCAATTGTGCATACTCCAGACTATGGATTTAGCTATTTGAGGGGAAGAATTTTTGGGGTTTTTTTTTTTGAAGAATCAGACTTGAAATATAGTTTGTTAAAGAGAAATCTGTACTGTATTATTAAGTGCACATCTGGATAAGGTTTTAAAATATCAATGATTATCACACCAATTTAGAGAAAGTGGAACTGTGTGTCTTAAGACAGGTGTGTAAAGTACAATATTTTTATTTTCTGCAGATCTCACAGAGGTAACTAACAGATATAATATTAATATGTAAACATATAATGTTAAAGTTAACATTAACGCTAGATACAAAAGTTTAGCATTATGGGGCTATTGGAATATTTGTAATTAAATTAGCCTTAAAAGCGATAAATTAAGTCTCAATCATTTTTTAAAATGACCAGCATACCCACTTTATGCAAGTTAAATAGGTACGAAAATAAATAAATAAATACATATGCCCTAAATTTTACTTGCCATGAGTACGTACACATGTGGCTATTTTGGAAACTGGGCTATCCCTTTTGATTTTAGATCTTCTTCATTATTTTTAGGTAAATCAATATGGATATTAAAGTGATTAGCTCAAACTTTCCAAATTTGAAAATTTTATGCCATTCAGGTTATTACTGTATACATACATGAATCAATTTTGGAAGGAAAGAGAAATACAACAAGAAAGTTATTTTAAACCATAATTCAATGCAAGTAAATAACTCATTTTCTAAATAATGAGATAATTGACAGAATTCATTCTGCCTTGGTAGTAAGCCCAAGCTGTTTGTGTGTATGAAAAAGAGAGAGAGAGAAGGCATGAGAAAGAGAGAGAGAAAGCAAAGCTTTAATTGCATGTTCCTCAAGTTTAGTAGGAATAAACTACAAGCAAAAAAAAAAATCAAGAAACATTTAAAAACACATAGAATATTATACATTTTCACTTGAAAATAACAAAAATGTTATTTTCATATATTACAGTCTCACAGATTTTCTCTGTTCAGGAAGGTGTTTCTTTGCTAACTCATATTCGTCTTTCAATCAGCTGGTTTGATGGCCTTCCAGAGGCTGCCGGGAAGATCTGACAAGTGGAAAGAAAAAAGACAAGCAAACCTCGAAGAGCATTTCAGAAAGAAAGAAAAGAAAATATCCAAAGGACTGGGGGGAAGAATGGAGGGAAACAAATAAAATTAGACAAAGTTTTAGAAAGCAAACAATTATTTCAGTTAGTTTCTTTTCTCCCATGCATATTTTTTTAATGGGAAATACGTTCTACTATTTTAACTTTAAAAAAAACCTGCCTTCACTACACTAAAGCAAGGGGCTTAATACGTGGTAAAGATAAATAAATTTCAGTAGCTAAAATCTTGATAGCCAAAGGAGACCGTGCTACTGGGCTGTCACTCCATGGAGTCTGTGGACTTCTGAAGCAAGAGAGTACTAAGAGAACAAATACTTGTTTCCTTTAAAAGACAATCTAGCATGAAGCAGCATCACTTCCAGAATTGCCTATTATCCTATCAAGGCAACTAGTTGTTAGTTTGGTCAGACTAACAACTGGCTAGTTTGTTCACTCTGGTGAACATCCAGCTTCTGTGATGCTAAATGAGAGAATGGAATGACTTCTGTTCCCCCAGCAGCGCCTTCACGCCACGTACCTCCAAAGCTCACCTCCAGCCCAAATGTTTTTCTTTACGCCTTTTGCTTTTGAGTTCTTAAAGCGTGTTATTACTATTATTTATTTTTAGTGTTGCAATCTCCAGCAGTCCTTATTTTCACTCAAAATTACAATACAGGGGACTATGGCCAATGCTATGCAGATGGCCAAATAGATAATAAAGACTCAGTTCATGAATAATATCCACTCAGAAAGAGGACAAAAGCAACAGGAAAAAAGAGCTCAAATTGGACAAAATGTGCGTGCTATATTTAAAAAAAAAACACGCGATCATTGTCAGAGATCATTAAGGGTGCCCTGTAGTTTTAATTATATGCCAGTGGCACCAATTTGATGTGACTGTTTGCTCTTATAGTCAATAAAAAAAGTCATAACTGCCATCAAATTTAAATTTAATTTATTTTCTACACAGCCTTTTCTGTTTTCCTTGTTTTTTTTTTTCTTTTATAACATTAACACTTTTTTTGTTAAAAAATGTGTGAAAGATTAATTTGTAGAATGAGGGTGCACAGCACAGGACAGATGGAGGGGGTGGGACATGACAGTTTTCGTCTGTGGTATCATTTTGTTGTTGCTATTGCAAGTGAGCAAAATAAAGATACCGCTCCTGCGATCCTTTCTTTTGGGGCCCCTCAGATAAGGTGTGTGGCTTTTGCCTCGTGCTGGCCCTGCTGTTTGGGGATGCAGCCACCCTCTACCCTCCACAGCCAGCGGCTTATGAACAGTGTTCATAGCCCGAGAGCACTTTCATTGTAAAATCGCATTTCCATAGAATGCCACCCGACTTTTGTATAAAGCAGAATGAAACACACTTTTTTTGGTAAGCTGACTGTGTTGAAATGAATTAATGATCTATCCTCTCTGAGATCCCGTAATGTAAACCCGAACACATGAAGCAGAAAAGAATTAATTTTTTTTTTTTTTGGCACAGGACAAAAATTCTCACATTCTCACATTCAAGGGGATTTTTTTTTTAATTTATCAAAAATGACGACGTGCAAGTCTCAATTTTTTGCCTTGGAACGGCCCTAATTTACACATAAGTATTGTAGGAGTTTGCTATTGTAAAGGTTCTTATTGAAGAATAAAGCAATTACCACAGAAAATCACTGTCATATGGCACACACAGACATTCTGAGAAAAAGTAAAACTTTGAGAAGAAGGAAAAGGGGAATTCAGGACAGCATGTGGGAGGGAAGATGGGAGTGCTTTTTATGCACAAAGAGATCCATTAACAATATCTTTATCAGTTTCCTTCTTCCTTGTTAACTGAACCAACTTCCAGTGCCCAGAATATGTGAACGTGATTGCAGATAAATGACTGAGGTGGCCAGAGGATGAGTGAGTGCACATGAAAATGGCTGGTGGTTAATTCATGGCAAGACACGATTTGCCTGAAAAAAAAAAAAAAAAACCTTTTCCTCAAACTAGCGCATCTTTCACAGCAAGGTGGTCCCCCACAGTATGTCACGAACCCTCCGGGATGCCTCAGCCTAGAGATCAGTGGGTTCTTGTGGATAGAGTATTTGGTATTCCGGTCATCTTATATGATCACGTTATTTTCCTAATTAGACTGTAGGCTTTCCCAGGGAGGGACTTTGTCTCCGAGCAGAGCACGCTGTAGAAAGCGGTGCTCCCCCAACTGCGTGCTTGGCAAACCGGCTCTATGGGGACCCTGGATGGCTCTGTCGGGGCCAGGCTGAAGGCAGCAGGGCACGGTGATTCGAATCATGGGCTTTGGGGCGGGCCACCTGCAGTTGGCGACAGGCTGCCCCTAGCTATGTAACTATATTTTAATTTATACAAGCCTTAGTTTCCACTTCTGTCAAAACAGGAATGACCATATTAGCGTGCACTTAATTATAGGATTAGCGAGACATTAAGAGATATTCCTTTGTAAAGCATTTAGATGGTGTCAAATGTAAAGCAGTTAACCCTAGTTTTCTAAAGGTCACTTTTTGGATGCTTCTAACACCTGATCACTGAGGGTACTCAAAATCCTAAATCTTTGGTATGAAACATTCTCATTCTGTTACGTTAGGGGGTAGTACGGACAAATACAATGTAGGAATGTACCTGGATAGGTGAGTGGGGAACGAGGGAGAAAGCTAGATACAATTTTAACACCAAATAATATTATATGGGGATGGGGAGTTGTCCTTGATGTCATAGAAAACGGGGAGGAAATTTGGTGTATATATTATGTGCCTTTAAAATAGAATACACAGGAAACATGATAAAGAGAAGTATCTACCACACATCCAATGTAAAGAGAGTTATCTGTTTTATATGTATTCTCCCAGAATGTCTCCACAATTCTATAAAGTAGTAGGTGCTATAGAAATGGAAGGTACAGCAAGTGGGTGTCATTCATTCAAACTCGGCACTGAGAGAAACCGACTCAGCACAGAGAATGTCTATCCCCAAATCCAATACGACAAGCACAAGACGTGTCGTGCTTACATTGAAACAGTAGCAGAGCATGATATATGGACACATGCATGTAATTACTTAAGGCCATGAATCACTTAATGACAGGTATACATTGCTAAGAGATGCATCGTTAGGCAACTTTTGTGTGCACATCACAGATGGCACTCCACAAACCTAGAGGCTGTAGCCTACGACACACCCAGGCCTTGAGGTGTAGCCTGTCGCTCCTAGGCTACAAGCATGTTACTATGCTGAGTAGTATGAGCAATTGTAACACAATGGCAAGTATCTGTATATCTCCACGTAGAAAAAGTACAGTAAAAATAAGGTATAAAAGATTTAAGATGGCACATCAGGCTAGGATACGTACCGTGAATGGAGCCTGCAGGACCGGAAGTTGCTCTGGGTGAATCAATTGCGTGAGGGGAGTCAATGCGAAGGCCTACACGTTACTGTCCACTACTGAAGACTTTACATAAACACTGTACACTTAGGCTACACTCCAGTTATTAAAAAATATTTTTTCTAAAAAATTAGCTGGTGGTGGTGGCGCATGCCTGTAATTCCAGCTACTTGGGAGGCTGAAGCAGGAGAGTCACTCGAACCCAGGAGGCAGAGGTTGCGGTCGAGATCACACCATTGTACTCCAGCCTGGGCAACAAGAGCGAAACTCTGCCTCACCAAAAAAAAAAAAAAAAAAAAAATTTCTCCGCTAGTAAATTAACCTTAGCTTACTCTACTTTTTTACTTGGTAAACTTTTCAATTTTTTTAAACTTTTGCCTGTTTTGGGATGACACTTAACTTAAAGCACAAATATATGTATGTACAGCTGTACAAAAATATTTCTATCCTCATTCTGTAAGCTTTTTTCTGTTTTCAAAATTTGTTTTTTACCTTTTAAACTTTTTTGTTAAACACTGAGACACAAAGACACACATGAGCCTAAGCACACACATGGTCGGGGTCGCCCACTCACCATCTTTCAGCTCCTCACCTTGTCCCAATGGAAGGTCTTCATGGGCAGGAACACACATGGAGCTGTCATCTCCTGTGGTAACAATGTCTTCTTCCAACAGAGGCTGGAGAGCGTGGAGAAACAGGAACCCTTTTACACTGCTGGTGGGAGTGTAAATGAGTTCAACCATTGTGGAAGACAGTGTGGTGATTCCTCAAGGACCTAGAAATAGAAATTCCCTTTGACCCAGCAATCCCATTACTGGATATATGGCCAAAGGATTATAAATCACTCTATTATAAAGACACATGCACACATATGTTCATTGTGGCACTGTTTACAATAGCAAAGACCTAGAACCAACCCAAATGCCCATTGATGATAGAGTGGACAAGGAAAATGTGTCACATATACACCATGGAATACCAGGCAGCCATAAAAAACAATGAGTTTGTGTCCTTTGTAGGAACATGGATGAATCTGGAAATCATCATTCTCAGCAAACTGACACAAGAACAGAAAATCAAACACTGCATGTTCTCACTCATAGGCAGGTGTTGAACAATGAGAACACATGGACACAGGGAGGGGAGCATCGCACACTGGGGTCTGTTGAGGGGGGCTAGGAGAGGGACTGTGGGAGGTGGGGAGGTCGGGAAGGGATAACATGGGAAGAAATGCCAGATATAGGTGATGGGCAGATGGAGGCAGCAAACCACATTGCCATGTATGTACCTATGCAAGAATCCTGCATGATCTGCACATGTAACTCCAGAACCTAAAGTACAATTAAAAAAAAAAAAACAATGTCTTCTTCTGGAACACCTCCTGAAGGGCTGGCCTGAGGCTGTTTTACAGTTAACTTTTTTTAATAAGTAGAAGGAGTACACGCTAAAATATAATGATAAACAGTATAGTATAGTAAAAACATAAATCAATGACATTGTTTAGTATCATTATCAAGTATTATTTATTGTCTGTAATTGCACGTGCTGTACTTTTATACAACTGATAGCACGGGTAGGTTTGTTCATGCATTGCACTCACTGTAAACGTGTGTAATGCATTGTGCTATAATATTACAAAGGATATGTCACCAGTGATAGGAACTTTTCAGCTTATAATCCTATGGGACCATCATATTTGCAGTTCACTGGTGACCAAAACGTCATTACGTGGCATATGACTGTATTTCTATGCATGCCGATACACAGAATGTAAAGTATCCTTATGTTTCTTTTGCCATCAGGTGGAAGTTACGTTTATGCCCAAAACACTGGAGAATCATTACTTCACTGACTGCAGGGGAATTCTAATGGGCTAAGACTAGGGTGAAAACGGCAAGCTATAGAGGTTACATATTTTTAAGTATAAATTAAAAAGTGTATATGTGAACACAGGTGTGTGTCTGAAATTGCACTCTGTATAAGCCAACTTTTCCCTCACAGTAAGAAGCCTGCAGTTATTAACTGTCGTAAAGTCTTCTGGTCCCCTACCCCAATAGCTGTTCTCCCCCTCTTCTTTAGTGACAAAACTCTCAAGTACATGACTACCCCCAAGTAAAAACTACATTTCCCAGCTTTCTTTGCAGCTAGATATCTCCCTGTGACAAACTCTGGACACTGAGATGTACGTGGAAGGGTTTTGTGCAGTTTACAGGAAGCCTCCTTAAAAGACTGTGAATATACCTTTTGACCCTTGGTTGCTTTCCACTGTCTGGAATATGGATGTGATGGCTGAAGCTTGGGCTGACATAATGGACCGCAAGGATGAGAGCCACGTTCTAAGGAGGCTGGAGAGGAGGGCTGGAGGAAGCGTCTTCATTTAATGACTTCCTAAAGTTACCATCCCAGCCCAGGACTGCATACTTCCCAACTTCGTTTCTATAAGAAATAAATCAATGTTGGTGGAGATATAAATTGGTGCAGCCATTATGGAAAACTGTATGGGAGGGTTCCTTAAAAAATTAAAATAAAACTAACATATGATCTAGCACTCCCATTCCTGGGTATACATCTAAAGGAAGTGAAGTCCGTATGTTGGAGAGGTATCTGCACTCGCATGTTCATTCCAGCACTATTCGCAATAGTCAAGGTATGGAATCAACCTAAGTGTCCATCGACAGATGAAGAAAACATGGTACATATACGGTGGAATACTATTCAACCTTTACAAGGGACATCCTGTCATCTGTGACATGGATGAACCTAAAGGCTGTCATGCTAAGTGAAATAAGACAGGCAGAGAAAGATACTGCACGATCTCACTTATATGTGGAATCTAAAAAGTTGAACTCATAGAAGCAGAGAATGGAACGGTAGTTACCAGGGGTGAGGAGAATGAGGAGATGTTGATCAAAGGGCAGGATTTTGAGGAAAGAATAGCCTAATGTGTGCTGGTTGGCTGGGAGAAGAATGTGGGACCCTCTGTTCCATGCAACCATTTGGAGACTAATCTTTTTCTATTTTAGCCATCAGAGACTCCAATCATCTTCCATATATGGCCTCCCAAGTCCCCACAGAATAGAAATAGATATTACATAGGATTATACAGAAGATTTAACATGGTCCTTGCCTAGGGTGGCATTTGACACTTCTACCAACATTCTGTTGGCCAGAACTCTGTCATATGGTCCAAAATTAACTGCAAGAGAATCTGAGAAATGTAGGCTAGCTGTGTCCCCAGAAAGAGGAAGTGAGGGCACTCGCCTTCCCTTACCTACTGAATAAACAGAAAATATAGTTTCCAGTATCATTGTTTTAAATTTATTTTCTAAAGGCCCACTTAACAAGGGCCACACGCTCAAGGATATAACTCACTATGTCACAAACGTGCCTTCTTACATTTTCCTTTTTTTCTGTTTTTGAGACAGAGTCTCACTCTGCACCAGGCCGGAGGGCAATGGCGCGATCTCGCCTCACTGCAACCTCCACCTCCTGGGTTCCAATGATTCCCCTACCTCAGTCTCCCAAGTAGCTGAGACTAAAGGTGCATACCACAACTAACTAAAAATTAGCACATACCTGGCTAATTTTTTTTTTTTTTTTTTGTATTTTAGTAGAGACAGGGTTTCACCATGTTGGCCAGGATGGTCTTGATCTCCTGACCTTGTGATCCGCCCGCCTCAGCCTCCCAAAGTGCTGGGATTACAGGCGTGAGCCACCGCGCCTGGCCGACTCAAACATTTCTAATAATGAAAGATGAGCTGTCCAAAATGGTGTGGCTTTCGTCTCAAGCCCTGGCCAGCTGTTCTTCTTATTCCTACCGTTGCTCTTACTCCTTGTTTCTGTGCTTTTCTCATGATGAGGGATAATTTTTGAATATCTATAGAGGACATTACGAAAGGCTTCCATAGGGCTTTATATTGTTAAAAATGAGGCGGTGCATGGTGGCTCATGCTTGTAATCCTAGCACTTTGGGAGGCCGAGACAGGAAGATCACTTGAGGATAGGAGTTTGAGACCAGCCTGGGCAACACAGCGAGACCCCATCTCTACAAAAAATTTTTTAAAATTCATTAGATGGGCATGGTGGTGCACACCTGAGGTCCCAGCTACTTGGGAGGCTGAGGTGGGAGGATCACTTGATGCTGGGAGATAGAGGCTACAGTAAGCCCTGATTGCACCACTGCACTCCAGCCCGGGAGACCGAGCAAGACCCTGTCTCAAAAAAAAAAAAAAAAAAAAAAAATTCACTGAACTGATAGTCTGGGAGCATATTGCTGGAGACGACAATGGGTCCCTGAGGCAAGTGGAGCTTTCCATTTCCTTTTATGCCGCTGTTGCATATTTTATAGGCTGTTGTTACTATAAGCTACCTGATACTTATGCAAAATAAGATCATTTAGGATATTTTTAATAGGGTTAGACAGTCCAAAAATAGACAGACAGACAGATATATAGACAGAATTCTATTT
Source organism: Sapajus apella (assembly GCF_009761245.1). NCBI lineage: Eukaryota > Metazoa > Chordata > Mammalia > Primates > Cebidae > Sapajus > Sapajus apella. The sequence continues at coordinate 4,629,533 of NW_022436989.1, forward strand.
TCCTCCAAAAATCAATCATGACAGTTTTATTGAACCAATGTTTCCCACAAATTCTGGACAATTACCAAAGACAATCCATTTCAGGAAACATGATTGAGATAAAAATAATAGATGCAAAAGGAACAATGTTTAAAATTCCATTTTGGCTTAAGAATGAGTTTGTGGCCCGCATCGTAAGGCAACTTATTATCCATCACATTTGATCATGAGACTCTTTGTTGCATTTTTATAAAAATTTTACAGCCTCTATTTTCAGAACCATCCAGAAGATGCTATTACTGTTCACTTTTATTTCCTTTGATGGTTTGATTTTTGAAATTCAGCTCTTTTTCAGAGTTTTGAGGCATATGATAGGCAGAAGGTAAATTTTAGGGGAATTGTCTATTTCCGAGGGGGAAAATGAAGCAAGATTTAATGCTTTGGCTGTTCACTGGAAACACAAAAATGAATTTACAATTTTTATATTAACTAAAATCTGAAGTATTGATGTTTATTTAGGGTAAAAGAGGAAATTGTACAAAAATGCTTTTCTAAAATGAGAAAACAATTTTAAGTTAAAAATGAAAAGATTTTTGATTTGTTTTCTGTGTGCTTCAAGGAAGCCCCATTTGGAGGTTATTGGGTTTAGGAATACTGGGGTCACATGTCTAACAATCCTGGCACACAGCAGGCACTGAAATAGTTTTTTAACCATGAATGTGAATGACCATGACCCCACAGGCCTGGGAGAAGAAGACCATGAAGAGGGAGACTTGAGAGGCAGGGGGTGGTCTTCATTTTTAGTGAGGAATGAGAGGTTGCCTGAGACTGCCTAGCCCTGCAACCCACAGGAAATTCAAGCATCTCTAAAGAGATGTCAAGAACAAAGTTTCTAACATGTAATGGTGCCATTATTCCACGCGCGTCTATCGTAAGGAAATCACCAAGCATCTGCTTGGTGTTTGTGGCTTAGGGAAGGAGGAGGGTCGCTCAGCTGCCTGACCCCGGCTCTGAGCTGAAACCATCAGGAATTCTTCAGCCCTCCTGTGCCTTCTGGTATGGAGCCAGAACTAGACTAATCCCTTCTTTCCCCCAAATCTTCCTCAACGTATCCAGGCTTGTAGAACTGACTGTGGGCCTTGGTCACTAATTCACAACCTTTAATGCTCATCAGAATCACCTGGGGTCTTTTCCCACAATACTGGTACCAGGGTCCCACCTCAGACTTATTGAATCCAGATCTCCAAGGGTAGGGTCTTGGCATGGGATCTGAGGATACGTGCCTTTTAAAGCCTCCCTACTGAAGCCGTTACTCGTCAAAGATCCAGAAACCCTGGCCTGGCTCACTTCGGCAGCTGCACGAAGCATACTGTTACCTGGGACTCTGAATGCAGTTGTCACAGCCCTTGGTCACCAGCTTGATCTCAAAAGACTAAACTCACGTCCTCAATCACCAGTGACTGCGTGATCATGAGTGAAATGCTTAACCTCACTGCAGTCTCTGTCCCCACCCCTAAGAGGCAGGGACTAGTGTGGTATCTTTATAATGTGCCGCTGTCTTAAACAACTTACCCAGTTCCTAACCATCTGGACGGAGTTTCTGTGAACATATGAACACTCAAAAAAAAGAAAGAGTGAAAAAGTGCAGGTGGACCATTAACAATGACAAAAGCCGCAACTAACAGTCTGGACACTCATTTACACCATTCAAAGAATTAACGCATTTCCTGGTGAATAAGTGGCTAGAGTATGATTAAATATGCTTAATATTTTTTCTTTAGAAAACCCAGAAAGTACATCATTTCCAGTTCAGAACAACCTGGTCCATAACCACAGATTCTTTTAAACACAAAGCCAGTCAATGTCAAAATACTGGATGATAGTTATGAGACCATCAAATAGCTCAGAAATGAGATTAGCATTTTTCAGGTTCCTCCATTATTGCCCGTGCACAAACTACAGACACAAAGTGGGGAAAAGAAGGCTACTTGGGATGAACGTTGTATGGAGTTTTTTATTTAGCCTGCTGTCTTTCTGAAACACCGATTTTCATCTATTCTGAGTCTTTTGATATAGATCAGTTACACTTGAATGAGCAGTCTTTTCATCTAGTTTCCCTCATCCTAATAACAAGAATGGAGTGTGCCTTTTTCCCCTTCAATAGTTTATAAATAGTCCTTATAAAACTGCCCATTACCTTTTTATACATACTAAGCTCATTGTTGAAAAATTACACCTCCTCACACCCCCAGGCCTTTCTACATCTAAATGAAACTCTTTGCACTTAAATGTATATGGCAGGAAAAATCAGCAAATACTAATGTTCAAACCCCAAGGGGGCAGCCTGCTCACAGATGAAAATATGACCATGCACATACACAGTTTTTGTTGCATGCCACCAGGCCTCAAGGAGAAAACCAACCCCTGCATAAAAGATTTCACAGGGATAAGAAAATAGCCCAGTGCTCAGGTATATCCAAATTCAGATGTAAACTCAAAAAAGTCAATAGAAACCCCGACACTGTTTCAAACTACAGCATAAGAGTAACGGAACATAAACCACAGCACATTTTTTGTTAAATCCACATTTACTTAATAATACATATCACCAACTTTGCAGTCAGATGTCGAGGAAAAACAGGCTATTTTTAGGAGTCTGGCCAAGGACCATTTGCCCATTCATGAGAGCGTGTTCTAAGAAGTCCAAAGCCGAGATATTAAGATAGCCCATTATCTGGGCCCTGGCTGCAGGGCCAAACCACCTCACAAGGGGAGTGCCATCCGCCACCCAGGAAACCAAAGGAGAGACCATGTGTGCTCAACACAGGCCCATTGTTATTATGAGAAAAACAGCCACGAGCATAACTGCTGACGGCAATCAGGGCATTTGATAGTCAAAGCATGGCTTATTGGTTGGTTTGGCTAAAGATCTGGCCAACGGATCTAATAGGCAAAATTTATCTGAAGACCAATTTGTTTCTTAGGAAGGAGTGTCAGGTAAGGGACCAACTATCGCAGCAATTTCAGCCAGCACTGAAATGCACCTTGCTTGGTTCCCACTGCTTAGCCAGCCGTTTCCTAACTGCTACCAAAGCTGCAGAGCCATAGCTTTCATTTCCATTAAGATGAACTGCAGCAAATCAGAAGTGATTTGGGGCATACAGAATGCCTCGTTGATGTGATATACCGCGCGTGGGCTGGGAAAGAAGGGCAGTAAGAAATTGCCTTGGGAAGTTAAGAATACAGAAGACCTTATTCATTCATTTAGTTGTTGAACAAGGCTTTGTTGAGCTTTCTTCACATGCCACTCACTGTGGCAGGTATGAGGGGCACCAAGACACACAGAACACCACCCTGCCTGCTAGCACTTCCATGCATGCTGCCATCTACGAATAATAACGCTGCAAACAAATACGCCACTCGCACTACACTTCCTTGAGTTTACCCTAAGAGAAGGGGGCTGGAACCTATTCATTTTGCATAAATGATTCTCTTTCTGTCGAGTGTGACAGTGTTGCTCACCGCACTTTCCCTTAGGTGGAGCCTTGGGACTAATTCTGTCTGATGGACTGTGGACCTGCGAATCCTACAGGTGAAAATAGAATAGGTGGGCCCAGCGTTCCAGCTGTCTCATCCCTTGCCAAGGCAGCCAAGGAAACCTCCTGCCAAGACGGCAGAGCTGCACGTATTACAGCATGCAGGGCGGATGCCTGGGAGGGTCACCCAGCCTGCAGCGGACCTCGTGGGGGAGAAAAGGCGTGAAGTCATTAAGATGTGGAGGTGGTTTTGTTTGTTTGTTGCTGCAGTATAGTACCTGTTTAATACCATTAATAAAAGTCTGTTTTGCCTGGGACTTTTAGAGAAGACAAGAAATCACAGACTCTGTAGAGATGAAGAGGCTTTATGGATTAATAGCCTTACCCAGTGCAGATCAATCTCCCAGTGGAAAGAGATCAACTTCTTCTGCCATTCTTTTCCTCTCAATCAGTGTGGCTGTCACGGGGGCTCTTCCCAAGGCTCTAAGGTGTTGGAGCTGCTGCCTCCCTCAAGCCTGGCTTCTCAGGACACCCCGATGCCTTCAGGTAGTCCAGCCCCAGGGTGTCTGTATGTCTCTTCTTCCCAGTTTAGTAGAGGCAAGATTGGGATTTTCCAAGTGAAACTTCATCAGTAAGAAATGAAGATTAAATAAGTACAAATATATAGAAACAGATGGACTTGCTGAGTATAGGTTTCTAATCAAAACGTATTTGATCCTTCTTTTCCATAACATTGGGGAGATATGTTTTAGCCCTTGCATCCTGAATGCATTGAGTTAAAACATATCTAAAACAGAAAGGGGGGTCTGAGACACCTCATGACTTGGCCAGATACTGCCTTTGCCTATCTCCTGTTATGACAACATAAGAGACACCGTCTTTTCTATGAAACCATCATATTTCCTCCGAACAATGCAACTCTTCAATAGCAATATTCTCCTTAACAATTAATTTGTGATGTCAGAGCACTGTGTATGTTCCAAGTAATAGCTATAGCATTGTGAACAATAATAGTCATTGCTGTACTTTGAGCCTATTCATGCACAGTAGAGAGGAAGGAAGTTCTTTATAATGTAAATGATTCCCAAGTTCTAGAAATTCAGTCTATCCTTATAAATATTCCTCATTTTCAAATTATTCTATTAAAATATATAATTGTTGGGACAACAAGCTTTTATTTAATTGTCAATTCTTTAAAAATAAAGCATTTATATTGAATCTTATTTTGAGGTGGAAGAAAGTGGCCACAGATGGAAAATTAATGCCTTCAAGACACGGTTGAACTCTCTGGAAGAAGTAAATTGTATTTATTTTCTGGTTCAAAAAAATTAAAGTAACTTTCTTCTTATGTGTACCTTCTTTTTTTCCTTTTTATTTATTTTTATTTGAGAGAGAGTCTCACTCCATTGCCCAGGATGGAGTTCATTGTTATGATCTGGGCTCACTGCAACCTCTACCTCCCAGGTTCAAGTGATTCTCGTGCCTCAGCCTCCTGAGTAGCTGGGATTACAGGCGTGGCCGCCACACCTGGCTAATTTTTGTATTTTTAGTAGAGGTGGGGTTTTGCCATGTTGGCCAGGCAGGTCTTGAACTTCTGGCTTCAAGTGGTCCGCCTGCATCATCCTCCCAAAGTGCTAGGATTACAGGTGCCACCGTACCGGGCCATGTGTAGCATTTTTTTAACTTTCTATAAACCCAGTGTTTCATAGGGGAGTGTGGTATAGTGATTAAGAGCACAGACTCTGAAGTCAGATTCATGGATTTTAATTCCTCCTCCACACTTAACTACCTACATGACCTTCAGCAAGCTCCTCAACACCGCTGGCCATCATCTAACCTATAAAATGAAGGTTATTACTGTCCCTATCTTAAAGAAGTACCTGACTTAGTGCATGTAATCAAAGTGTTTGTTACATAAAAATGAATTGCCAGGTGCAGTGGTGTATGCCTGTAGTCCCTGCTGCTTTCAATCTCTGGAACCCAGGAGTTCAAGCCTGCAGTGTGCTGTGATTGATTGTGTCTATCAATAGCCACTGCTCTCCAGCCTGGGCAACATAGCGAGACCCTGTCTCTTAAAAAAAGGAAAAGATTTCATGAACTACATGGGAAGTCAAACACTAAGAATGCCAATTCCTGATTCTCCATAGTACTCCAAGGTAGAATGCAGAGAAGAAAACATTCCCAGGCTGACCTCTGTAAGAGCCACCGAAAAGCAATGGTACAGGCTGTTTAGGGAACTCGCTCTCAGAGCCGTTGGCTAACTACATGACAGCAAATGATTCCCTCCAATATGCCAAACTTGGACTAAAGATTTTCTAGGGCCAGCAGGATCTAAGGGGCACTGCTAATGGGACTAGAGCTCACATAGGCACCCCCAGCTCAGCTGAGCACTGGCTGAGCCCTGGTGTTGGCAGTGCGCCCATATTTGCACCTCTGTATTGGGAATCCAGGAGCTCTGACACCCAAAGAGATTTGTTTGTTTGTTTTCATAAGTGAAGAACAAACTCATTTGTCATCAAAACTTGTCCTGAGCTGAGATGAGGTTATTTGGAGTCTTTATTGATTTCACTGAGTGAATCTTCATACGTTTCACTCCAGAAACATTGATGAGTTTGCTTATGAGTGCTGCCTCAAGCCTTCCTAGGATGTCATGCTATAGGACTTACGCACCATGTTACCTTTCTAAAATCTGCAGAGTCCTGAATTCCAAATCCCATCTGGCCATAAGCATTTCAGATGAGGGAATATGGACTCATACCTTCTTACATATGATGCTTTCTGCTTGGAAATGGGGACGTCATTGGCAGCTCCATGCTGTCTCCAACACTGGAATGTGAGCTTCATGGACTCTTCTCTTGCCACCTCAAGACCAGAAGGTGGAAAAAAGCATGGAGCCTCCAATGAGAGAGTCTGACAAAATATTATACTAGTGCCGGGAAGTCTTTTCTCCTGAAACTACTGTTGTGTGAGTGTGAGGCTTGCTGTAAAAATGTCTAACAGGTATTTGGATGGGAACTGAGATACGGAAGGCATGGGTGATCAAACCCTAGAGTCTTAGCAACAGCAATATTCCCTCCCTCAATAATCCATGGTTGAGAGTTAGCCCTAAAGATTAAGAGTGTGTCCAGGGATGAGTGTAAGAACATCAGCTCTACACAGGAGGTGCGTAGACCACAAACTGCTCTAACAGAAAGGCTCTGCTGCCGCCCACACCATGTTTATGTTTGCATTTGATCACTAAGTTCTTCCACAATCTCATCCACCTTGCTTATTCAAAGCATCCCAGATGGCAGCCAAGAACAGTTAAAGTATGGGCAGGCAATTCCTCCCACACATCACCGGGGCTTGGACCCTGTTGTTGCTGATCTTTCTTATGGATTAGACCAGGTGCCTTCTAAACTTTTCACCTATAAACTTAACAACTCCTAAAACACGATGCCACTCAGATGCCTGCGGGAGCACTGCTACTTCTTGAAACTTAGATGATTTTGGCTCAGAGCTCCAAATCCTCATCCTGTAGAAGTTAAAACCCCTCCCCAAGGAACGTATGAATTCCTGATATAGAAAATCGTCTTTCTCATGATAACCTCTTCCTACAAGTGTTGTTACTGGACTGTACCAGAGACCCATATGTGAAGGTTAACTTCTGCTCCCAGAAAATGTACTCACAAAGAGCAGATGAAGTATGGAATAGACTTACGTAAAGATCTGGAGAGAGGCAAAGAGGGTGTTTACATTGCTGTGACTCAAAACAAGCTCAAACTGAATATTAGACATGACAGTGCTTTAAAAATAAAATCAGCCACTCTGTTATAGGGCATATTTAACTCTTCCTTTTACTAATAGCTGTAACCCAGCACCATCAGCAGAAAAACAATCTACATATGCAATGTAATATTTCCTGGTAGTGGTATTAAAAATTAATTTATTGATTTCAACCTATCTTATTTTATCCAATATTGGGAATTTGAATTTCAACATGCAATCAATATTTAAAAGTATTAATGATTTTTTAAGCATTCTTTTATTCATAATGTCTTTCAACACAGTGTATATTTTATACTTACTGAGCTGATTTCTAGAGCTCAGTCGCCAACTGTGGCTAATGGCTGCCTTCATGGCCAGCCTGGCGTTCCCTCCACCCAGCCTCCCTTCCTGAGCCCTTCCTCACCACGCTCACAAATAGTCCCAGGAAACTCCAAATTCCTCTTGATTTTACAAGCCCCTCCCCAGTGTCTGTGCCTGGATCCCAGGCCTATTTCTGCTTAGTCAATTTCTTTTTTAAAGAGCCATTTTCCTTAGAAGCGAGTTGGACTGTGAATAACAATTTATTTTCTTCTCTTACAGTAGAAACCGTTATTATCATCTGCATCTCAATCCCACAGAGAGGGAAACTTGACCCCAAAGTTAAAGACATCGCAGATAACACGGTAAGACCATGGCAAATGCCAGGGGAGCCCACAGGTCCTCTGGGGTTGCCTTTCGGCTCCAAAAGGTTGAGGGTGCGGGGCCCAGAGCTGAGGGCTGGCTGAGTTCTTTCCCTGATTTCCTCTCTGGGTCCATCATGAGGCAGTGTCGTGCTCCAAAGCCCCAGGCTCGGTTGGACCTTTGCTCTTTCCTCTCCCTACACTCTCTCTGGCGATGAACTCTTTACCTCAACCTTCATTCCCGTATCTCCAGCTGCCTACTAGACACTCTCAAAAGAGGTATGTAAACAGAATTCACAGGCCCCCCTGCTGCCCCGTGTACACACCCCAGCTCTCTGCTGGCCGTGGTCTCTGTCAGCCTAGAACCCAGGTCACCGTGGCCCTGCATCTCTTTCGTGCTCTGCAACCTACAGACCCCAATTTTATAAGTGTGACCGTTTGAGACTTTTAAGTGGTAAGCTGAATGTTATGAGATAATTTTACCAACTTTCAAACACTATTAGAATACATGACAGAACCTGAGAGTCACAATATTCTAAACTCCCAATTTAACCAGATTTATAAAACTTTAAAATCGTTGGAGGTTTTTGCTTGTTAGGGTTATTAACGTAAGCCAGATCAGATATTTGAGTTGCTTAGAAAGCAAATTGAGTGTATTAAGTTTATCGCTGCAGCTTAAAATGCTTAAAGGAAACTAATAATTAACATAAATGGCACTAACAGTTTAAGGGGAATTTAGTCCTTTCAACCCAAGCCAGTGGAAAACGACTCAAAGGGCTGGGCGAGGTGGCTCCTGTCTGCAATCGCAGTGCTTGGGAAGGCTGATGGGGGAGGCACCCTTGAGGCCAGGAGTCTGAGGTTACTGTGGGCTGAGTGCGCCACTGCACTAGGTAACAGAGGCGGGAGAATTTGCCTGAGGCCAGGTGTTGGAGACCAGCGTGGCTAACGTAGTGAAACTCTGTCTCTCCAAAAAAAAAAAAAAAAAAAAGGATTTAGGAAATTGGGCTTTTACATTTGTCATTCTAATAAACTAAATATTACACTAAAGCCCCCAGGGTTGTGAGATGTGAGGAGGTGACTCCTCAACACTTTAAGCGACCGTGAGTTGGCTGCTTTGTTACCGAGTTTGTCAAAGAAAACCACAGTCAGGTCATTTTCCAGTGGGAATGATGGCTTAGTGGTGCCACAGCAGGCAAGGAGAGGGGCCGACAGGGCAGGGAGGATGGGCGAAGCAGAGAAGGCCAGCCACCCATCAACCTTGAGGGAGGCTGACGCCCCTGAAAACAGAAGAGCCCTTTGCACACATGCGCCAGCTTGGTGCTGTTCTCAGCCCTTTTGAGGGCACCTTCTCATCTGCTCGCAAGTGCATTCATTATCCCCAATTGTTCAGACACGGCAGCTGACACTCCGTGAGGGCTGGTGACACGTTCAAGTTCCAGGCCTACGGGAGCAGAACCTGAGGTGGCCTCTGTGCCTCCTGGCTCCTGGTTCTCAGGTTGCCATCACCACATTCCACCGTCCAGAGAAATCAAACTGTCATGGAGAAAGAGAGGGGTCCTAGGAGCAGACCAGTCCAATCTGCAAGCACGTATGATGGGGCTGTCTTGAGGTAAGGCTGAAAAATACTTGCCATGGTTTTCATGCTTCTGTACGGTGTGACTATTGTCTCTCTCAGTGGACTCCATTTTAATGACACAGCACTGTCCCCAGCAGGAGACTGTCTGGTGAATGCAAGTGGGGCCAGCAGTCTTTAAATCACATTCAACTCTGTAGGCACTCCAAGATGGAAGGAGAATTCCCTAATTAAAGTTTTGTTAGACAGCTGTCTTAACTGTTATTAATTTCATCAAAACAGGGCTTCCTTACAGTGCTTCAGGGACACCATCTTCACAATTAAAAATCCGCTTTTGAGGAAAATGGGGGGGAACACAGCACAAAATAAAGGTTATTTCACAGATGCTTTAATAAAATAAGAGGCAGAAAAGAAAATAAGGCAGCTAGTCCATGTCTACTTTTGTTTGTTCCAAACCCATTACAGTTAGGAAACAAAAGAGAAGATCGATATATCAGACCCATTATCAGTTGTCATTTTAGTCATCAGGCCATGTCTATCATGTCTCTTTGATAATAGCCAAACACAAAAATTGGGACAAGAATGAAGAATTGCTATAGTTCTAGAAAACCTAGTTATTCCTCTTCCTTAAAGCTAATTTTTGCCACTTATTTGAGCTATAAAAACAATAATGTTATATGTAGGGTTGTTAGATTTAGCAAACAAAATATGGGACACTCGGTGTCTTAGTCTGTTTTGTGTTGCTATAAAGGCAAACCTGAGACTGAGTACTTGAGACAGAAAAAAGAAGGTAGCTTTGGCTCATGATTCTGTTGGCTGAAAAGTTCAAGACTGGGCAGCTGTATTTGGTAGGGGCCTCAGGCTGCTTCATGATGGGAGGTGAAGAGGAGCTACGGCGTGCAGAGACTGCATGGTGAGAGAGAGTGGGAGGCATTAGGCGTTTTTTTTTTTTTTTTTTTTTTTTTTGAGATCTCCGTCACCCAGGCTGTAGTGGCACAATCTCGACCCACTGCAACCTCCACCTCCTGGATTTAAGCGATTCTCCTGTCTCAGCCTCCCAAGTAGCTGGAATTACAGGCATGCAGCACCACGCCCAGCTAATTTTCGTATTTTTAGTAGAGATGAGGGGTTTCATCATGTTGGCCAGTCTGGTCTCGAACACTTGACCTCAGGTGATCTGCCTGCCTCAGCCTCCCACAATGCTGGCGTTACAGGGGTGAGCAGGTGCTAGGCTTTTTTAACAACCAGCTCTTATGGAAACTAAGAGTGAGAACTCACTCACTCACCACTCCACCCCACCAGGGCATTAATCTATCGTGAGGGATCCACACCAAGACCCCAAACCTCCCATTAGCCCCATCCCCAACTTTGGAGGTCAAATTTCAACCTGAGGTTTGTCGGAGATAGAAATCTAAGCCATTACTCTCAGTTAAAATTTTTATATATTTCAAATATTGCGTGGGACATGATGCAATATTTAGGACATGACTTAGACTAAAAAATTATTAAGAAAATGTTCACTGTTTATATTAAATCCGAATCTAATTAGGTGTCCTGTATTTTACCTGGCAACCCTAGCTGTGTGGTCATTGTCATTACATACGCCTAACATGTATTTTTTGCAGTAGCATCTGTGAAATGTCCCCTCCCCTCATTTTCCTCAAAAGCAGATTTTTTTTTTTTTGAGATGGAGTTTCACTCTATTTGCCCAGGCTAGAGTGCAGTGGTTCGAACTCAGCTCACCACAACCTCCGCCTTCAGAGTTCAAGTGATTCTCCTGCCTCGGTCTCCCAAGTAGCTGGGATTACAGGCATGTACCACCAAGCCAGTCTAGTTTTTGCATTTTTAGTAGAGACGGGGTTTCTTCATGATGGTCAGGCTGATCTCACACTACTGACCTCGGGTGATCTGCCCGCCTTAGCCTCCCAAAGTGCTGGGATTACAGGCGTGAGCCACTGTGCCGGCCAAAAGCAGATTTTTAATTGTGAAGATGGTGCCCCTGAAACACTGTAAGGAAGCCCTGTTTTGATGAAAATGAATAACGGTTTTCTTGGCCCAGTTAACATATGCAAATCCTTTAGGATTAAAAGAGATTGGGTTGTGGCCTCTCCTATGGGCAGTCATTGCTTCCCTTACCTACTGTTTTGTATTGAAAGGATCTGTTAGGCGTCTATCTCCAACATGCAGAAAACACCTACTGTGTGCCAGATGATGGGCTGTGCTTGGTGCTATGCAGAATGGCGTATATGGTTCCTGCTCCCACTAAGCAGAGTTTGAAAGCAAGGAGGGATCATATTTTTTGAGCCTTGTGATATCAAAGCATAATACAAGCTTGCCACATAGTAGGTGTTTCAAAATGTCGTCAAACCAACCAGAATCGGATGTATACAGAAAGAACAGCCCAGCCAGTTCTGAGCTTCCTCCTAATACGTATGTTTTGTTGAGTGTTTTAAAGAAGCTAATGGGCAGGGCAAATTCCAGGTAAAATTAAGTGTGTCTCTTAGGCTCACGTCCACCCTTTCAGCTTTCACTTGTAGGGCCGCCAGGCCTTAGATACCCAGCATCGTCTTGGTTACACATGGGCTCCTGGCTCCCTCTGCCATCACTATATTTCCTTTTTTCTTTTGCAAACAATGGCTAGAAATGGTTCCATTAAATACATTCGTTCCTTTTAGATGCAGCAGAAACTCATGTTACACTTTATTGCTTACAATTTATCCTGGCCAGGCACGGTGACCTACACCTTTGGCACTTTGGGAGGCCAAGGCAGGCCGACCACTTGAGGTCAGGAGTTTGAGACCAGCCTGGCCAACATGGTGAAACCCCATCTCTACTAAAAATACAGAAATTAGCAGGGCGTGGTGGCACGCACCTGTTATCCCAGTTACTCTGGAGACTAAGGCAGGAGAATTGCTTAAGCCCAGGAGGTGGAGGTTACAGTGAGCTGAAATCATGCCACTGCACTCCAGCCTGGGTGACAGAGCAAGACTCCATCTCAAAAGTAGATAAAATAAAATAAAATCTCTCTTATGCCCCTTTATCTATAGTGTCAGCTTTTCTGACACAGAAATTCAAATGTGAGGTTCTCCTCTCATATGCAGCCAGGAGCTCTTGCTATCTGGGACACATGGATGACACCACTACAATGAGAGATGCAGCCACTCAACCAGTGCAGAAGAAACATCTCGAATGGCAGATTTCTGCCAGAAGTGCCTGAAAGTCCTGATGATTTAAAGTTAATCCAGTTAATATAAACTGGTTAAAAGGATAAGCTCCTTAAAGAAGATTCATTGAAGAGGAAATTTTAATGCTGGCAATTTCTACAAGGCCTTATGGAGAAACACTCTGGGGGGGTGAGGAACTTATCAGCATCCTCAGTTACAACTAATTTGTATTTTTCCTGGATGGACATGAGTGGATCAGTTTAAATATGTAATATTATATCAGATATGTAATAATATGTAACATCATCTTGGATCATGTAGTCTAACCAATAAAATTCGGGAGTTCAATCCAGCAAATACAAAATAGTCCAGGAAATAAGGTTATTTCCTAACAACTATAGCCACCCAGCCTCTGGGGTTTTCCCAGTATACGGCCGAGGATCTCTGTCAGGAACGACAGGCGTGTGCCCTGGAGGATAAGGACGCATGACTCTTCCCTACAGAGTGTGAATCCACAAGGCAGGGTCCTACAGTGCCTAGTAGATTCCTTGGCCCAGAGAAAGAACCAGAAATTCTTGTTGAATGGGAGAAGAAGGAGGCCAGGAGAGAAGGAGAGGGATCAACAGAACCCGAGTCGCCTCATTGATGGTACTATCCAGCGACTTAGAAAGTTAGGAGCAGCAAACGGTATCGTCTGTGCCATCAAACCACAAATGAGATTCCTTTAGCCAAAAGGTGCAACGGCTGCATTAAGTCAGTTTCACCAAGAGCTCTGTTATTTCATTCAGTTATCTCTTCAGATGTTACACAGAATTGATTATTAGCTACAGGAGTGACTCATGCTGCTATGACTGAAGAAGTTATCACAATAAGACTCTTCCCATTGTTCATAACTTTCTAAAATTTCAGTGTCTTTGGCCAGGGACAGTGGCTCACACCAGTAATCCCATCACTTTGGGAGGCCAAGGTGGGAGGATTGCTTGAGCCCAGGAATTCGAGACCAGCCCTGGCAACATAGCAAGACCCTGTCTCTACAAAATTGTTACAAATTAGCCAGGGGTGGTGACACAAATCTGTGGCCCCAGCTACTCAGAAGGCTGAGGAAGGAGGTGACTTGAGCCCAGAAGTTTGAGGCGGCTGTGAGCTCTCATTACACCGCTATCCTCCAGCGTGGGCAGCAGAGTGAGACCCTGTCTCAAATAAATGAATAAAAAAGTAAACAAACAAACAAATAAATAAAAACATTTCAGGGTTTTGGTTAGAGTTTTCTCCCTTTTCCATGAGCCCAAAGGCAACTTTTGGGAGTTTGAGAAATAATTCTCACATTATTTTTAATTTAGTAAAAATTAAATCATCATTCTTTCCCCTTACAATAAAACACAACATAGAAATAAAATATAAAACCAAACATCTTCCCAGGGTGAGTCAAGAGAATTTTGGGTTCAGGTTAGAAAATACTAATTATTCTCTTTTTTCTGAGTCTTTAAAAAATGACATGTTTTAATTACAATTATTGCTTTGACTCTTCCACAGGCATAATACATTCCACTTTAACAACCCAAAGCCCCAGTGCTAAATTATGTTTTCCTTCAAAGAGGATATAATTTCATATTCCACCAGCACAGCATTTTCAGGCTTGCCAATTAAGTCTGTAGAAGAAATTATCACCCTTCTAGTTCCAATCCCTCTTACCTAGCAGAAACCACAGAATGAAATGGAAAGATGTGCATAAAGGTTAGGGAAGCATCCAGTAAAGTGAATGAATGAACATGGGTGCTAAATTTTGAGAGCGCCATGAATGCTTGCTGTGCTTCATATTAATAATGAGCACAGTGGCCTAGTGTGGTGGCTCACACCTGTAATCCCAGCACTTTGGGAGGCCGAGGCAGGCAGATCATGAGGTCAGGAGTTCGAGACCAGCCTGGCTAATATGGTGAAACCCCGTCTCTACTAAAAATACAAAAATTAGCCAGGTGTGGTGGCATGACCTGTAATCCCAGCCACTCAGGAGGCTGAGGCAGAAGAATCACTTGAACCCGGGAAGTGGAGGTTGCAGTGAGCTGACATCATGCCACTGCACTCCAGCCTGGGTGACAGAGTGAAACTCCATCTCAGAAAAAAAAAAAAAAAAAAAAATCAGCACAGTGTTCCCTCACAGAGAGGAGATATGTCCTAACTTGGACTTTTGTGTCAATGACACTTGGAGTTTCATTTTGCCTTTTAATCTGTCAGCGCTGGCACCAAGCTTGCTGTTTTCTGTCTGCCTCTATCAAACAATAAAAGTAACCCATCTGAAAAGTCAAACGACAGGAGTGGTTTTCAGGGAACTGGACGCCAGGCTGGCCTCCTTCCCAGGGAGGGAGATAACGCTAGCTAGCTGTTGTCGCGGTGAGGTTGGGCAGGAGCAGAGCGATCGCACTTCAGGATTCCCAACTGCATGGCTGGCCAGGCGAGCTAAAGAATGTCTAGGGTGACAGCAATAATGGAGGTGACTCTGGGTTGGAGCAAACCCTGAATTAAGTTGGTACATTCAAAGTTGCCATAGAAACCCTGTCTGAACGTCCTCGCTTCTGCAGAGTTGATTTTATGTTTAAATGTTAATAATGCTTTCTTATAGTCAACGATATACAAAGTAGACAGGAGATGAATATGGAAGAAAGAAAACGTACTCTACCATCTGAAATACCTAAGCCATTAAATCATTTTCCAATACTAAGTCACCCTTTGAAACTGGTTGACCAGAGAAGCGGTAGCGTGGGTTGCCATGACTGGGAGCTGTTTAGTAAAGTCTTTATGCCTTTACGTCAAATGCCGCTGCACTCTCAAAGGCACTGCTGTAATTCAGCGAACCCAGCTTGTACTTGAAGCCAAATGAAATGCAAAGTTGCCTTTCAATAGCGAACCTCACTGAGGAAATGCCAGTTAGCAATTGTGAGAAGTTTCAGCTACTGTATTTTCACAGATTGCATTTTTTTTCCGCTCAATGTCCATGAGAAAACATTGAGAGGCTCTTTAAAAATGGTTACATTATCAATTAATCTATAGTATGCTTTAAATAAATATTTCTATTAAATGTAACAAAAACTGGCATTTGTGTTGCTTGCACCTAAATTATCATCATCATGGCAAAGCAGATGTGGAATGCAAGCCGAGGCGAACAATCGGCACTGTAATTTGCCCAGTAACATTGTTTTAGATCTAATTAGTGCTTATGCAGATCCTTTACAAAAATGTGAAAACTGCACCAGGATGTAATTGTTTAATGAATTTAGTGCAAAGCACATCTGCATAAATTCCATTTTAGCTGAAAAAACTAAGTTCAACTGCTATTTGCTCCAGAGCCAAAACATTGTGAATCGTGCCCACTGTGTTGTGGCCCTGCTCTGCTGGCTGGGGTATTTCAAATAAATACTACAAAGTTAAAGCCTCCAGCTGCAGACCAACCCATCTGTAGATGTTTGTTATATTTGGCAGTATTGTAGAATGATTGTGCCTTCCTGCTGGGGAAAAAAAGGAAGGAGAGAAAAACAAGGTTTTGTCAGAAAAAAAAAAAAAGAGAGAAAAAAGTAAAAGTTTGAAATATTGGTTGACAAAAGTTTTGAATTTGAATCTAGTTTACCTAGCAGTGAGTTTTAAACACCTGTCCATGTGGAGTCTACCACGCAAACCAGAATAATGTCCTTTTTCCCAGTTCTCCCCAACATTCAATTTCTGTTAAAAATCATAGAAAATTGAATTGGACCTAAGTTTACTAAGATTGGAATTTCAGCATTTCCTTTAACTTTTCAGAGATTTTACTAGTCACTTTTCGTGGTCAGTGTTTGAATACAAAAATCCAGGACTTCTACAAAAACAGATGAGTTGATTACGGATATTTACATGATTGTCTGGAAAGGGAACACTTCTCCATGTCTGTTTTTTTTTCTTTTTCTTTCTGTTTTGGCTTTGGTTTTTTGGTGCAGCACAAATACACTGCCAAATGAATAATGTTGGCTCTATTAAATGGCTCCTGTACAGGCAGGGTGGGGTGAACGGAAGCACTTGTGGAGGGGGTGGGGCCTGAGTTAGAAGAATCCTGTAAAATGATAAATGACAAACATCATTCTGCAGCATGCAGCTGAATGTTCCAATTTAGGCTGAAACAGATCTGAAAAGTATGCCATCGATGTTCTGATCAAACCAGAAATTGTTGTCCTGTTTCTGTTGGTTCTCCATTGTAAATCCATCTAGTCTCAGCCCATCTTAGGTTAAAGTTCCCTGGAAGCAGCATCTGTGGAGTCAGAGATGAGCTGCAGCACACTTACGGGGCATGTGTTGGTGAGTCACACCTGTGACTGGGTGGAAAGAGACGTTGACATCTGGTGTAGCTGCAGCAGGGGCCTCAGCCAGCCACAGCGGGGGCTCTGGAGCTGGGATGTCCCTTCAGCATTGGGTGGAATTGAGACAAAGAGGTTGGTCTTTTCACCCCTGCATCCATCAGGCATTGGACATGAGCTGCCACTGGGGAGGGGCCCAGGCTTGGGTGTGGAGTTCCCTTTGGCTGAAGACATCTATGAGCTGACTGCAAACCCTACCAAAGGCTGGGGAAATGGTTCCTGGGTCCTGAGCAGGGATCTGGACTGTAAGTTACCACATCCATTTCCATATGCTTGAATCTACTTACTCCGTATTACTTATTTCACCCCATCTGAGAACCATGACTTCAGGATTCTCTTTTTCTCTTTTCCTGGAGAAACCTCAAAAGGCAGGTTGGTGGGACGAACTACAGTCCCTGTAGCTATAGCTGGTCTTGACTGTGTACCTGCTGCCCATCCCCTCACGCCACCCCTGCCTATTCCATGTTCCCCTCACCTTCAGTGAGCATCTCTGCAGATGCAGGTGGCTTACGGGGTGGGGTGATGCTGCGCCTCACACCTAGGGCCCGGTCACCTGTGCTTTCCGGCTGTGCATACTGCACTTGTCTGTTTTTCATTACAATTTGTCAGGGGGACCAATAGACACCAAAATGGATTACCTGGCTAGCAGCCATATCGTTTCCTGCCCCATTCTATAAATGGCAGCCCTACCTCCTCCTGATGATCAGAGTTCATTCTTCCCGCCAGGATGGAAACTCTTTTCCTTGCCCAGTGGTCTCTGGGCATAAGGGTCCTGGAGGACCTGGTGGCAGCTGGCAGCTATAGCTTAAAATTTCTTATTTTTTTTTTAGAAATTGGGGTCTTGCCCTGCGACCCAGACTGGAGTGCAGTGGTGCGATCGTGGCTCACTGCAGCCTCAAACTTCTGGACTCAAGGGATCCTCCCACCTCAGCCTCCAGAGTAACTGAGACTACAGGCACGCACCACCATGCCTGGCAGCTTAAAGTTGGTGGTGTGTGTGTGTGTGTTGTGAGGTGGAGTCTCACTCTGATGCCTGGGCTGGAGTGCAGTAGCGTGATCACAGCTCACTGCAATCTTTACCTCCCAGCTTCACGCAATCCTATGCCTCCTGAGTAGCTGTGATTACAGGTGTGTGCCACCACACCTGGCTAATTTTCATATTTTTAGTACAGATAGGCTTTCATCATGGCCACGCTGATCTCGAACTCCTGACCTCAAGTGATCCACCTTCCTCAGCCTCACAAAGTGCTGGGATTACAAGGCATGAGCCACTGTGCCTGGCCCCTGGCAGCCTAAAGTTTAATGAGACTCTTGCTCTGCTCCTTGGTTGAAGCATCCCCTTCTCAGAAGCAAACCCTCTGACCCCACAGAACCCAGAGTAGAAGAGATGGGAGGCACAAATTCCCTAAGTGGGTCGCTGGGAGGGATGGTGAGTAGGACTACACCTCCTTTTGCGTTTTGGTTCCCAGATGTGTGTATTCTACCTACTGAGGACACAGTACCATGTAATGGTCACTGACTTAGGGTCCTAGAGGATACGCAGAGCATCGTCTTCAAGCTGGTGCCTACACTGATCCTTTAGAATCCTGTTTCATCTCTCCATCAGGCAGCAGCTCTGGGAGGTAGAACATGTGACAGGTGAGTAGAGCCCATGCGTGGTCTGACGTTCCTGCTGCATTTCCTTTGCTGTAAAATTGATTGCTTGGTCCCATGCAATGTTATGTGGGCTCCCATGTCAGTGGAGAAAACAATTTTGGGCCTTCAGATAGTAGCTTAGTCCCTGCAGGCAGGAAAACTAAACTTATACCTGGAATATGTATCAATCTAATCAAGAGAAATCATGTCCTCTTCTGGAGTGGAAAGGACGCAAGTAATCAACTCGTGCTACGTGGCTGTTTGGTCTTTGCGGGGTGGTGCTCCTCTGCGGCTCAGCATTTGTCTCTGTGACTTGCAGTCTGGACATTCAGAAGTAGTGATGACTAAGTCAGCCTTAATGAGTGACAGCCCATGCTGCTGAGCCCAAACAGACCCTCCAGCCTTGAGGTAGCAGCTACCACGTTTCTGCACCAATTGTACCAGCTCTTACGCAGCCCGCGAGAGAGGCCAGCTGACATTGACTGATACTGATATTGCCCTACAGTAAACAATGTGCAGCAGAGAGCGTTTGACTATAGGCTCTACACATTTTGTCACTGATTACATCTCCTAGAAGCCGCGGGCCTGATGGAGAGATGAGACGGGCTTGTAAAGGAGCAGATTAGCAACCAGCTTGAAGGTGATACTCTGCATGCTTGGGACACTATCCTCTGGGACCCTAAGTCAGTGACCATTTTATGGTACTGTGTCCCCAGTAGGTACAACATGTGGGCCACCAGTTTTTTGTCTATTTAGTTGCTCGGTGCTTCTCCTGTAAAAGACGCTCTCTGGTAGGCATTAGAAGGTGACGCAAGGCCTCCTCCCAGTGTCCTAGCCACATGCCTCCCCCAGAGTCCTTGTCCCTGAAACTCCCATTCCTGCTCCTCCTTGGCCGCTGGCCTAGCCTTTTGCCATCACTCATGAATCTCTGTACAGGTCACTTTTTTCCCTCAAAAATGCATGATCAAGCACAGTCCAAAGCTCCTCCTACCGGGAGGAGGATTTTCCCTTACCCCTGTCTTTCAAGGACACTCGTAGGAGGGACAGCATGCAGTCAGTGTCCACTTTTGACTTGCACCCACAAGCAAATCTGACTCTTCCCTAAACTAAGCTTGGCCTTTTTCTTTCTCCATCAGTTGACCCAGAAGAGGCCCTGCAGCCCTCATGGTCATGTAGGCGATCATCATAAATATGAACTGAGTGAGGGGGGCTGTGTGGCAGTGATGGGTGACCTGAGGGTCTGGGCCACCTGCTTATGCAGCTCACCAGTGCCCACCTGCCCTGCTGATGCTCGATTCTGGATGTGCTACTTCTATCTTATGACAGATCACTCCTAGGCCCACCTGACCTTATGACTTGCTGGGTTGAATAGAACCCAGATCATCAACGGGCAGTCTGGCCACAAGGTTACCTGATGTCCCATGTCCATTTCAACCAGGGGCCATTAGCACGCCAGGAGCTATTCTTTCAAATGGTATATCATTCTCTGCTGCAGATGGCATGGCCTTACTCCAGAACCCTAGGGGTCTACATTGTGAATCTCCTATTGGGCTTGCCATAAACTCCACATGGCGTATTTTCCCACCCAGATACTTCTAATAACAGAGGGTCTGCTGATCATATGGTTCAAGCAGCAGGGTTGCCTGCATCACAGCCTAGACCTGACACAGAGCCCTTTCCTGCTCTGGGCCCCACTCAAAGCTGACAGCCTTCTATGCCACTTGGAAAATGTATCAAAGTAGTATTTCCGAGGAGGAAAATGCTGCCTTCAGAACCCAAAGAGGTTTACCAGGTGATATGCTTTCTTCTCAGTAAGGGGAAATATGAAATGCAGTCAACTGTCCTTTCCTAAATGTTCATAGATATGATGGACACCTGAGTCTCTGAGGGGGTTTCCTCACACCCTCTGAAGCACATATGTTAGCAGGTTGCTGATTACTCGCCACATCTTGTTAATGTGACCCTATTAACTTGATGTCATCAAATTAGTGGACCAGTGTCATGTTCTTCAAGTGTCCAGACAGTCCAAGTTCCCTTTGGACTAAATTATTGCAGGGAGAAGAGTTAATGTGTTTGGGGGAGATGGTAAATGTATACTGTCCTGCACTCCATGTGAATGTGATCTGCTTCAGGCACTCTATTCTGACAGGAATAGCAAAGAACACCTTTGCCAAACCCAGGCCACACACCACATACCTGAGGACGTGTTACTACTTTCTAGCAAAAACAGCTACAACAACAAAACCACGTCTGTAATCACATCGGGACTTGGAAGCATTACTCGGTTACGTTTGAGGCTGCAGAGTTCACATCCTCCAGAATCTTTCTGGTCTTTGTAGGGCCCAGACTGGTGAATTAAACGGGGACTATGATTACAACCACGACTCGTGAACACTTTGTGGGTGGTACTAATCTCTGCCATTCTCCCTAGGATGCAATATTGATTTCATTTTCATTTACTCTTTTGGCCAGAGTAGAGAGGCAGTTTCAGAGTTTTCTTTGTTTATTTGTTTGTTTGAGACAAAGTCTTGCTCTGTCACCCAGCCTGGAGTACAGTGGCATGATCATGGCTCACTGCAGCCTTGACCTCCTGGCTCAAGTGATTCTCCCACCTCAGCCTCCTGAGTAGCTGAGACTATGGATGCATGCCACCATGCCCGGCTAATTTTTGTGTGTTTTTTTTTTGTAAAGGTGGTATTTCACCATGTTGCCCATGGTCTCTAACTCCTGAACTCAAGCAATCCACCCACCTTGGTCTCCCAAAGTGCTGGAACTGCAGGCGTGAGCCACTGTGCCCGAAGTTTTCCTATTTGACCGTCTCTAGTACAACAGTCACCACTCCACAAACACACAAACCAATCAATCAATATGGGGTACTGCCAAAGACCACGTATATCCATTCCGATGATAAACTGAGACTAAGAAAATGACTATTTGGTGGGTTTGAGGACCCAGGAGACCACTGTGAGTCAGTCCAGGTCCAGGTCTTTATTAATCACTGATCCTCATGTACCTGTTCTAGCAGGAGGAGCACGATGATGCTTCAGATCCTCAGGTTTTATTGTGAACACAGATCTTGTATTCAACAACCCTGGAAATGTCCAGGTATCCCCCTGCCCCTACCCGATGACTACCTCGGTAAAAGGCTATAGGTTCCTCTGGAGAAATATTGGACAAATCATCATCATATATACAGTTGCTATGATGATACAGGATCCTTCCTCCTAAGGACCCAGGTTCTCCTTCAGTTAATGGACTCCGGGTCTGAAAACTGGCCCACATGTAGAAACTAACAAGGGATCGTGGTGTTTTAATGGGACGACTGCCTTTGGCCTCCTGATCACTCATTCTTAATCTCTTTGGAGGTATAGATTGAGCAATACTCTGTCAGCTGCCATCTATCCTGCTCCTAGAAATACCAAGTTCTATTAACCATTATCATAGCCCTCTGCAGAGCAGCCCCTTCCCAACTCTATCCAAGATGCCCCTTATGCTAGCATGCCCACTTATCTGAGCCTTCCTAGCTCTTCCTCCATCATCTTCCACTGAAGTTCTAGTAGTTCTGGTAGCTCATCACTCTTGCTATACTTCTGAGTGCCAACTTAACAGTGTATTCCCAGAGCACAATCTCCCAGATTCTTGCCAGGATATATAATTCCACAGCATGGGAGAGACTTCCCATATCAACAGATTCCCTTCTCTAACTTTATAATCCCTTTTCTATTGATCTGGCATTTTCTGGATCCAGCCCCATACATACGTTCCCAACTTTTGCTGTTGCGTATTTGCTAGTCCCTACAGATTCCTCAACATGCAGTTCCCTTCTTCCCTTCCCAGGCCCAACATTTCCCCAGCCAGGTTATGTTCTGACTTGGTCCTAGTGATTGATCTGACAGGGAGTGGATGTCGGGACGGATCCTGAGGTGGAGAGGGGCATGTGTTGCCTTGCAAGGGGGAGGCCTCCGCATCATTCTCGTGGAGGTGGGGTGGGGATGCTGACCTCTAATGGGAGGAGTGGGCCACTTCTGCAGGCCCTAGGACTGAGGGGAATCCAGGTTTCCAGGGCTCACTCAAGAGTGATCAACCCAGATGTTCCCATTACAAGCCTCGGATTCCCACTTCCTCCCAATCAGGGCCATGACTAGGGCAGAGAAAACTTCGCGGGACTGAGGATTCCATCTTCTCTGGAGCTCCGCTAACCTTGTAACTGAGTTCTAGGCATGGCCCTCAACTTCTGCATTCTTATTATTTGCCTCTGATTTCAGGAGATGGAGAACTCTTCATGGGCTGCCAAGGAGGTCCTCTAACTCTCACACTTTGCCTTAAATTGGTGATTATTCACTCATAGCCTTTCATTGTCTTTCTCCAACATATTGGTGTCACTCAGCAAGAGCTATCTGCTGTCACTATACTTTTAATTGCTATTCTCCCCCATACCCTAAACTCCTCAAGCACCTGAGAGCATGCCAATTCATCACTGGTGAAAACGTTAATAACTGCCCGCTAACTATGCCAGAGGATTGTGGATGATCTGATTCCCAAAGCCCATTTCAGGGCAGGCACACTTAGACCTGCCTGCTGGCCTAACTGTCCTACACCAGGTCATAGATCCTGAGACACACTTTCATGCAAGAAGGGCCTTAGAGAGCATTTGAGGAGCAATGCCTGGGAGAGACTGAGGGGAGAGCAGGGTTCTCGAGCCTCACCTTGGCCGTCAGGCACCTGCCAATTCCTCGCACCTCCCATCTCCGGAAATTGTCCTAACACCTTCATCTTGCACCCTTTGTAGAGACGATCCAGG
Organism: Sapajus apella; assembly: GCF_009761245.1. Taxonomy (NCBI): domain Eukaryota; kingdom Metazoa; phylum Chordata; class Mammalia; order Primates; family Cebidae; genus Sapajus; species Sapajus apella. The sequence continues at coordinate 4,653,024 of NW_022436989.1, forward strand.
CTCCTGTGATTCTAAAGTAGCTTCTAGATGAGGTGCAGATCAGATCATTTTGGCTCAAAACGTTATCCTTTCAAATCAGAGAAGTACAGGCGTCCCCACAGTTTCTCTCTGTGTGTCTCTCCTCTCTTCAGCCACACACAGACACACATGCACACATGAACTCATACTCACACATATACATGCATGAACGTGTACACAAGCACACCACACACACACACACACACACACACACACTCCTCCCAGAACAAGTTGATTAGCTATTATAAAATTCATGTCCACACCCGTCTCTAGGGATTTCAGTGAGAGAAAGAGGCATAGAAGGCTCAGAAAGGATCATTAGATGGTGGTTGACTTGCTTGTCTTATTGTTGGCTTATTATCTACACCGACAGATGAAGAGAAGAAATAAGAGGTGTGGGGGCTGGGAGGAAGCAGTAATTTTACCCCAGGGGTTCTTGAGTTCATATTCCTTCACCCAATTCAGCTTACACCCTTCACCAGGAAACAATGTGGTTTTCAGTCTCTTCCTCTATTTTTGTTTTGTTTTGCTTCTTGAACAAAGTCTCCTTCACATACTCCTTCTCAGGAGTGTAGGCAGGCTTCAAAACCTGTTGGTTTTATTTTACTAGAGGACTCACCACTCTCTGACAAGCACTTTGTAGAATCTAGATCTTTAATTCACTCACTTTTTATTTTTATTTTTTTTTGCCTTTTCTTGGTTTTAGGAGAGAAAGCAACTGTGGTTACTGTCAATGTTTATCCTCACTTGAAGATATAAAAGGTTTACCTATTTTATTTTTAAGGATTTTCTCCTCTCTTGCTTCTTTTTTTTTTTGTTTTGTTTTTTTTTTTTGTTTTTTTTTTCTCCTCTCTTGCTTCTGAAAACAAGACTGTGAGACCCAGATTACTGATCATAATTATTTACAAAAAGTATTCCATAACCTATCAGAAACCACATTACTAAGAGTAGAAAATCTAGCATCTTAATAACATATATCACCAGTTGGAGAGACTGGGACTGGCAGGACACAGCAGCATAATAGGGCCGGGGCATTGGAAAGATGTCGAGGGCACTGATGAAGGGTCTGTTATATAGACACTTGTCATCTGCATTTTTCTGATGAAAAGCAGGGGGAAAATGGCTTTCCTTAGCAGAGCTTCGTATGAGCCCTGAAAATAGAGCACAGACATGAGGGCACTGCAGATAAGTGCCTCCAAACTAATCCAAAGCAGGGATCTGAGCCAAGCAGCTTTCCTTATTCATTTTGAGAGATGGGAAGAGTTACAGTGAGTAGTCAAGCCATTAGGCAGCCAATGGAAAGAAAAGAGAAAAATAATACGCCCGCAGCTTAATATAGAATACCTAAGCATTAACCTTCAGAAGGACTCGCACAAGTTGGAAAAATGGACACCCAAAGAGGATGGGGTTTAGCAGAGACCGGAGTTCAACCTGGGGAAGCAGATATAACCACAACCCTTCCAAGTAGGAAGGTCATTTGCTTTGCCGCGGCTTGCACAGCAATGGGGCCAGTTGCTCACCCTCTTCCCAGGGGCTGGAAGAGCCCAGTTAGTTCAGATGCCCCCACCATGAGACTCAAGGGACATCCTGTTTCTGCCAGACCCTGGGGCTGTCTTATTCCCTTGTCAGTGATGGCTCAGGAGCAGATACGGCACCAGTTCTATCCCGTGGTCTCCAGGGGAGACCCCCTGGGGGCTTCTAGGAAAAGGACCTTCATACTTACAAAGGAACATAATGAAAAATGGTTTTTGCCTCTTGTTGAATGTTGTCATGTCTGCCTGTGTCCTGGTAAGTACAGTGGTTCTGTTACAGCCATGAGACCCAGTAGCTGAGGTCATCCCACGTCGGGTGAGCAGAGCAGGTGAGGGGAAAGAACCTGCACTTCCAGGTTTGCTGTTCTGCCGGATCAGCCAACTCTGGACATGTCCTACGAATCCTCTCTTTTAGGTGAGATAAGACTTTTTTGGAACTATACTTGTCTCGGCATGGTGGCTCACACCTGTAACCCCAGCACTTTCAGAGCCTAAGGATTGCTTGAGCCCAGGAGTTCAAGACCAGCCTGGGCAAGATAGCAAGAGCTCATCTCTACAAAGCTTTTAAAAAATTAAAAAATTAGCCAGGTGTGGTGATGCACCCTGTAGTCCCAGCTACTCAAAAGGCTGAGGTGGTAGGGTTACTTGAGCCCAGGAGTTCAAAGCTACAGTGAACTGTGATCCTGCCACTGCATTTCAGCCTGGGTGACAGAGTGGGACCTTGTCTCAAAAACAAATAAACAAACAAAAACCATCACTTTTTTCTTTTTGAGACAGAGTCTTGCCCTATCACCCAGGCTGGGGTACAATGGTGTGATCTTGGCTCACTGCAACCTCTGCCTCCCCGGTTCAAACAATTCTCCTGCCTCAGCCTCCCGAGTAGCTGGGACTACAGGCACGCGCTACCACACCAGGTTCATTTTTCTGTTTTTAGTAGAGATGGGGTTTCACTATGTTGGCCAGGATGGTCTTGAACTCCTGACCATCACAAGATCCACCTGCCTCAGCCTCCCAAAGTGCTGAGATTACAGGCGTGAGCCACCACGCCCAGCCTCACTTCTTTTTTTAGAATAGTTTTAGATGTACAGAAAAATCAAGAAGATGTATAGTGAGTTCCCATATATCTCTCACCCAGAATCCCTTATTATTAATGTCTTGCATTAGTACGGTACATTTGCTACAATTAATGAACCAATATACTGGATATATTATGACTAAAGCCCAGAGTATATTCAGATATCCTTAGCTTTGCCTAACGTTCCATTCCGGGATCCCACTCAGGACACATTACATTTAGTTGTCATGGTTCCTTAGGTTCCTCTGGGCTGTGACAGTATCTCAGATTTACCTTGACAAGTTTGAAGAGTAATGGTGAAGTATTGTGTAGGATACCTCTCTATTGGGATTTGTCTGATGTTTCTCTCATGATTACACTGGGTTTATGGGGTTTGGGAGAGGAAGACCACAGAGGTAAAGTGCCATTTTCATCACATCATATCAAGGGTACATGCTTTCAATTCTTTCAACATGATTTATCACTGTTGATACTGACCTTGACCCCCTGCCAGGGGTAGTGCTTGTCAGGTATCTCCACTGTAAATTACTCTTCCCCGGCATCCCTTTCTACACTGTATTCTTTAGAAAGAAGTCACTATAGGCATCCCACCCTGAAGGAGTGGGAAGTGTGGTCCACCTCCTTGAGGGCAGAGTATTTGCATAAATTATTTGGAATTCTTCTGTAAGGATTTGTCTTTTCCCCCCCATTTATTAACCTATTTATGCAATCATTTATTTATATCAGTGAGGATTCGTAGATATTTATTTTATACTTTATGTGCAATCCAATACTACTTTCTTTTGTTGTTAAAATTGGTCCAAGTTTGGCTGTTGGGAGAGATATTAAGTTTTTTTTACAGCTTAATTCACTTGGGTTTTCTAGTTTTTGTAGCCAAAAAATCCCAATTGATATAACTTCCCCCAAAGAAGAGATTGCTAGATCATAAGTTTGCAATAAGTTAGCAGGGTAGTGCTCTAACATTTTTTAGCAAGGTATATACAAACAAGAACACTGCACGAAAATCCTACATTTACCCTTCTTTCTGTACTGCTTGGCCCAATCTAATTAGAAAAAAACAAACAGATCATCATACTCAGAAAATGAATACTGGTCTTTGATCTCCTACTAATAGGCTGAGTGGCCATAAATACGGTGATCAAATTAGTAAGACCGAAAACTGGGACACCATAGTCAACTACACTAGAAATGTTCAATCACCTGTGTAGTTATCATTGGTAACGAATCATTTTTGTTAAAAAAAAATATAAAATCATAGGTAAAGTAAAACCATACACACAATTCAGTGAAACTCCATGTCAGCCACATCATACTTTAATACCTGATGTCCAGATGTTTTCGGAGACCCTCCTATGTCTGATCACCGTGTATCATCAAGCAAGTCTCTGAGCCTTTCTGACAAGTCTTCAAATCTGTTAAAAAAAAAAAAAGATGGGGGGGAACAATATTCCACTACCAGAGCCACAGGGTTTATTTGTAAAATTAAAACTAAAATGATAACTGTAAAAATGTTTTAAAAACTTTAGTACTATCTAAATGCAAAGTGTCATTTAATACCATTAACTCCCGATTACACAAGCTTGTGGACTAACTGGGGTATGATATAACCGAGCACACGTCACTTCTTCAGTCCTGTTCACAGCACTGGACATCCCAGACACACCGCGTTCCTTGTACAGGTTAAATCAAACAAAAATGAACGTTAAGAGCAGCTGAGAAGAAAAGGAGTCAGGAAATGACAGTTCTCTGTGTGTGTGTGTAAGTGTGTGGGGGTGTGTGTGTATGTGTGCCTATGTGTGGAGTCTGGATGTGGATGTGTATATTTTTGTGCGTGGATGTGTGCATGTCTCCCTGTGTTTCTGTGTGTGTGTGTCCGTGTATGGACACATGTATCTATGTGTCTGTGTGTGCGAATGTATGTAGACATGTCTGTGTCTGTGTGTTTCTATGTGTATATGTGTGTATCAGAATGTATGTTTCTGTGTGTGGATGTGTGTGTGCTAATATATGTGTGAATATGTCTCTGTGTGCATGTGAATGTATGTGTCTCTATGGATATGTGTGTGTCTATGTGAGTGTGAGTCTCTCTGTGGATGTGTATACATCTGTGTGTGTTTATGTGTGTGCACTGTGTGGGGGTAACATGGGATACACCGAACGAGCCTGTGTCTAGCCCCTCTCGGTGTTGACAATGGTGGCAGAGGTGTTGGATCAACAAGGTCAGAGGGAAAAGTTCCAAGTGATAGAGGGCCAAGTGGACAGACGGGCTGGAATTCAGCTGTTCTTTCTTTTCCAGCATTAAGGGCTGAGCCACCTCTTTCTTGATCCCCAACTCTCTCCTCAGTCTCTGTCCACAGGCCAGTGGCAAGGCACTGCCAAGGGACATTGGCCCCAGTTGACACTTTCCCAGGAAGAGCTCTGGTCCCAATGCCTGAAATAACAGTAGTGGAAGAGCAGGACTCTTGTCATTAGATACTTACCAGGTTACTACCGTAACTCGCAAAACTCTGGGCCAAGTATAGGAGGTGAGGGAAAGAGTAAGAACTAGCATGGTCTAATCAAAATGTGATGGTGGTAACTTTAGTGAAAGCATGGAGAAATCACAAGTAAAAGACTTTCTAGTGGCTATGGGATAGGTACAGGCTTGGGGAAGGGGTAAGGTTGACAATTTTAAATAATTGACTATGTCTAAAACTGCAGCATTTCACACTGAAACCTAGATCTCTGGCTTCTCTTGGAAATGTACCTTCTGGCAATTTTGGTGCTAATCATCTCATGGGGACTCTTGGCTGGTGCTGAATGGTGGTAATCCTCTACTTATTCTAGATCTCTGACTTCCAGAGTCCCCATCTACCCCTGTGTTTCCTTTCTATCGTTCCCACCCTATTTACTCATTTAAAATATCTGTCTAACCTCAGCATTCTGAGCTTATAGTCTCTGTTCTATGGGGGAGAGGAAAGAACATGAGAAGCAGTCAGAGGGAGAGGCATTACGATTTCAGGTTTAACCAAGGAAACTGGGCTCATGAAAGAAGAAGCTGAAAGGCTACAGAAAGGAAAACAGTCCCTTAAAAGGTAAAATCTATTAGATGAATAACACAAGTTAGACATTGGGAAACAATCCTGACTAAAGATTTCTGAGAAAAAACTTTGGGGAAATCCAACAGCTATCTTTCTGTGGTATTGAAATATAACTGCCATAAAAAATGAACCGGGTGTTCTTGATAATGAAGCACTTTGTCAAGCAGACATTTACAAGGGTTAATTACACTCAGAATTCCAAGAAACTCTGGAATAATTCCCCCTAGTTTAGGATATTAAAAAAGTCTTTTAAAATTACCCCAAGACCATTTTCCTATACACAGTTCAGTAACAGATTCAAATCAATCCATTTGGTGTATGCTTCCCATCTTTAAAAAAGTAACTGAATTTAAGTTCTAAGTATTAGAATTGTAAAGGAAAAAAATATAAAGAGGGAAATAAGCTTGTATGGAGGTGTCTAAGTAAAACAGCACCATTTGATTTAAAATATTCCATGTATGCCCCCAAAGCTCTTAATATTTGAGAATAAAATTACTGCAAATGAACCAGAGCCACATGTGGCCAGAGAGGCTGACAGTGAAATCAGCAAGAAACTGCTTATTCAGCCTCTTCAAACAAAAATGAATTGTTTTGATGAATGAGAATTCTTTAATGAATTACCATATGACATGCCAGCAATTTTTTCAATGTCAAGCAGAGAAAGTTTTTATTTGTCTTTTGTTCAGCCACAGCTACTTAAAAATAATAGAAGGTCATGGCCAGAGACAACACTTCCATTATGGCTCTTGAGAGAAAGGATGTGCCTACACTGAACCCAAAGGGAAGGGGATGAGGTGAATCTCCAGCTCTCAGCCTGGCCCTTGTTTTTCTATGTAGAGATAAGTGGTGGTGTTTTATGAATCCAGTGGATGACATTTGGATTTCAGCAGAATAATGTTCAGATTTATTTCTTTTTAGTTTTTAAAAAATTTTGTGGGTATATAGTAGGAATCACATCATGGAAAATGGGACGTCCATCCCCTCAAGTACATATCCTTTGTGCTCTAAACAATCTGATTATACTCTTTTAGTTCTTTAAAAATGTATGATTAAGTTATTATCATTATCATTATTATTATTATTATTGAGACAGAGTTGCTTTTTTTTTTCCTTTCTTAGGAAGATTTCACCCGGAGAGACAGAGTTTCACTCTTGTTGCCCAGGCAGGAGTGCAGCGGCTCAATCTTGGCTCATGGCAACCTCTGCCTCCCAGGTTCAAGTGATTCTCCTGCCTCAGCTTCCCAAGTAGCTGGGATTACAGGCGCCTGGCTACCATGCCCAGCCAATTTTTGTTTGTTTGTATTTTTAGTAGAGACGGGGTTTCACCATATTAGCCAGGCTCGTCTTGAACTCCTGACCCCAGGCGATCCACCCACCTTGGCCTCCCAAAGTGCTGGCATGAGCCACCACGCCAGACCAAGTTATTATTGAAGTATTATTATTATTGTATTATTATATATTTTATATATAATTATTATAATAACAGGGTTATTACTAGAACAACCCTGTTGTGCAATCAAAGAGTATGTCTTATTCATTCTATTTTTTAATGTACCCATTAACCATCCATATCTAGATTTCATACAGTCAGCACAAGTGTTGGGTTGCCACATTTGAAACTCTAAGCATATGGTCAAGGATAGCACGTGGAAAATTTGGGGGTGCTGCATGAGTGGGGGTGGCTAGGAAAGCCAGAGTAGGAAATGAGGACAGGAGGGCACCCGAGGGCCACAGTGAAGAGATGACTACTCTGCTATCACCACACTCACACTTCTGACACCAAAGGGAGAAGAGGTTATCCCACACCCACCAATTCTTCAATTGTAACACCAACTGTGTGTTACAATTTAACTCAATTCTGACACCAGCTTCCTGGAGTTAACACAGACCTCTTAGGTTAAGGACTCAGTCCTACAATAAGACAAACTATTTGAATGCACACAGGGTGATTATAGTTGATAACTTAACCATACATTTAAAAATATATGTACCTGACAAATATATATATCCCCACTGTAGATGCCAATCATTAACCCCATCTGGTCTTGGCCTCCCAAATTTCTGACTGACTGACTTTAAATCAGATGTTCCCCTGATTCCCCTCCTTGGGTTTGATAATTTGCTAGCAACGTTGAGAGAACTCAGGGAAATATTTACTTATGTTTGTTAGTTTATTATAAAGGATAAAACTCAAGAATAGCCAAATGGGAGAGATGCATCGGGCAAGGGATAGGAAAAGGGGACAGAACCTCCATGCCCTCTCTGGGCACACTTTCTTCTCAGCACCTTCATGGGTTCCCCAATCCAGAAGCTCTGAAAACCCCATTGTTTAGAGTTTTTATAGAGGTGCCATTACCTTCATTATGTAAGCATGATTGATTGACAAAATCTTTGGCCATTGTTGATTAAGTCAATCTCCAGCTCCTGTCCTTTTCCTGGGAGGTAGGACTAAAAGCTTCAACCTCGAATCACATGGTTCTCCTTGAAAGGCCCTCAGCCTTAGGGGTTTTCTAGATGTCACCTCATTAACATAAACTAAGGTGTGATTGAAAGGGACTTGCTATGAATAACAGAAGATGCTCCTCTCACACCTAACACAACGGAAATTCCAAGCGTTTTGGGAAATCTATGCCAGGAACTGGGGACAAAAACCAAATACATATATTTCTTATTATATCACAATATTATACACACCCAGGGTACAAATGGAAGAGCACCATCAAAACCAAAGGTCTGAAGCTAAGAGGGCAACATGCACCTGAGATGCCCAACCAGGAGCTTCCCAAGGACTCCGGTGAGCCAGGACTCAGCATGCGGGAACACACAGCACTGGCAGGCTTGCAAGGAGCACCCCTCTCAGGCCTAACCTTTGAAAGACATCAATCGTGGCCCCCTTTAGTGCTCAAGTGGACATATGTGGTTTTTCCTGCCCCGTATCTACCCATCTTCTCACTCTGGATCCACCAGCGTTTTGTGCGGCTAGCCTCACTTCTGGCCCAAGAAGTAGATGTGAGAGCTAGGCTGTTCCTACAGAGCAACAGGTGCAGTGGCCACAGTGACATCTGGGTGGTCAAGCTATCCAGGCCAGGACAATTAGAACGAATGACACTCAATTCAAAGCCTTTTTGTTTTTGTTTTTGTTTTTTTGAGACAGAGTCTCACTCTGTCGCCAGGGCTGGAGTGCAGTGGTGCAACCTCGGCTCACTGCAACCTTGCCTCCTGGGTTCAAGTGATTCTCCTGCCTCAGTGTCCCAAGTAGCTGGGATTACAGGTGCCTGCCACTATGCCCAGCCAAGTTTTTGTATTTTTAGTAGAGACAGGGTTTCACCATGTTGGCCAAGCTGGTCTTGAACTTGTGGCCTCAAGAGATCCTCCTGCCTTGGCCTCTCAAGTAGCTGGGACAAGCATGCACCACCACACCTGGCTAATTTCTTTTTTATTTTGTAGAGATAGGGTCACAGTATGTTACCCAGGCTGGTTTCCAACTCCTGGCCTCAAGAGATCCTCCTGCCTTGACCTCCCAAAGTACTGGGATTATAGGTGTAAGTCACCATGCCTGCCCCAATTCTAAGGCTTTTACTGGAACTATTGGGGAAAGGAAATTGTTTCTGTGGGCATCCTGAGAAGGTGAGAGTTGGTAAGGCCACAGATAGCAACATCCACTTGCCACCATGAACTAAGTTCTGCTTCCCCAGAACTAAGCTGACCCAGGGGAAATATGTTTCTTAGGAGACCACTTGAGCTCCACACCCCACCAGACCAGATATCGACCCTCCCCTCTCTCAACTCTGCATTCCCATCCTTGCTCCACTCATTTGAGTTGGGGTTTCATTCACCTGCAACTAAGAATCCTGATACTTATCTTAAAGCTGTGGAGTTCTAGGCACGAGTCAAGAAACAGTGCTAGAGGAAAAGAGGGAAAGGAACAGTGAGTTTGAGAGAAAGATGAGAGCACACGTCTTGGGTGCCACACTACCATCTTGGTGGTGTTGCTTAGAATGAGAGCCATGTGCCCTAAAACCAGATGTGAGGGAGGCAACGTTGTAATCCTGCTGTGAAACTTCTAGAATGAGATGTATATTTGCACCAAGACAGAAATCCACTCCCTTGCATCAGCCAGGGACCTATGGGAAGAGCCAATGTCCCTGAGAGCAAAGCTTTGACTCGTCCTTAAGTATTTGTACAAGTTCTTGGTCGGCATCTGTGGCACACCTTGTCAAAGTGATGTGCAATGGGTCCACCCCAGTGCTTCTCAAAAGAAGGCAATTTTGGTCCCCAGGGGACATCTGGTGATGTCTGCAGACATGTTTGGTTGCCACAATTGGAAGAGGGGTGCTACTGGCATCTGGTGGCTAGAGGCCAGGGCTGCTGCTACACATCCTACGATGCATGGAACAGTCCCTCTTCCCCTCAAACCCAAGAAAGAATTGACAGATCCAAAATGTCAACAGTGGTGCTGTTGAATGTGCTAATTCAAAAACACACCTGCAGGGAGGTGAGCAGTCTCATTCAGTGATGGGTGATGCTCCAACACTGAGACATGAAAGATGGCCAGGGAACCAGATGTCTCCTGAGTGCTGTTAGGAGGTCTTGCCTGCACATGCATTTTTCCCAGCGAATGACGAACTCTCATTCAGTGTGCTTCATCTCCAAATCCTCACAGCCAATCGTTTGCTCATTCAAAGAATATTTGTTGTATGTCTATGTCATGTCAGATGCTAGAAATCCAGCCATAAACACTGCTTGGCTCACAGCCCAAAATCTATAAAATTTTGTTGAGTGATTTTCCCATTACATTTAAGAATTTTTGCTGGGTACGAATATATGATGGGTAAGATGCCATCGGGTAAATACTGCATTTCATTCTGTGGCAACACAGATGTTTATGATGTGAGAGATGTAGGTGAATGCTACTGATTCAGTGAGAGCTAACAAACAAACAAACAGAACTGGGAATCGCTATTTTAAGAATCCAGGGAAGTACCTTAAATTGATGTGTGAGCAGGTGCCAGGACTGAGGCCAGGACCGCTGAACCCACTGCCATTTTTTGACCCCTTAACCTCACAGATATGATTTGACTGTGTCCCCTCCCAAATCTCATCTTGAATTCCCATGTATTGTGGGAGGGACCCGGTGGGAGGTAACTGAATCATGGGGCAAGTCTTTCCTGTGCTGTTCTCATGACAGTGAATAAGTCTCACAAGATCTGATGGTTTAATAAAGAGGAGTTCCCCTGCACCAGCTCTTTCCCTGCCGCTATCCATGTAAGATGTGACTTTCCCCTCCTTGCCCTTGGCCATGATTGTGAGGCTTCCTCAGCCACATGGAACTATGAGTTCTCCATTAAGCCTCTTTTCTTTGTAAATTGTCCAGTCTCAGGTATGTCTTTATCAGCCGCATGAAAACGGACTAATACAGTCACCCTCACCCTTCCACTCCACCCCAGAAAACATAGCCCTGGGCAGCTTAAAATATGACCTCCTGTGTGGCAGCTACAGACCCTGTCACAACCTCCATGATGTCTAGGGCCGTAATGTGTAAACACAGGAGGGTGGCATTCAAGGAACAGGTCAGAATGGACCGTAATGATAGGACATGCTAGCTTGGCATAGTGAGGTAGAGCGACTCCAAGCCACTTGGAAAGACATCTGATTAACCCTCAATATCTATTTTCCCTTTAATAACCAAACTTCCCAAATTTAGTGAGGTAATGGTGACCCAGCTAAGGGGTTTATTTCCCCTGCCTTCCTGGCAACAGATGTGCCATATGAGTAGCTTGCAACCAATGGGCTGTGAGTGAAGGAGACACCTGCCACTTCTGGATGACACTGGTCCGAGAAAGCTGCTCACTGCGCTTTCTTCTCCCCTTGTCTGGGCTGGATCCCTGATGTGGTGCTTTTGAGCCAGTTTTATTGGATAGGGACAGCAGCTCAAGGGATGGCAGGTGACAACCGAGAAGGAGGCTGGGCCTCTGCGATAACCTTGTAGAGCAGGGCCAGCATGCCACCCTGGATTCCCCACCACCTCAGACTGTCATATAAAAGAGAAGGAAATCTACTATCTGGTCTAACCCTTTGCTTTCCATCTCTGTTAAAACAGCCACAACAAATATACTAACTAATTTAAAAGCTTAATCTGTAACTGAAAGTGCACTCAAATCCCAGGTGACCCACCCTATTTCTGGCCTTTATACAGAGTGGGCTCACTTAGGATTATAGAAGGCAGCAATGGTTTCTAAATAATGGTCTGTGCTAGGATAGACCCCTGATCCCACGATCATGGACTGGCCAGCCACATCAGAATCAGCAAGCCAAGGAGCTTCTTAGAAAATGGATTCTGGCTGGATGCAATGGGCCTGGAGTCCCAGCACTTTGGGAGGCTGAGGCAGGAGGATCACTTGAACCCAGGAGATGAAGAGCAGCCTGGGAAACACAGTAAGATGCTATTTCTAGAAAAAAATAATTAGCCAGACATGGTTGTGTGCTCTTGGAGTCTAGCTACAGGGGTGGCTGAGGCAGGAGGATCATTTCAGCCCAGGAGGTCAAGGCTGCAGTGAGCTGTGATCACACCACTGCACTCCAGCCTGGATGACAGAGATAGATCCTCTCTTAAAAATCATTTTTAATGGATTCTTTGGGCTCCTCAACTCTGGAGTTTCTTATTCAGCAACCCATTGAAGGGCTCTAACACCTATCATTTTATCCAGATAATTCTGATGTGCAGCTCCTGGACCATAACACTCATCCCAGGCATTTGCTACTTCCTTGCTCTCAGCTCTCTGTGGTTCAGGTCACCCTTTGACAGCTGCATCTTCTCCTGTCTGGGGGTCCATTTGGAGTCTTCTCTCCAGCTTACCCTACCTTACCTTTGACTCCCTACCTGCTTCTCACCAAGCGCACACCTTTCCAGGCATGGCATCACCAACAGCTTCAAATCGGGAGGCCTCCCACCACCAGCCAAGGTCTGGAGGAGCTACTGCCGAAGCAGCTCACTGTTCTCCATGGCACCAGCCTCCGTGCCGGAAGAGGACTCAGGCACGTGGGAAATGTGACAAGAAAACCTCAGCCTGGACTACCCTGCAACGGTGAGGGAAAACTATGCTGGCCCATTTGGTAATACCTGGAGAGAGCCAGGGCTGCTAGAGTCCCTGTGAAATGAAAACCACAGGAGGTGTTCCTATGTTGCAGACAAAGATTGCAGGCACAAGCCCATCCCCGGTGGTCAGTCCCTCCAGCTCAGCTCCTCAACTCATGTAAACACAGAGAACCCCTTGCAGTCTTCCAGGAAATAATCTGCCACTCATGGATAGCTGAGCCCTGGAGAGTTCTTGGTTACTTCCTTGAATTACTCCAGAGTACTTATTGGAGATGTCCTAGTAAAGATCCCCAAGGAAACTCTCTAAGTCACCCATTTCCCATTTCCTATGAATTACCTGCAGGGCTTGTGACAACACAGATTGCTGGACCCCACCCCAGAGTTTCATCTTCAGTGGTTGCTACAGACCAAATGCTTGTTGCATTCCTGACCCTCCGTGTGATGCTTTTAGGAGGTAGAGACTTTGGGTGGTGATTACCAAAGCTCTGTCTTCACGAATGGGATTAGTGCCCTTATAAAAGGATTCTGGAGAGCTCCCTTGCCTGTCCTGCCTTGCGAGGACACAGCAACAAGGCACCATGTATGAACCAGGAAGTGGGCCCTCCCCACACACTGGATCTGCAATGTCTGCTCTTGGACTTCCCAGGCTCCAGAACCGTGAGAAATAAATGTCTTGTTTGTAAGCCACCCAGTCTATGTGCTCTATTATGGCAGCCCAAACAGGCTAAAACAGAAGTTCTGGGGCAGGACCTAAGAATTTGGATGGCTAACAAGTTTCAGGTGATGTGGAGGCCACAGCAGGAACTTCTTGATGTGGCTCATGGGCTTCAGGAAGATTTATTTCTCTGCAAGTGAAAAAAAGATTGAAAGGGTGGAAAGGGAACTGGGAATAAGAGGCAACACAACATCATGGCCAGTGGAATCTGGCAGAACTCTTGGATCTGGTTCTGTCCTGCGCTGGCTGTGCACCCAGTGCCTTTGACCCTTTGAATTTTTTTTCTGTAAAACTGGGGATACAATATTAGTTAATAAGGTTGTTGCAACAATGAAGTGAATAGTGCCCATGAAGCTCCTGCAGTGCCTGACTCAGGTATGCAGTACATGGCCAGGAAATGGTATTTCAAGCCACTGCCCCCGTATCCCACAATTGTGCCCTATTAAGTTTGGTGATTACATTGTTTTAAAAAAAAATCTCAGGGGTCACTAGACCCAAAATGTAGATCGACTCTTTTATTATGAGTCCTAGAGAGAGGGAAAGCCCTTAACCTCTTAACTTACACTGCAACATCCTGTGAGGATTTTCCACTTTACCTAAATAGTTCTGTGTGATCAACTCACCCACTAGACGGAGGGAATTAATTTCATTTTCTTTGAAGTTACACATGAAAGAGGGATGTTTTCCAGGAAGACATCCTTATAACTTTGGTAATTTACATCAGCAGCTCACTCCAGTAGGGAGTTTTCATTGTCTTTTCCACTGAAAATGAGAGGAGGAGACGTGGTCAAAGTCTGTAAAGTCCCAGCATGTGTGCCCCAAGAGCTTCGAGAGCCTGCCAGCCCTCCCTTCTAGAACAGTAAAGCAAGGAGCTCAGCGGCCTCCCTCTGCTGAGATCCCAGCCTCTGTACATGGAACCTCCTGAAAAATCAATCATGCCTTTTCCTGTTTTTCAAGATTTGGTTATATAATTTGTGAACTACCCAGATGTTTTGCTTCTACCTTCTCTTTTCTTGGGAGCCATTTCTTTCTCACCTCTTCAACATCCTGGTAGAGGCTGGGCACAGTGGCTCATGCCTGTAGTCCCAGCACTTTGGGAGGCTGAGGCAGGTGGATGCTTGAGCCCAGGAGTTTGACACCAGCCTGAGCAACATGGCAAAACCCTGTCTCTACAAAAAATAAATAAATGAGCCAGGCATAGTGGTACCTACCTGTAGTCCCAGTTACTCAGGAGACTGAGATGGGAGGATCACCTGAGCCAGGGTAGTTGGCCAATGGAAACGCCACTGCACTCCAGTCTGAGCAAGAAGATGGCATCCGGCCTGCAGCTACAGGGAGCTGAGAGCAGAGAATGAAAGAAGGCACTCCCGCTGTAGCCTAGTGCAGCACAATGCATTATCTGGAGATTTTAGGCAGTGAGACCCTGCCTAAAAAAAAATACAAACAAACAACACAATAATAACAAATAAATAAAACACTAGTAGGGTTTTTTTTTTTACACAGTTGGCTCAATAAATATCACCGGCTGAGTCACGTCTTTGGCCGGCCTTTTTGACATTTTTGTGTTCATAAGCTCCAGAGGAGTCAGAAAAAAACTAAGGGAAAGGACAGTCAAAACAGGTGGCCCTGATAGATGTGTGGAGGAGGCTCTGTGGGGCTGGGTGGCGGGAAGGACTTGTGAACCGCAGAAGGACTGTCACTAGTGACTCAGCAGCCATCCTGAAGGACTGCCAAGACTAACCCGCCCAGGTCCTTCCCTGCCTGCTGCTGCTGGGGTAGGACTTTCAGATCCCCTCACGATTATTCAACAATGGCCTTCCCATAGTATTCACCAACCTTGTTTAGAAAACATTCTTCTCCTACAAAAGGCAGCAGAGTGGGAGGGTGGGAGGGGGTGAGAGCTGAAAAACTTCATTTGGGTTCAACACTCACCATTCCGGTGATGGGAGCACTGAAAGCACAGGGGTCACTGCTACACTACATGGGCACGTAACAAGTCTGCACTTGTACCCCCTAAATATAGAAAAATAAGCTTTTTTTGGGATGGAGTCTCCCTCTATCGCCCAGGCTGGAGTGCAGTGGTACAATCTCAGCTCACTGCAACCTCTGCCTTCCGGGTTCAAGTGATTCTCCTGCCTCAGCCTCCTGAGTAGCTGGGATTACAGGTGCATGCCACCGTGCCTGGCTGATTTTTGTATTTTAGTGGAGATGGGGTTTTACCATGTTGGTCAGGCTGATCTCGAACCCCTGACCTCGTGATCCACATGCCTCAGCCTCCCAAAGTGCTGGCATTACAGGTATGAGCCACCATGCCTGGCCTAAAAATATTTCTTTTTTTAAAGCAAACTTTTTTTTCCTAGAGCAGGGCTCTGAGCAATGAGTCAATGGTCCGTGGAGGTAACGAACGTGGCCCACTAGGAGCCCATGCAGATAGCCGATGTTGTCTATTATTGCAAGAGCAGAGCAGAAATAACGAGGAAAGGGCTGGACTGTGAGCACCCCGATTCATACATGAGCTGTCTTCTTTCAGGGTTTCCTCTTGCAATGAACAGCACCATGATCCAGGAGTAATATCCGGCACCTCCGTCTCTCTCAATCCCTCCCTTCTTCCGTATTCAATCCAGCATTATCTCCCACCCATTCAAGTCTGCCACTTCAGTGTCTCTCATATCAGTCTGTTTTCCACACCTTCGCACCACCCCAGTCCCTGCCATCACCTCTCACGGGGAAACTGTGGCAGCCTCCCAGCTGGCCTGCCTGTGGCCATTCCAGTCCCTTCCACTGCTGCAGAGCGGCCTTTCCACATGCCAGCTGATTGTGTTACATCTCTTCTTAGACGCATTCAGTGACTTCCATTTGATTTTAGGATAAAGATGGAACCTCACGTGACCTTGCACAGTCTCGCCATTGACACAGTGCCTGGTGTGTAGGGAACCCCTTAATACATGTTGAGTAATGAATACACCACATCCAGCTATTGCATAAATGAATAAATTAACGAGTGGGTAGATGGATGAGGATGCCTTAGGACTTCCCCTTGGGACTTTGCAAAATCTCTCTAGCCGCCAGCTGAGTCTGGAAGGAGTCTTCATGCCATGACAACAGACACAGGCTCTAATTAAAAGAAGCCCTACTGTGGCCCCGTGTTGTGGATCCCAGTTCACAAATCACTCTCCTCACACCTCCCACACCTGATCCTGAGATTCCTTTTTATATAACGCCCCCGTCAGTGATTGTGTCACCTCATGCATTTATCTGGATGCATAATCTTGTTTCTCAGGACTTAGGACCTGGCTGTCTTCTGCATATGCTTTCATTACCTATCACGGCTCCCGGGTGCCTCCAATGTTACCCATCCCTTGGGCCCCTCCTTTCTTCTTTTCCCACATGGGCAGCCCCTACCTAGCTCATCCTAGGTGCAAGGGAAAGACTCACACATAGCCAAGGCCCTGAACTTTTCAGATGTCTGGGCCTCTAACCCCAGAGACATTAGTTCAGTGTCTCTTGGAAGGATTCCAGAATCTGCATTTTAACTAGCTCTCCAGATACAGGTATTGATCGACTTACCACCTATGCACTTCGACCATTCGACTTGACAACCACAATCGCTAGCCACGACTGCTCCGCGTCTGGCAGTGTGAACGTTGCCCAGCTGGGCGTACGACAGTGTGGACCAGCTTCCGGCAGCACTACAATCTCCGCGTGCATATAGCCTACTCAACTTATGACCAAATCGTGTTACGACTGGTCTGTCGGAACCAGTTGTGGTCGTAAGTCGAGCACTAGCTGTAATGTATTGTACTGCATCTAGGCCATTGCACCTACCCCAGGTATTTGCCTACGAGTGCCTTATGCTAATTCTCTGCTCTCATCTCCTCATACCTGAAGGCTGGATGCCATCTTCTTTTATACCAAAGTCTGAAGAGGATGGCCTAAAGAAATAGCTATCCCTAGGCTGGGTGTGGTGGCTTATGCCTGTAATCCCAGCACTTAGGGAGGCCGGGGTGGGTGGATCACCTGAGGTTGGGAGTTCGAGACCAGACTGACTAACATGGAGAAACCCCATCTCTACTAAAAATACAAAATTAGTCGGGTGTGGTGGTGCATGCCTGTAATCCCAGCTATTTGGGAGGCTGAGGCAGGAGAATCACTTGAACTCGGGAAGCAGAAGTTGCGGTGAGCTGAGATTGCGCCATTGCACTGCAGCCTGGGCAACAAGAGTGAAACTCCATCTCAAAAAAAAAAAAAAATAGCAATCTCTTCAATACAGTGTTTCTAGAACCATAAAGTACTACTGAACTAGTTTCATGGATAACATAGTCCAAATTCTGTTTAAGACCAGAGTGTTAATAGAATAAGAAACAATGGGACTCTTTCTTCAGACTATATGCTCATTCTCATAAAACATGATCAGCTTATACTTGACAATTCTGAGTTTCCCTCACATAGAAGAATAGCTTATGAAGACATTAGTGTAGACCCTGTCACAGTATAGATGCTCAATAAATATTCTTTGAAGAAATGATTTAAATTTTTTCTCCTCCAGCAAAAAAACACCCTCTTCAATAGTTATATTAATGGGTTGCCTTTGAAATCAGGGCTGACAATTGTACGGATATCCTCATCAGCACTTTTCCATTTTCTATATTTGGAAGTTGAAGGTCAAACACCAAGCAACCGAATCCTATCTGGCTGAAAGCAGAGTCACTGGCTGGGCTCAGTGTCTTGGCTTCTAATAAGATGAAATATTAATCAGACCATTGATCGTGTTTTGAAACTCTCTTTCTATCTATAAAAGCTACTCAAGTCATTTAAGATGCCATGGCTTTCACATTTTACTCTGAAGGCCCTACCAATCAAATGTTGGAATAGCTTTGGTTTAAGTCAAAGGACTATTTCTTTCACATTTGGGAAGACAAATGATAATATATTAGGACTGGAAAATAGCAAAGTAGCTACGTATATAACCCAAGGTGGGTTATATAGAACGGAATCCAAGGATCAGCATCCAAGGATATCGACTCCCTCCATGGAGCCTAACCTAGAGACGCTACAGAAGAGGTGGGAGGCTGAGTCTGGAGGACCACAGACCCAAGCTCAGCAACCAACATGGTACAGTGTGGTCTGGAGTGGAAGGCAGCCAGAGCCACTGGATTCCTTCTCTCCTATTTTTCCCTTTCCCTCCGCTGTATCCGCCCGGGGAGATCCCCTAGTACAGGAATGCTAGCCCAGAGCCCAGGAAACATGGGGCTGGAGAGGCAACATGAGGGCAACATCAGCACCTTCTGGAATAGGAGGCATGGCAGAGGCAGGCAGGCTGGCAGGAGTCTGAGCATCTTCTCCCTGCCATCCACCTACAACCGCTTTTCCTGAGACAGAAGGCCTGGGCAATTCCCTGGAGGGGTGGATGATGCAGAAAGTAGGGAAAATAGAAAATAGTGGAACAAGAATGCAATCAGGATCTGTTCAACCGTAGAGGCAGCCCTACTCCCCAGACCTAAAGTAGCCTGAAAAGCACAAGCAAGGCTTTCTCCTGTCTCCCACTAAAGGCAAACACTGGAGCCAATGCAGTTCAGAGTCCCAACAGAACAAAAGATGAGTTCACGGAGAAAAACAACAAAACCACTGCAAAAGTAATGAGAAAGACAGAATAAGAATTTTAAATGAGCACAATTAATAGTCTCCAATATGAATGGGAGGATATTGGATACCTGCAAGAGGTACAAGTGACTATGAAGATAAAACTATTACAAATATTGTATACAGAGGCCAGGCGTAGTGACTCACGCCAGTAATCTCAACACTTTGAGAGGCTGAGCCAGGCAGATCACAAGGTCAAAAGATCGAGACCATCCTGGCCAACGTGGCGAATCCTCGTCTCTACTAAAAATACAAAAATTAGCTGGCTGTGGTGGAATGCACCTGTAGTCCCAGCTACTCAAGAGGCTGAGGCAGGAGAACTGTGGGAACCCAGGAGGCAGAAGTTGCAGTAAGCCAAAATCACGCCACTGCCCTCCAGTCGGGCAACAGAGCAAGACTCCAAACCAAAAATGAAAAAGAAAAGAAAAGAAATATTGTACACAGAAATATATAATTTTCCAAGTAAAGGATTCGCTAGTAGATTAAATATCAGAACAGGTACAGGTGCAGAAGGATGTAGGGAGCTGGAACATCAAGTCAGAGAACTCCCAAAGAAGGCATCAGGAAAGAAAACAACGTGAGAAAAGCAAAGCAGTATGGAAAACAGAAGTAAAGTTGTCACTCTCCGCATAATAAGAGTCCTCAAAGGAGAGAAAAAAAGTAAACAGGGAGAAAAATACTTGAAAAAATAATGTTTCAGAATCAGACAAAGGTCAAATGCTTCAAATGAAAAGGTCTCATCCAGTGTTAAACAAGATCAAAAAGGATGGAGGGAACAAAACTAGATGCTACACGGTGAAATGTGAGACTATCAGTGCTAAAGAGGACATGCTAAAGGCTTCCAGAGGAAAGAAACAGTTCACCTTAAAAGGGGCAAGAACCAGATTGCTATGAGGATTCTTGATAGCCGTGGAGGAACATCTTCAAAACAGTGAAGATAAGGAACTTCGAACCTAAACATTTACATTCAGCCAATCTTTTACAAAAATGTGAGTGCAAAATGAAGATGTTTTTAATCATACTGAGTCTAAGGGAAATTTATGCCACAGTTTTATGCCCCTTTGAAAGAATTTTTGGGGAAATTAAGCCAGAAAGAAGCAACAATAGGAAATAAAAAGAAATAAAGTACGGATATATGATATGACATGATGCAATCTTGAAAATACTATGCTAAGTTTAAGAAACTAGTCATAAAAGGCCACATAGTATATGACTCCATTTATATGAAATGTCCAGAACAGACAAATGCATAGAGACAAAAAGTAGATTAGTGATTGTCAGGGGCCGAGGGGAGTAGGTGGGTAGTAACTACTAATAGGTATGGGGTTTCTTTTGTGGGTGGTGAAAATGTTTTGGGATTAGATAGTGGTGACGGTTTCACAACTCTGTGAATATGCTAAGAACCACTGAACTGTATACTTCAAAAACAATTTTTATATAAACAGAGAAAAAAATATTTGGAAAGTCCATTTAAAAACAGAAATAAGCTGGGTACAGCGATTTACGCCTATAATCCCAGCAACTTGGGAGGTTGACGCGGGAGGATCACTTGAGCCCAGGAGTTGAAGGCTGCAATGAGCTATGATCATGCCACTACACTCCAGTCTGGTCGACACAGCCAGACCCTATTTCTTAAAACAAAACCAAAAACTAAACAGATGAAATTACTGCAAATTTGAATTTGCCACAGTACCAAAAAAAACAAAAAAAGCATGAGCAATGATTCTCCCTTCCACTTCCCCATCCACCAAAAATATCTAGACCAGTCTTACAGCCCCAGAGAATAAGTAACGTGCTAGGAAGGAGAGTGAAGGAAGATGAGACCAAAAATCATACCATCTTAGTCTATTTTCTGTTGCTTTTAACAGAATACCTGAAACTGGGTAATTTATAAAGAAAAGGAATTTATTTCCTACCCTTCTGGAGGCTGAGAAGTCCAAGGTTAAAGGGGCCACATCTGGCAAGGCCCTTCTTGCTAGTGGGAACTCTTATTTATAAGAGTCTTGAGGCAGTGCAGAGCATCACATGGCAACGGGGCTGAGTGTGCCACCGTGTTACCTCAGGTCTCTCTTCCGGTTAAAAAGCCCCCAGCTCCACGCCAGTGATAACCCATTAATCCATGAATGGGTCAATCCATTCACGGAGCCAGAGCCCTCATGATCCAGGCACCTCTTAAAGGCACCACCTCTCAGTTCTGCTACATTAAGGATTAAGTTTCAGCGTGAGTTTTACAGGAGATAGTCCAACCATGGTACACCTTAAGAGTCTTTTCTGGCCAGTCACGGCGGCTCACGCCTGTAACCCCAGCACTTTGGGAGGCTGAGGTGGGAGGACCACGCAGTCAAGAGATCGAGAGCAGCCTGGCCAACATGGTGAAACCCCCATCTCTACTAAAAATACAACAATTAGCCGGGCATGGTGGCACGCACCTGTAGTCCCAACTACTCAGGAGGCTAAGGTAGGAGAATTGCTTGAACCCGAGAGGCGGAGGTTGCAGTGAGCCGAGATCACGCCACTGCTCTCCAGCCTGGCAACAGAGTGAGACTCTGTCTCAAAACAAAAAACAAAAACAAAAACAAAAATAAATAAAGAGTCTTTCCTTATTCAGGGAGACATAAATTTTTATGTCAATGCTTTAAGCATTGATAGGGAAAAAGAAATGTCTGTGGGAATCTAAATAAGGCTAGGGATAACCACCAGAGAAACAGCAGTATCTGATGGGGCTGTGCCAAGCAGTTTGTTACATACTGTATTAGGATACATAATTGTTTTTTGATAAATTATTTTCTTTTTATTTATGTTCTTTTTATAGTCTTTCAGTAAATTCATATACTATATATAAGTCAAATATATAGCATATAAATTATATATAGATATACATATATACATATATATATATATATATATATATATTTTTTTTTTTTTTTTTTTCGAGATGGAGTTTCGCTCTTGTTGCCCAGGCTGGAGTGCAATGGCTCTATCTTGGCTCACTGCAAACTCTGCCACCGGGACTCAAGCAATTCTCCTGCCTCAGCCTCCTGAGTAGCTGGGATTATAGGCACCCACTACCACCACCAGCTAATTTTTGTATTTTTAGTAGAGACGGGGTTTCACCATGTTGGCCAGGCTGGTCTTAAACTCCTGACCTCAGGTGATCCACCCACTGTGGCCTCCCAAAGTGCTGGGATTACAGGCATGAGCCATCTCGCCTGGCCAATATATTTTATGTCTTATATATACATTTATAATATTGTATTTTTATTCTCTATATATTTACATGAAATATATTTATAAGTACACTTTATATTTAAAGTGCATTATATTTGGAGATATATTTTCTATAAATTTTATATCAAAGTAGTAAATGGAGCATTGCAAACTTTTTGGGTTTTTTTTTTATTTTAGAGACAAGGTCTCTCTATGTTGCACAGGCTGGCCTCGAACCCCTGGGTTCAAGCAATCCTCCTGTCTCAGTCTCATGAGTAGCTGGGATTACAGGTGCACACTACCATGCCTGGCTCAAACTATTATCTCTGTATTCAATGGAGCAGATAAGCAACTAAGCCATCCTTGGATTTCATCTTGTTGAGATTTTTCTCGCTTGCTTCTCTGGTTTTTTGTTTGTTTGATTCCCACAAACAAAAAGTAGAAAGCAAGCTCCATGTAGCGCATACTCAATGCCTACCTGTGATCTGCCTTATCCAGAACGCTCAGCATCTGTCTCAGCCGACACCCTTGCAGACACCTTCTGACCCACACCCCACACTCCTGGCCAATGCAGATACAGGGCTGGAAACTTCTCCCAAAAAGCCAGGCCAGTTCAGCTCGGCACACCCACAAAATAAGGATGAGGGGATTGAAGGTGCTTTTGTTCAAAGAGCTGTGGCATGGAGGCCAGAGTCCTCCCATGAAATATAACAAGGAGGGGCAGTCCACCCCTAAACACTTAGCGATATTGTACAGCAGAAGCTGCTTGGGACCAGCGACTGCTACAGCACAGGAGCTACAGGCTTCGCCAGCTTTGCACTTGCAGTGATTCCCAGCGCAGCCTCTTCACACTATGCATCGTCCCTCTGCAGCAGAGGGACGTCCAGACTCCCCCAAGCACCACCCCATCCCAGGCATTCCTGTCAAAACCCTTCCAAGAGGGTTACAGCCTTGCAGACAAACAGATCAGCTTCATGTGGGGAGGGGACTCAGATAAACTGCAGCCCCTGGGGACAGAGTAGCAGACTTTTTTTTTCTTTTTTGCAGGTAGTGAGCATAACAGCAGACTGTATCAGCAGCTCAAGCCGTGTAGAAGACAGCGCTGCAGGCTGGGCGCGGTGGCTGCAATGCCGGCACTTTGGGAGGCCACAGCAGGAGGATTGCTTGAGGCCAGGAGTTTGAGATCAGCTTGGGCAACATAGTGACACCTCATCTCTACAATTTAAAAATCAGCCGGGCATGGTGGTACATGCTTACAGTCCTAGTTACTGGGGAGGCTAAGGCAGAAGGATTGCTTGAGCTCAGTAGGTGGAGGCTGCTGTGAGCCATGACAGCACCATTGCCTGGGCAACTGAGCAAGACCCTGTCTCGAAAACAAAAAAAGTGTTGATTACGCAAAGATAATAATGACTCCTCCCTAGGGCTGACTATAGGGATAAATGAGAAAACATATTTAAAGTGCCCGGCTGTGCTAGCACGTCGTCAGCAATCAATAAACAGCTGGCAGATGGAGCAAGAATGACTGTGCCTAGTCCAGTGACTGCCTCACGGCTGTCATTTACTAGCAGGCAGCAGGTAGCTCACAGAGAAACAGAAAATCCAAGTATGAAGGAGGTGGGTCAAGAAGAGCAAGGAACTGCAGAGGGTTCTTGACAATATCTGTAAAGATAAATTTTTATAAAACAAATTCATTTGGGAATCTCTTTATTGTGATTAAGTGATTCCTTACTTGATAAAACAGTCATCATAGAATTGTTTTAAAAAGTAAATCTTTTTCAAAATATCATTCCACATATCACAGATTTACTTACACGCCACCTCCCTGAGCAAATCTATTTCTTGGAGTAACTCACATCTGTATTAATGTTTTAAATATCTTAACGATATAAAAATGGCAAATGAACGCTTACTATTTCCCTGGGGAAAATTAGAAGAAATTAGCTTAATTGTAGTAAAAAACGCTTAGCACAGGCATGAGAAGAGCATATTGGTATTAAGGGCAGTCACAAACACAAAGAAATTAAATTTGTCATGTGAATATCTTCATATAAATCATTAGACACCAAAGCAGCTTCTGACTTTAGCAGAATCAAGGGAGTCAGCTAGTGGAGATCCCTTGACAGTCACAGTTTCTATACTTTGCAAATGCGCTTCCAAGCTCGTTATTGGATATCTTTAGATTGGAAAGGAATCGAATGGTGATTTCACTGAGTCCTAGCACTTTCACAGGTGGGATCTGAGACCCCAGGAGGTGGAGCTGATTTGGCAGAGGCTGCACAGCCGGTTGACAGCACTTTTGGCGGGAGACCACATCTCCCCAGTACGATTTTAACGTTCTCTCCACTGTGCTGCTGTGACCACCATTTTATGCTCTTTCACTGCTGTATTTAGCCTGTATTCCTTCAGCTACATCCTCTATATTAAATGCCAATTGAACCCCAAACACCTTTCTGAGCCTCGTTGCTCAGTGTCAGTGGTCCCCGGTGGTTCAGTATCTTTTTCATTCTATTTTGTTGAGACCCTAATATTACCAAGCAAGGGCTATGTCTCCTTCAGTGTTACCTGGAAAATAAGTTCAACATGTGTAACAACAATATTCATGATATTTGATTCTAGTAATGAGGTGTTGCAGGTGTAATGGATGACTTTCACCACCGAAACCATAATTTTTAGAAATGGGAAGAGTAACGTGAGAAAATATTCTCACCACTGGTGAAAAATCACGTTTTCACAGGGTTTGCAAACAGGGAAATATTTGTGGTTTTGTCTCATATGTTTTGCTTTTTTTGGCAAAAGCAAAAGGCAGTTTTCTTTGCAATGAAAACGGCCTTTCGTTTCGCCAATGCTTCACATCCATTTTTGCCAAGCAAAAAGCTGTTTTCCCAGGAGAAAACAGCTCAAGCTGAAAGAAAACTGAAGCACAATTTGTAAAATTTCCCTCTTAGAAAACGAAAATGACTCCACTCAATACAAATGCCACCTGAGGGCCCTTGCGTGGAGCAAGATAATGAGGGCGCCGTGGTTGAACATATACGTAAACAAGTTTATCTAGAAAATTAAAAAAAAAAAAAGCCTAAAGTCACATGGGTGGCAGTTTTTAAATTATGCCCAGAATTAGCAGGAGTCCAGTCTTTACCTCCATGATCCAAATATGCCTCAAGAAAACTTCTAAAATGCTGTTTGTTGGTTTCCCTGTGTCATTTACTCTGGATGGCTTCTGTATAGATAATGACATTTTCCATCTTGTTATTATACCATGATCCATTTCGACACTCCACAGAGTCCTGCGAATTAGGAAGAGCTGGCATTATGTCCATTTTATGTAAGTTCACCCAACGTGCAGTAGTGAGGACTGGTTTAGATAAGGAGACCGAAGCCCACTTGAGTTACTTTGCCAAGGTGGTTTAGCCCCGGAATCTGGCCAGAGCCCAGGTGTTCTGATCCCTTGCTCCTCATCCTTCACCCTAGCGCTCTTTACAATAAACTGTGATCAGAATTTCCCAGTGTGGCCACGGAATTCGTTCTGATTTTTGCTCTGTTTTGTTTCGCTTTGCATTTCCCTGAGGATGATATCTGTACACCTTTTGAAGTGTCGTAGTATAGTCTTCAGCAGGTCATTGCTGCTGCTAGAAAGATAACTTCGTTTTGAAAAGAATCTCAAGTTTCCAGTAGCCATTCCCATTGCAAATAGATGCTACAGCAACTGTCATCTTTATAGAAGTGGGCCATTTATTATATAGAAAACTAAAAAGATTGAAGCCAGTTTTGTTGAATGGCAATATTTAATGAGCTATTCCTTGAGACAGCCACTGGGGATATTTTTTAAATTCCATGTATTAAAACAAAAGCTGTAACCAGATTGCAAAATGACCTGAAGTCCTTAATTTGTTTAAAATAAGACATTCTATTCTAAATTTCCACAGTTATCAGAATTCTTGTTTCATAACTTATTATTTCCCGTTCAAGCAGCCACAAAAGATAAAAGCAAATATTTTACATAAATTCCAACCCTACATGTGGACATGCAGGTAAATCTGGGTGTGTGACAAACATACCTCCATTTGCTCCTCTACTTACCCCAGACCTAACCACCCTCTTTGAATAAAAGCTCGAGTCACAACTCCTTGGAGAGCATTAGGCTTCTCTGGTCTTCCACTTTTCCCAATTTCTCCATCCATGCTAATCTGCACCACAAAATGTACCGCTTATGTCACAGAAATGTACTCTTAAAAATGGTAAAGTTTATGGTGAATTTTATATGCATATTTACTCCAATTAAAAAAAAAAAAACTAGAAAAAAAAGTATGGGTTTATTTTTACCAACGTCATGTTTAAGCCTAAAGAGCTTAAAAACAAAGCACTTATGTAGTTTTTTCCCTTAAAAAACGTGCCACTTGGCCGGGCGCGGTGGCTCAAGCCTGTAATCCCAGCACTTTGGGAGGCCGAGGCGGGTGGATCACGAGGTCAAGAGATCGAGACCATCCTGGTCAACATGGTGAAACCCCGTCTCTACTAAAAATACAAAAAATTAGCTGGGCATGGTGGTGCGTGCCTGTAATCCCAGCTACTCAGGAGGTTGAGGCAGGAGAATTGCCTGAACCCAGGAGGCGGAGGTTGCGGTGAGCCAAGATAGCGCCATTGCACTCCAGCCTGGGTAACAAGAGTGAAACTCCGTCTCAAAAAAAAAACAAAACAAAACGTGCCACTTAACTGTATATTGCCTGGATTTTTTCACATGGGTACGCTAAATCTTTCTAACTACATTGATAGAAACTTCCTGAAAGCTTAAACCTTGTCTAAACCTTTTCTGAGTCTCTCTCAGCACTTCTAACAGTACCATAGGACAACAGATCATATATCAATAATTATTGATTCAAAAGATTTTTCATATAAACAGACCTCAATTTGATGCTTCCCTTAAAGGTTTAAATAAAATATGGGGAATAAAGCTTCATGGAAAATCATAAAATTCATCTTACTGTATTTTATCTCAAAATTCTCTCTCTCTCTTTTTTTTTTTTTTTTGAGATAGAGTCTTTCCTGTCACTCAGGCCTGAGTACAGCAGCATGATCATGGCCCACAGCAGCCTAAACTTCCTGGGCTCAGTGATCCTCCTGCCTCAGCCTCCTCTGTAGCTAACACTACAGGTGCACCCTACCACACCCAGCTAATTTTTTAGTTGTTGTTTTTTCTTTTGTAGAGATGGTGACTTGCTACATTGCCCAGGGTGGTCTGGAACTCCCAGGCTCAAGCGATCCATCAGCCTAGACCTCCAACAGTGCTGGAACTATAGGCATGAGCCACTGCACCTGGCCCCACTTTATTCTTTATTCTTCATTATCCTTCACATTTGTAAGGAGGAGATTTCACAGAAGCAAAAACAGAGCATACCCTCTGGTAGTAAACAGCAATTTGCAGTAATGAACTCTGATACCTTGGACAGCACCTTGGCACATTGTGTGGTTCAACATTCATTCAACTGGCTGAGTGGGATATTTGATTAAGTGAGCCTTCAGACAGTGAGCAACTAGAAGAGGAGTGGGCAGGGATGGGAGCCGCATGAAAGACAGCAAAACAGTGATACTCAATTAGTGCATTAGTGCACTTCAGAAACCCCTAGGGTACCACTTGGAAGCCTGAGGCTTCCTGTCTCTGTACATCACAGGAGGCTGGGGGCTCCCCTGAGTCTACATCAGCCAGATGATGGCAGGACATCTGGAGCATGTCTGCCGGTGCTGAGCTGTCCCTACACTGACAAGGGGAGAGGAGGCTGGGGCCAGCTCTAGCCCACGTGGCCGTTATGCGTGGAAGCTGCTTGCCTTCCAGCATGCCCTCAGTTCCTCCAGGGCAGGGTCAGTGTCTGTTCCCCTTCCCTCTCCAAAACCAGTGTTAAGAAGCTGAAATTTATCAAAATGAACAAACACCTGCTGCCAGTGACTCATGCCCTGAATAAGGACACTCAGAAGAGCATCTAGAGAGTTTGCGATGAGAATCAGAGGCTCTCGATACTGGGAATCTTCAGGCACAAGTTTTAACACGCTGTGCATGGCATTTATGACAACCAGCCACACCCCTGCAAGGAGGGATTCCTTATTTCCATGCTTTTTCTCTGGGGAGAGAGAGGTAAGAAAGGTGTACAGGTCTCTTCTTGAGGTATATCCCAGAATCTCAGCTTCTTGTTCCTTATTTCTCATATACAGCAGTTCATTTATATTCCACTGGGCTTCTGCACATAAAATTCATCTCTGTGTGGGTGGAAGTAGCCCCAACTTACTTCCGTGCTGTTCACAGAGTTATTTTCATTATTGGTACATTATGTGCTATCTCTGAAACTCACTGTACTTGGAGAAATAAGTGTTGGACTCTGGAGGGGTAAATCTAGTTTAATTGCCTTAACTCTCTCGTTGCCATCAGGGTAAACGTTGTTCTCACCACCCCTCATCACATGCCAATGTCACTAAACCTGGGTCTGTACCTTCACTAAGAAAACTGATGTGAATGGCAGGGGCTTAGAATTCCAATTGTAGTCAATGCCCTTTATTTCCATCATGCAACTGCAAATTAGTGAACTAATTTGGCCTGTTCCTTAGTCTCTGCTGAAAAACACTCAGACACTGTGCAAAATCCTAAACAGGATCTTAAACATAACCTCAATTGTCCACAAGCAAGGCTCTGGTCTGGTAGTGGGGAGAGAGAGCTAACATTTGCTGCATGCCTTCCATGTGCGACTCATTTGCACGGCTCTTATTTCATTATTCATGCCCACGCTGGCTCTAGAAGGTGAACCTTGCTAATGTTATCTGGTGGATGAGAAAATGAAGGTATGAAGAGGCAAAACAATTTGCCAGTGTTCGTGCAGCTCATCAACGGCAGGGCCAGGAGCTCAGTCCCGGACGACCTCCTTCCACGTCTCCACCCTTTCTTCCCTGCTCTGCTGCCTCCCCTAGTGAGTACAGGACCTGTGAGACAGGTGCTGAGATGAAGCACCGCTTACAGCACAGGAAAAGAAAAAGCCAAGTGGACCTGTTCAGCATGTCACAAGTGCATCCACGCAGCCGCGCACGCAATGCTGCAGTGTTCACGGAAAGAAGCCAGCCTCCTTTCCACCAAACCCCTGGGGAGGCAGCTGAGGTACAGCTGGGTCCCTACACATTCTTTCCATCGTGTTCTCAGGCATTTTAAGGCATGATTAGCCTTAAATTATTCCCTAATATCAGACTGTGGTTTTCCTGCTTCCAGAGATAACTGGATAGACCCAAGAGGGCCGCAATAAAGAAATAAATAAATAAGCACTCCTTTTTAAAACTAAGCTCTCAGAGTAAAGAACACGAACATTCTGTCTCGACAAGCTCTAGAGGTGGCCTGCCCAGGTTCAAATGTGAGCTCTGCCACTTACTCCCTGCTTGACCCTGGCCCAGTTGTTCCCCTTTTCTGTGCCTCAGTTTCTTCCTCTGTGAAAGTAGGAATAATAACTGTGCATACTTCGCAAGGTTGCAGTGGGATTTCTCGAGTTAATGTACGCACAGCAGTGAGATGTGGCTGACACTTGGAAAGGGCCTGCGGGCCATTGTGGACCTATAGGCACATTTCCCCTTGCCCTCGTGCCAGCGACCCTCGAGAGATTTCTTGGCTTCTTCTAGATCTATGACATGGTTGACAGGAGTCCTTATGAGCACTTAGATTTACTGGGCTTGGGAGATTCAGT
This sequence comes from Sapajus apella, assembly GCF_009761245.1. Lineage (NCBI taxonomy): Eukaryota > Metazoa > Chordata > Mammalia > Primates > Cebidae > Sapajus > Sapajus apella. The sequence continues at coordinate 4,683,093 of NW_022436989.1, forward strand.
TTTTGTTTTCTGTTTGATATGCCATTGAAACAGGCCTAGGGGCCAGGCGTGGTGGCTCACGCTTGTAATTCCAGCCCTTTGGGAGACCAAGGTGGGTGGCTCACCGGAGGTCAGGAGTTCAAGACCAGTTTGACCAACATGGTGAAACACCATGTCTACTAGAAATACAAAAAATTAGCCAGGCATGGTGGCAGGCTCCTGTAGTCCAAGCTCCTTGGGAGGCTGAGGCAGGAGAATCACTTGAACCTGGGAGGCGGAGGTTGCAGTGAGCCGAGATCATGCCACTGCACTCCAGACTCCAGCCTGGATGACAGAGCAAAACTCCATCTCCAAAAAAAAAACAGGCCTCAGTTCTCTCTTTTGTATCTATGGATTCATCCCTCCTTTCAGGCTTCTCTCATGTGGGAAAGGCAAGAAGGCACTTTTCAAGGCCTTGTGCTGGTAATGCCTTTGACTCAGAATAGAACCTACGTCACATCCTTCCCATTGGCCTTTCTCTGGCATCTCTCTTGACAATGCTCCATTCCATTTTACCCCCATATCCTAGGCCATGGATGTCTTCTGTGTCCTACAATTGTTTTAAAGCCTCCAAAAGAGTCATTGAAGTGAAAGCTCTTGGCCTCAAGGACCTTCCAGCCTGTATCCTTTTGTGAGTCTTTCAATTTCCTGTGCATTGGCAAGAACCCTGCCTATTGACTTGCTGTCTTTCTGCTGGTAACAGTCTGACATCCATGTATATATTCAGACAAGTTTGCTGAAGTGGGCAATGTTATTCTATCCTTGTAGCTTAATGTAGCTGTAGTTAGGAAATATGCCTGAATGTATTCTAAGACAAGGATTTTTCATGTCTCTTTTCGCCTCCATTTTTACAAGTTGACGTGTTTGGAAAATGTGCGATGTTTTCTTAAAAATCTCGTGCAACATTTAAGGATGACTGGCCCACATCTGGGGCGGCCAAGCATTGTTTTCAGCACAGGAAAAACAATGCAAAGAACAAAGCTGACAAGTCCTCTGCTCTGGTGGAACATGCATTCTAAGGGGAGAAATGGCCGATATACAGACGACCCAATGAGCACGACCATTTGTGTTGAGTGCCACGGGAGACAAAGCACGAGGAAGAGGCAGAGCAGGAAGCCCAGGGAGGCTGAACAGGGCGATGTCACAGAGAAACAGGTGGCAGCACCACGGCTGAAATTATGCACGTAGCAAAGTCCTTTTTGAAGCAGTGACATTTAAGTTGAGACCTAAAGGAAGAGAACCAGCACCTAAAGTAAGGGGAGGGCCGGACGCGGTGCTCACGCCTGTCATCCCAGCACTTTGGGAGGCCAAGGTGCGTGGATCACTTGAGGCCAAGAGTTCAAGACCAGCCTAGCCAGCATGGTGAAACCCCGTCTCTGCTAAAAAAACAAAAATGAGCCGGGTGTGCTGGTGCACGCCTGTAATCCCAGCTATTAGGGAGGCTGAGGCAGGAGAATCACTTGAACCCGGGAGGTTGAGACTGCAGTGAGCTGAGATGTCAACATTGCACTCCAGCCTGGGTGACAGAGTGAGACTCTGTCTATAAACAAAAACAAAAACAAGTTGATGGGGGTGGGGGAACATTCCAGGTAGTAGCAACAGCAAGTACAAAGTTCCTAAGGCAGAAAAGAAAAGGGCATATTATTCAAGCCAATGACACCATGCCTGTGTGACCAAACCTAGGAGGACGGGGTAAGCACAGGATTGGAGATGTGGACAGCTGTCACATCACGCAAGGCCTTGGGGACCACAGTAAGGAGGTGGCATTTGATGATGAAAACATGTCTAACGTCTTGGCAAGTCGCACTGCAGGCTGGGCTCCCCACGAAGACCCTTCCTTCCTTTCATACGGCAGACACTTCCTCCAACTTTAACAACAATTGCCTACACCAGAATTTTCCAACAATGCTAAATTAAAGAAGAAAAAGCAGAGGAAGGAAGCAAGTTTTAAAGAAACTTTGCCAATCTCGATGGAAAGGGGAAAAAATACATCTTTAGTCCCTGTGGTCCTATTTTTAAAGCTGTGGTGGCTCTCATCTGGTGTGTTAAAGATGACAAAGACTGGTCAGTGAACAGCAAATTCAGTTCCTTTGAGTAACAGTTTTAATTGCTTTCATGTGAATTCTGGGTATCAGAAAGGGAAAAGTTTATCTGTTACAGACCCATTCAAAATTCCAGACATAATTCATTAATTCTTTTAGATAAATAACATAGCTTTTTCTTGCTCCATTACCTCAAATTGAGATGAGACTGGGGCAGCTAATTTCTCTGTTGTATGCTAGAAAATCAGAGTCCAATGTTAAGAAGTAAAACCTAGGGTACAAGGATAGCATAAATACCTTAGATAATCTAGGTATTAAATGCTTCACTCTGGATAATTTGTTAATGTAGGCATTAAATGTCATTGCCCCATTAAGAGAGTATCTATTTCTTTGAGAATGTGGTACAAACTGTTATTTTCAATAGCTGGTAAAATAGTACTTAGAAAAGGAATGCCATTTTATTTTCAAGGCCTTTTCTTTTATTGTTTGCTTTAATTTATCTTAAGATTCTGTTCTGTTCCTTGTAACATTCAAAATGAGTAGAGTAAGAAAGTCTTCTTCTATAGGAAGACCACACGAGAACGTTCACTTTCCCCATCACAGTGAATAGAGGAAAAGGTGAAATCCCTTGACTTAGGAATACGAACTTTCTCTCCAGCAGCTTTAATCAAATATCTAAATGTTGATAAAGCATTTGTCAGTGGACTATTTAATTACTTTGAAAGCAATTCACTCCCCTACATTCATTTTCCAGATGAGGAAGTGGAGAACCACAATGATTTAGGAAATAATCTCTAGTACAATGCATTTTGTAATCTCTAGCCAAGAAGAACACATCTTACTTTGTTTTCTTTCTTAAAAATTAATGCTAATCATTGTCCTTCCATGTATTTGAAGGCTGGAAGTAAAGACCTCCCCAAATTTGGAGGAAAAAAAATCACTTTTCTAACAGCTCCTCTTAGAACAGGCTCCAAATTGCAAAATAAAAATTACAGCATATATCTCTTCTCTGTATTTATATCTTCTGTATTTACATCAGAAGTGAATTTTAATTTAGGAGGCACAGCAACTTGTATTTTAAGAACAAATTAGCCTCATTAGCTAGTGCAAAATGCTGCTCCTCCAGCTATCATTTTGAGATCCTTAAAAGTCAGATTTATCTTCCCTTTGCCATCAGAAGCCAATCCTCAGATTAAATGACAGCCTTCAGCCACACACAGAGATAATATTGGCAGATGAGTTGTTGCTTTTGGTCACTGCCTTTGCAGACATCCAAGTACTAAAAAGAAGGAAAAGCGAAGCCATCTGACACCAGCATTTGTCTGGGGAGTGTTACTAAAACCAAATTTTAAAATGGCTACTTCTGAGTGGAACTTAGTAGAGCAACAAGCATCTGGGAAGCTTTCTGGGGTCCTGAGAGATGAGCATTTCCACTTAATTCTTCAGTGTTGAAGGGTCATGGTCAGGGTCAATCTAACGGCTTTGGAATGAAAAATATGATAACAATGTAGACTCATATTTCTTTTTTCAGCCATGGCCCTTCTTTCATTCCCCTAAAAAGACACTTCGATAATCTCACGCTTTTATTCTCAAGGAGCTTCCCTCCTTGCAAATTTTAGTCCCCCCTTTTAAACTTTGACGCTAATTACACTTCAGTCATTCTTGGGTCTAATAGATAAAAGATCGTGAAAACACACTTCCATGTTAATGCTCCATTCCTGTTCCTCTTTTAGGTCCAATCACACAGGCCATTTTTCTCATAAATCAGCCCATCTTGTTAATCACTTTTGTTGCTTTATGCTGATTTCCCTCTAGTTCTCCTGTATCTGTCTGCTCCCAAGATACGCAGACCTGAACACAATATTCCAGGTGTGTCTTTGCCAAATGCACTAAATTACTCCACCTCTCCCTCATGACGTGATGTCTCTACACATACAGCCCCAAATCACATTAGCTTCCGTGGCATATTGCAAACTCGTCTAATTTGTCGTCCAGGCTCCCCCGGTCTCTCCGGCATTACTGTGTTCTGGATTTTTCCCTCTTGCTGCTTACCTTTATAGCTTTTCCCCTCTCTAAATCATTGAGGTTACACCTGTCTGACTTAATTCTCATTTCGTTTGATCCTTTCTATATTTTTAACCTCAGAAACCCTATGTAGCATTTCTGTTTATTCACTGGTGTGTTTCCAATGCTTCCTGATTTAATTTCATCTGCAAATCTAATTAACATGCTGTTTACTACTTTTTTTTTTTTCAGGTTAGAAGTGGACATGCTCAGAAAAAAAATAGCACTAACAGGGATTCCCGGGGCCCTTCTCAGCTCCTCTCCTACTGGGATAGCCTCAGAAAGTGCAATTAACTTTCTCCAGCTCAGGGGATGGCCGTTTCAGCCACTTTACACCATTTTGATGGACAGCTGTGTCTCTCCCCTAATCAGCCAATTTGGAGATAGAACAATTACAAAAGACAGCAATTACAGAATGCAGTCTGTCATTGAGAAGATGGAGGTTTAGAGAAGGAAGAGGAAAGAAGAAATGGCCCAAATTTAGAGTCAGATGCTAAAAAGATTTCAACCCTATTGAGGAAGTGGACCTAAACAGGGGACTCTGAAAAGCAACAAGACTCCTAGATTCAGGGAGGGAAAAATGCAGACCTGCTTTTCTAGTAAGCCTCCAGCCCATCTCCCAGATTTCTAGTAATCAAAAACCAATGATTGCTTTTTTTGTTCTTAAAGATTCCAAGAGTTTCTTAAAACCACGCTCTGCTATTTAAACTACTACTCTTAGGCCAGGTGCAGTGGCTCACACCTGTAATCCCAGCACTTTGGGAGTCTGAGGGGGGTGGATCACCTGGGGTCAGGAGTTTGAGACCAGCATAGCCAACATGGTGAAACCCTGTCTCTACTAAAAATACAAAAATTAGCTGGGCGTGGTGGCAGGCACCTGTAATTGCAGCTACTCAGGAAGCTGAGGCAGGAGAATCACTTGAAGTCGGGAGGTGGAGGTTGCAGTGAGCCAAAATCACCCCCACTGCACTGGGCGACAAGAGTGAAACTCCATCTCAAAAAAAAAAAAAAAAAATTAAAGTATTGTGTGATATCTCTCTGATTTTTTATTATAATTTCAGTATAATTCACTTTGTTTTTTAAAGTAAATAAGGTGACTGGCAAGACCTGTTTCAGAATGATTAAAAATCACAGGGCTTTGAAGAGGTGTCCTTTCGCTGTTTCTTCTTTGGGCTCAGTAATTTCAAGTTCTTGATCTTTCGCTAAATTCGCTTTAGCAACTGTCTCAAAAGCACCACATACTTTCTCCATATCCAGTGAAAAGATCCAAAAATGGGAGGCTAACCAATGAGAAAATATTATTTCCCAATTTTAATGGTCATAGTATTATCATAAGATTAGAAAAACCTCCTAAGAAACATAATATGTATCTCCATTTAAATATGTATTTAATTAGACTGCTTTCTAATTAAATGTATTTTTAATACGGAAGGAAAAGAACAAAAAAGGCAATATGTTTTTTAAAATCGGGTCTCTGGCAGAAATCATGTTGGAAACTTATGGAGCTTAATAAAGAAATCCTTCCCAACATAGATTGTACAAACATCAGGAAGGAGAGAGGAACGAACTAAAACTATAGTTGCCAGGGAAAACTTCTTCATATTTTTGGGGGAGAAAATCACATTACAGGATCTAATGAATATTTTACAAAAGTCTTGTAGCTTCCCTCTCTCCAACTTTCTTCTGTTCTTATAAAATAAGGAAAATGAAGTAGGAAACGACGTAAAAATCCGGCTTTCCTGTGAGTATAAAAAGGAAGAAAACGGTTATAGGCAGAGATGTCCAAGAGGGACAAGAATTATAGACAACCAAGTGTTCTCTGTCAGGTAAGCTGAAAACAGACCGTAGAAAAGCTTTGACGCCAAACCTTCCTGGAACCCTGAAGCAAGTTGAGTGTGCTCAAACTGGAAGCTTCCACAATGCCTCGGACAGACCTAGGCTTCAGAACATCTGTAGGTGAAAGTAAATTAAATATTTTCTCGAGAACAAAATGAGGTGAGTCCAGATTGGACTGAGAATTGACTGTGATTACTGGCTTTGCCCTTTCTGGGTTTTGTGGCCTCACGTAAGTTATCTGATCTCTTCCTACCTCAGCTTTCTCATCGGTTCAATCTATTCAAATATCCTCTCCCATAGGGTTATAGTAATAATTGGATGAACTGATGAAAGTGAAACCTCAAGCTTCATACAAAAATAAGACATTTTTCCTAATCAAGATTTCACAAAAAGGCCAAGCACGGTGGCTCATGCCTGTAATACCAGCACTTTGCGAGGTCAAGGAGGGCGGATCTCCTGAGCTCGGGAATTCAGGACTAGCCTGGCCAGCATGGCAAAACCCAGTCTGTACAAAACATACAAAAATTAGCTGGGTGTGGTGGTGTGTGCCTGTAATATCAGCTACTCGGGAGGCTGAGGCAAGAGAATTGTTTCAGCCTAGGAGGCAGAGGCTGCAATGAGCCGAGATGGCACCATTGCACTCCAGCCTGGGCGAGAGTGAGACCTTGACTCAAAAAAAAAAAAAAAAAGATTTCTCAAAAATTGGCCAAGCTTGATGGTTCACACCAATAATGCCAGCAATTTCAGAGGCCAAGGCAGGAGGATGACTTGAGCCCTGGAGTTCAAGACCAACCTAGGCAACATAATAAGATCCTGTCTCTACAGAAAATTTTAAAAAATAAAACAGCTAGGCACGGTGGCCCATAATCCCAGCTACTTGGGAGGCTGAGGTAGGAGGATAATTTGAGCCCAGGAGTTTGAGGCTGCAGTGAGCTATGATCGTGCCACTGCACTTCAGCATGGGTGACACAGTGAGACAACCCTGCCTCTTTTAAAAAAAAGATTTTACAATAACTTGATACTGAGAGTGTTTATGGTTACTATTAATCACCACTGGAAAAATATTCAATTCTATATTTATTAATCCTAAACCAATGGTATTAACACTTCCATTTTCAGACAAGGGAAAAAATAAGGATTAAAGTATTTAAAATATTCAAAATGTCTATTAAATACTTCATCACATGTAATTCTGATTCTATTCAGTAACGATCTATTTGAAACAATCAAACTTAGTATGCATTTTTCATTGGATTTCAATTATGAATGTTTATATTTTGGAATTGTCCTATCATTTAACTGCTTGTAAATAGTTTGCTATATTGCTATGTATTTTGTTTTGTTTTGTTTTGTTTTTGAGACAGAGTCTTGCTCTGTCGCCCAGGCTTGAGTGCAGTGGCAAGATCTTGGCTCACTACAACTTCCACCTCCCTGGACTCAAGTGATTCTTCTGCCTTAGCCTCCTGAGTAGCTGGGATTATAGGTGCCTGCTACCATGACTGGCTAATTCTTGTATTTCTAGGAGAGAGAGGGTTTCGCCATGTTGGCCAGGCTGCTCTTGAACTCCCGACCTCAGGTGATCCACCTGCCTCAGCCTCCCAAAGTGCTGGGATTACAGGTGTGAGTAACCACCATGGGTTTCATACATGCCCACATATTCTATTTATTACCACATACTTATTACCAATGATATGAAGTAAAAAGCAAGTCATGCAATACTGATTATATTGAAATTATCAAACATTTGACAGTCATATTTGAATTGCCAAGCAGTGAATGATATAGCAGTATAGTTAAGCTCATTTAGCCACTAGGATTCCTGCAACAACTGGATGCACCATTTTTATACTGGTTACATAGCAATGAACAGTTGATGAACTTTGGTTGCAAATATGACTAAAATTACCCAGACTACAAATATTTACTCTGATTATTGCAATTGTTAACTGATCATGTATTGATCTAACCTAGTATTCATTGGTCAACCTGCAAAGGGCCATGCATTTAGACTCACCAAGTGTGTTATAATTTAGTTTTAACCTCCAATGATATATAGGCAAGAAAAATACATGTAAAATGTGCTATGAAAAAATTCTAGGGGGGTGTGTGTGTATGGAAAGCTGGTATTACCCACTGGAAGTTTGCTAATAAAATGAATATCAAATAATATTTGTTAACAATTGAAGGACACCCTGGTGATTATACAAAGATATTGAGATAAAATTAGCAATATCCGTATATGAAAAGAAGCTTGAAAACAGATGAATACAGTGTTAAGCATCAAAAATATACACCAGATGAATTCACTGAGCAATCTTAGCACCACTAAACATGGAATAACTAGATATTATATGCCCCATAATCGTAGTAGGAAGTACACAGTACCAGCTATGAAGTATTCTTGCCTAAAAAATCGGATTTGAATCCCAGCAAACCTAGAGATCTGAATACCAATTCACAGGAGATACAGGACATAGAAGAGCAGGTTAAATGTCTTCACAAGCCAACAACTGGCCAAACTCAGAATGAAAGGCATTCTATGGACAAATGACCCAGTTTATCTAACTAACCAGTAAAATGAAAAAAAAGGAAATAAACCAGAGAGCCATTATCAGAAGCTCATTTGGATCCTGATTTGAACAAACTAACTGTACAAATGTACCACAGAGGCAAACTGAGGACTTTGAAGCTAGATTAGGAATTAGACGATGTTGAAGAAATATTATTCTGGGCTGTTGTGGTTTTTATTTTTTAATTGCTCTTGCCCATTAAAAATGAATATTGAAGTATTTCATAGTAAAATGACATTTCAACTTTACTTTAAAACACTCCAGGGAAGTGGGGAGAAAATATGTGTGTGGATGGCAAGGGGAGAGATGAGACAAAATTAGCAAAATGTTAATAATGGTTGAACCTACACGGTGGGTACCTGAGTCTATCTACTATCTACTGTTTTTAAAAAGTATCTACTTTTTTCACACTGAAACACTTTTAAATGAGGAAAGGTATCTACACTTCATTTAAGTGTTTATTTACATAACACAGTGATAGAAATCAGCACAGTAGTTTGGGGGAATAGATGGCAGCTTATATCTTGATTTGCTTGGGATTTCTAGATCACAAATCATCAATAATAAGTTCAGTTTTAAACTGCAGTGAAACAATAGCTTAATAATCTCCATACAGGACTACTCTGGTTTTCATTAAAACAAAACAAAACAAAACACACCTAATTCTTACCCGTCTCTTTTTTTCTCTTTTCCCATTTCCAACAGACTAACAAGAATGAGCTGCTTTACAGCTACATCAGTGCGTCTTCATAGCCATCCCGCAGCCCTTCTGGTAGGGCAAGGAGGGAAAAACATTGCCTTTGCACAAACAGGCTTGTTGCTAACACACCTAGGGGTTGTGCCCGACCCATGAATTGATGCTTACCATTCCCAAAAGAGCTGGGGCTGGGGTCTTGTTAGGTGTCTGTAGCTGATGCATCAGGAGAATGCAGAGAAAGTGGAAGAAGATGAGGTCTTAAAATTAACATATAAATTTCCCTTTAATTTTGTTCTGCATTTGTAGATGGTTTTATTTTAGGTGAATAGGCTTTATTTCTGTTCACCACCTCTCCAACACAGATATTTTCTAAACCTAGGGGAAAAAAATGCATTCCAGTTTGCATGGGCATAAAAGACAAGCTGCCCCATATGAAAGCGCCCCTGTTCACACCCCATTCCCAAACTCCCAGCTCACACAGTACTCGAAAGCCCTCCAGAGACAGCAGAGAGGTGAAATGCAAAGCAACCATTTGAAGGGTGGAAGAAAAGCACATCCTGATGTCTTGGAGCTAAGAGAAGCAAAAGGATATTTGCACAAGATGAGACACCAATAAATTGAAAAGTTCAATGTGCTTAGAAATAGGCAGTGGCTGGGACAGGTATAGAGGAATCAAATTGCTCCAGCAGATTGCATGTCTCAGGTTTAATTTCCATCTAATTCCTGAAGAAGGCAGGCGCTCAAAGGGATGACTCACCCTCATCCTCATTCTTCAGAAAAACTTTTGCTGACCCTTCAAACTTTAGAGCTTGGAAATATCCTTATTTGCTCCCCTGAATTGATCATTTTCCATAAAGTACTTATTGATTAGAAGAAATGTTCATTTGAGATTCAGCCACAGAGCAGTGTTTCAAACCAAGGCAAGAAGTATAGGGTGGACACTTCCTGCCTCTTCCTCCGACTAATTTATCTCTTATCATCTTTGTGCCCAAGGGAACAGGAAGCGCTCCATCACCTCCTCCATCTCTTTGTTGCTCTATGTCACAAAAGTATAATTAACAAATTAATGTTATCTGTTTTAAGCAGAAACACTTCTGTCAGCTCAGTCAAGAAACGAGCTAAAGTTAAGTGATAGAACTAAAGTTCTGAATAATAAGAATAGCGTTGTTGGGTTCAACATGAGGTTATAACAAAGTAGAAGTAATGGAGAAATTATAATCAGATATGTTTAAATGCCTTTAACTTTTTCTTTATTAAATATGGGTAACAATATGCAGGGCCAATTGGAAATAAAGACAGCATGCTGTTAATGGTCAAGAACTTGACACCCGGAAGACTTCATGAACCCTTGGTGTAGTGGTTCCCCAGAAGTCTCAAAATACATCTAAAACATTCACTGTGCTGCAATGATCATGAACAGAAGCTGATTTATGATGCTGATTTAGTTCAATATTAACTGGAAAATCTAAATAATTATGAATTTCCTTGGGGACACAGAGTAGGTGACATCCAATTAGTTTTTCTCATGTATAATTTCCCTTGGGAGAAAAAAGCTAGCTAAAATATATCTGTGAAGCTTGAGACTTTAAGGAAGACCGAGGCCTGATTTGTTTTGTTTCTTCCCAAGAGAAGATTAGTTATTATTAGTGAGGGTGATTAATTTTTTCAAATTCGGAATACCGATATTTCTTAGATATAGGTTCATTTTTTTCAACAAGAACTTGTGCAGTACTTACTATGTTCAAGAGCATGTGCCTATAGATTTAAGAACCCATTATTTGGCCAGGCGAGGTGGCTCAAGCCTCTAATCCAAGCACTTTGGAGGCCAAGGCGGGCAGATCACTTGAGGTTGGGAGTTTGAGACCAGCCTGACCAACATGGTGAAACCCTGTCTTATGAAAAAAAAAAAAAAAAAAAAAAAAAGAACCCATTATTTAATCCCTTGTTTTATAATTTTATAACAAGGTAATCATTTATAGCCTTCCTGTGAGATGCCTAGACTTTAGTGACAATAAAAATATTAGAAGGAAATAATTTCTAGCCACTAACAAAAAAGTTGCTTTGTTCTTTCAACTTTTCATCTGATATTAAATGTCATTGCTCAAAAGATTATACTATATTGTATTTTTATTCAAGCCCAACTTACAGCATTTTAGAGGAAATTGGAGCCAAGTCCCATTGGTATTTGAAAGTGGCAATATCATGATTTCTCCATATTTTGTATTCCAGTGTTTTTTTTCTCTTTTCCCAACCTGTTCTGTAGACAGGTTTCCAATTTTGTACCACATCTTCAAGTGTGATTCTACAGAAAATTTAATATAATTGGGAAATATTCATGATATTTCAGAAACAGATAACCCACTAAATTGATAACAATTAAATTTTGGTGTAAATGCAAAGTGTACTTTCATTTCCAAAAATCTAACCTTTATTTTTCACAAAACTCCTATGAAGAAATCCCATTCATGAATTTTATCCATATCAGAACAAAAATATCTAATTGCTTCTTCTATGAAATCTCTATTTATCAATTACGGCTTTCTCGGGGAAATTCTAATTTGCAAAAATGCTCCATATTCCAAGCTTTAACAGTTGGAGGTGGATGTCCTTAAGGATGGAGGGGAAAAAAGTTCTTTTTTAAATGGCACATTTACTAATTATAAAATGCTCTTATCTCTCTGCAGCCAAAGCCAAAATGAACATGTGCCTTGTACTAAGAAATCCCAGGATTGTCACAACTTGTGCCAGCTGTTGAGGTTGTGACACCTGTGCCAGCATCGCCAGCTCTGCCCACTGTCATCTGTTCCAACTGTTCATCTGCACTGTTTGTACCAATTCTCCCATTTCTGCATCTGTACCTTCTGCAGAAACGTTTCCAACAATGCCAGCTGTGTCATTGGTGCCAAATATGCCAGATGTTCTATTTGTCCACCCTGGGCCAAATCAATGCAGTTTTGTGCTCATTAGTTTTAGCTGGTAGATTCTATTTTACAATTTTTTGATTTGTATTTAGATTGAATCCAGGCAAAATTCCGCTTTCAATGATTTTTTCATCCATCCATCCATCTTTTTGCAACTCCAGCTTTATATCTGACAACATGAAGTCGGTCAATGCTATTTTGGTCTTATTAAACCTGCCCAATATTAAGTGTGGTAGAGCATTTTCTACCACGTAAGACTATATGTTTCAGAAGCCATGCAACACAGGGATACGTTGGCAAAGTAATTAAAAAAGAGTACACTTGGTTCTGATAAACAAATTGAGAATGCTCAGAAATCAATATGTTGAGCCGATTAGAGTAATCTATGACATAATGTCCTATGAAGCTGCCTGTTTATTGGTCTTTTAATTGACAGAGTTATACATGCGGATTCATGTTTATGCCACAGACTCCCATTTTCTAGGTTCTGCTCTAAAGAGTATTAACCAAGGATGCACACGGGTGGTAGGGCCAGACCTTCTGCACTTGCTGCTTCCTGGTAGAACTAAGCAAACTCAGAATCTGGTCCTGCAGCTAGAAGCTAGCTTCCCTCTCCTCTCCCAAATGTCAATTCTGCTGCTGGCAGCACAAAGCCTCCTTATTCATATGCTCTTCCAGCTTTACAGTTGAAAAAAAAAAAAAGTACTTTCATACTCACAACCCTAATATTCTCCATCATCACCCACCAAAAAATAGCATGTTTTTCTTTTCCTTTCTCATTCAGGGAAGTCTTTTTAAGGCATCCTAACATTCATCTTTGAATGTTAACCCAAATTCTTTCTTCTCAAATCATTTGCAGATGTGGAAGATGAGCCCAGCATTTGCCACTTGAAAAGCGATGGCTTCCAGGAATGTGAGGTCCGGAGGACGTGAGGCTACCTCCTATTTACCCACGCTGGATCATTTAACTTGCCCTTTCCCATAATGAAAGTTGCATCTACACACTAACGCTTGAAAGTGTTAAGCATAACATTCTTGACAATAGATAATAAGTCAGCTTATCATGTCCAAAGATTTGCACTGGGTCTATATATGTGATGACATGCAGTGAGGAATATCTCAACAACTTCATTAGGTTTTTAAAATCCACACAGAAAACACTAAGTTTCAGACAGACGGATGCTGGCTCATGCCTGTAATCCCAGCACTTGGTGAGGCCAAGGCGGATGGATCACCTGAGGTCAGGAGTTTGAGACCAGGCTGGCCAACATGAAGAAACCCTGTCTCTACTAAAAATACAAAAATTATTCTGGCATGGTGGTGGGTGCCTATAATCCCAGCTGCTCCAGAGGCTGAGGCAGGAGACTCACTTGAACCCGGGAGGCAGAGGTTGCAGGGAGTTGAGATCGGGCCACTGTACTCCAGCCTGGGACAACTGAGTGAGACTCTGGAAAAAAAAAAAAAAAGAAAGAAAAAAACACAAGTTTCCATAGTGAATCCCCAAGTTTCTCTAGAACGAATGAACTTACCAAGGTCTCTGGCCAAAAAATCCTGGTGCTATCTCCCTGGACAAAGGTCTGGATGCTGAGGTGCCAGTGTCCCTGGACGAGTCCAGCACCTTCCACTCAATCATATTCTTCCTTTATAGGGTCAGTGATTATTTCTTAATATACCAAGTCCTTCGCTCTTCTCTCCAAGTTTTATCTGTGTCTGATCCTTTCACTTTGAAGCTTTTCTTAATCTTCTCTGAACACATGGAGGAGATTGACTACATATCAGTTAATTAAAATGGTGGGTCTCTGTCAAAATGTGCCCAGCTCCTAACTTGAGGGATCCCATCTGAGCCTGCTGACCCTACTTCTAGAAATGTCAGACTTTTCTATTCTAATTCCCTGTGGTACAAGATGCCAGGAGGCAACATCCTTAATTAGGATTAAAATAGTTGTGTGACTCGTTGGGAGTGCACCCTGTACCTTCTCAGTACATTTTAATTAATATAACTTCTGCTCCCTGCTGACAAAGATGTTTCTGATGATGTTTGGGGCCAACATATTATCTGCCTTCATTGGTGTGAGTCACTTGAATACTTGGAGGAATCCACAAACTTCCTGGTTTCATGTAAAATACAGAATTGGGTGTTAGAAGTGCCAGGTAGACATACACAGCTAAGAATGTTCTTCATCTATCTGGCCTCTTTCATATAAGCTGTTACTATGGCGATTCTGAGAACCCTACTATTTGCAGATAAAATAGAAAATCATACATTTTCAGGTTCTAGTGCAAAGCAGGGAAAAAGGCCTGAATGTTTTTAGAAATGTGCCATCATTCGGCCGGGCGCGGTAGCTCACGCCTGTAATCCCAGCACTTTGGGAGGCTGAGGTGGGCGGATCATGAGGTCAGGCAATCGAGACCACCCTGGCCAACATGGTGAAACCCCGTCTCTACTAAAAATACAAAAATTAGCTGGGCATGGTGGCACACACCTGTAGTCCCAGCTACTCAGGAGGCTGAGGCAGGAGAATTGCTTGAACCCGGGAGGCGGAGGTTGCAGTGAGCCGAGATCCCGCCACTGCACTCCAGCCTGGTGCCTGGTGACAGAGTGAGACTCTGTCACAAAAAAAAAAAAAAAAAAAAAGAAAGAAAGAAAGAAATGTGTTATCATTATGTTTAGCTTTCCCTTTTAGATAGTTGTTTTTCTGGAATGAGTAAGTTACCAGAGAGAGAAAGACTGTCTATTGATCCTCTGGCCATTTGAAATAAATGGAGAACCTTAGTTCCCTTAAATTTCTCAAGTACTGTTCCACCTGCTTCCTCAGTCTCACTGTCCACACTTTCAAATTTGAAAGAGAATGGAAAATCTAAACTTCTTCATTGCATAATTCCTGGGTGTATTAGTATACTATAAATATCATTCTTAAGTCACAAGTATAGTAGCAGCTATATATTAGCATTCATGAAAATAATGTAAAATGTATTGATTAAAATAGTGTCAATGCACAACTTACGCTGGGTGCCCGGACCCAGGTGCTCCTTCAGTTACTGTGCGCTTCAGTTCAGTACCTCAGCTTGTTTTCATCATTTTCTCACTTATTTCTATACTGTTATTTTTAGGAAAATGACACTATTTGACTCACTAAAGTTCTAAGATTTGCATTTGGCTCCTAAATGGAAGTCTTCAAACTCCAGTGTTGATGTACAGAGATAAACTTGCTACCTCTAGAAATGAAATCTGTCAAAATGTAGAAGATTCTCCAGATTTTTTTTAATAAGGAAAAGCATGTAGAAGAGTTTGAAGGAACAGAGACAGAGGTTAATAGAAAACAAAGTAGGGTAAGGACAGAAAAAGAATAAATTACTGCACCAAATCAATAAGGTATATGGGCAGAAGACGAATGTCCCGGTTAAATGAAGGAAAGAGATCAGAGATCATTAGGAATGAATGACTCACAAAGTTACTGAAGCATCGAGTAGAAAGGAGTCATAGAAATGTACTAATCCAACCAGAAAACTCAGATCCTGAAAGGTTAAGCAGTGTAGCCAAGCTCACATAGCTAATTAGTGGCAAATCAAGCCTCAAAAGAATATCTTTGTGACTTAGTTTCTTCATCTGCAGTGCAGGGATGATAATAACAGCACCTAACCCACAGAGCTGCTGTGAAGATTAAGTGAGTTAATGGGAGTAAAGCATTAGAATAGGGTCTGACAGATTGTAAACACTATGTGATGTGTTAGCTATCTTCATCATTAGGATATTTCAATCCATGTGATTTAACTTCTCTAGCATACTACTAACTGAATCTTGCAAATCTCAGTGTCAATTTAAAGTCCCACTTTTGTCCTAGCTACTCAGAAGGCCGAGGCAGGAAGATGGCTTAAACAAGATGGCAAAGGAGGTCGAGGCTGCCGTGAGCTATGATGGCGCCACTGCACTCCAGCCTGAGCGACAGAGTGAAACCTCATTTCTAAAAAAATATTAAAATTAAATAAAGTCCTACTTTTATCTTGGGCTATAGGATTCATCTTATTTGCATATTTTTATGTTGACCATCAAATTTTGCATTATAAACAAAGAAGTTGGAATTGGAGTCTAGAAGTAAGCAATGGTCCCATCACTTGATTTCCTGTGTACTCCCTGGCACATAAGACAGACATCTAGTTGACGGAGGGATCTCCGAGGTGTCCAAGTAAATGTAAGGAAGCAATATCACAATGAATCTAGACTGAGAAATGACACAGCAACAGTATTATCTGGTTTTAGAAAGAAAGCACACTCTCCATCAGTAGCACCCTCACACATGCTCAGGCAGATACCTCCCAGTTACCTCTTCGGTGTCGGACCCAGGTGTATGGGTTTTTGCTGAGCAATTGAAAGACAGAGGCCACAGAGATTCCAGGAAAAATAAAACAAAAACCAAAACCAAAAACAAAACAAAAAAAACTCCACTCAAAATGGAATGAGTTAATCATGTTGAGAAATTAGGAGAAAGAAAAAAAATTATAGTAGCATATCATAAAAATAATGTCAATTGCAAAGCACTTTCTGCTTCCCAGTTGTTTACTGTGATCTTCTGATTCTAGGTTTCAGTATTTGCTAGCACACTAGAATCCCCGGGGTGGGCAGCCTTCAAAAAGTAGAACTCGAGACCAACTGACTCTGAATCTCTTGAGATGAAGACCACATGTCTGTGTTTGTAAGAAGCTTGGCAGGCTATTCTGATGCATCCAGAGCATTGAGAAACCACTTTTCTAAGCTCAGTCTCTTCATGAGAGCAGCCTCCAAATAGAGAGATTCCAATACATTTAAATTAATTATTTAGAACTTCAGAAGTTTGAACTCTGAAGTTCATGAAATGTTGCTTCCTTGCAAAGGTTTGGATTAAATTGGGTTAACTTTTCCTTTCTAGGCTCCCGTTTGCAGATTTCTTTCTTGCTTCACCTCAAGCCATTCAAGTTGGACTGAATCACAAAAGCCAGAGATAGAACATTAGCTCCTGAGTTAGCTCCATATGCTCCTGTAGGAGTTTTCATCGTTGTTAACCTTGTTACAACTCAAGATCCATCATAACAAGTCTTGTGAGGAGTGATGATACAGACGGAAGCGTGTTAGAGAGGCAGGCCGCTGCACTGGTGTTCAGTGCTATCACAAATACACAGTGATACCTAAACCTCATTCATAGCATCAAAGTAGGAATCCATAGTGTGCTAGCCATATACTAGATAACTTTTTCCAAGCAAATGTTTCAAACCATAATTAAAGCGATTCACAGCACTTTTGTTCATGTAAGCAGAATTTCCTCACCTGTGGACTGTGGCACATTTATGTGCTCATGGGGGTGCCAAGATAGTGACCCCTTTATCCTGGGGACAGCTGGAGCTTCTGGGCTAGCCCTCTTACTCCACTGGCCAGGTATTACCATCTTCTGTATGTGCCATGACGTGAAGAAAGTTGGAACCCTGAATAGCACAAGCCAAGCGCCGGAGCAGCACTCTCTAGACTTCCAGGTTCCTAGACCAGTAACATGTTTAGAAGAAAGAGGAAGAGGAGGAGGAGGAGGAGGCAGCAGCAGTAACAATGTGGGGTTCACACGTTTTTATTTTGGATATTAATACAAAGAAACTATCACCTATGACTATAATTCCATAAAAGAGAGAGGATTGTTGTGCTATTTCTAAAATGCTTTCATTTTAAAGTACTTTACATCATGCAAGAGAATGCAGCCCAAAGATATGATACCAATAAAAGATTTCACCAAGAAGAATTGAATCTTCTCCCCCTGAATTTTATTTTGAAAAATGTTAATCCGACTGAAAAGCTAAAATAATCACAATAAATATCAATAGCTCCCTTAGTTATATTCACAAATCGTTTACATTTTTGCTTTATCTCCATCTAACTTTTCTTCCTGAAGAGCCATTTGAAAGTTACAGAAGTTGTGTCACTTCATGACTAAATATTTGCCCATGCATCTCGAAAGAAAAAAAAAATTATCCAAGACAATCAAAATATTGTTGTCTCACCTAAGAAAATTAGCATAAATTCAATAATCTAGTAGGCAGTTCATATTTGAATTTACCCAGGTGTTTTAGAAATGTCCTCTATAGATTTTTTTCCTTCCAAGATTTAATCCAGTTCCATTTATCACACTCGGTTGTTATGCTCCACAATGCCTTCAATCTAGAATCCTTCCTGCCCATTTTCCAAAAAAATTGTTTTTCATGACCTTGACTTTTTGAAGAAACAGAAGTTGTCTTGTAGAATGTTCCACATTCTAAATATGCCTGTCTACTCATTGAGGTAGAAAGAACATTTTTTAAAACTCTACAATAGAGAGGAAGGATATAATCTCAGACTAAGTGAATCCATCAAATTTAATGGAGAAATTCTCTCCATAGTCTCTATTCTATTTCCTGTGAAGTGTCAATAACTTAGTCGCAGGAAGGCACTTTCCACAGGCCAGCATTAGGCAACCTTCATCCTACGGGATAAAAATGATTCCACCATAGTCCATCTACCAGCCAGTGGTACCTCTAGAATAAGCCCCCAGGTCTTCAGAGGACCGGTCTGGGTTCTGCCAAGGTTCACTTACACAGGCGGGAGAGCAGTTGTTCCTTCCAATAAAGCTAGTAGGCTAAGATGATCTTATCTTACCCTGGATATTGTCTGTGCTCAGAGTCAAATGTTCTGGGGCTCAGGGTCTACTGAACAGTTAACTGAAAAGAGACTACAGCTGGGCGCGGTGGCTCAGGCCTGTAATCTCAGAACTTTGGGAGGCCGAGGCGCATGGATCATGAGGTCAGGCAATTGAGACCATCCTGGCTAACACGGTGAAACCCCGTCTCTACTAAAACACAAAAAATTATCTGGGCATGGTGGTGCTGGCGTGTAGTCTCAGCTACTCAGGAGGCTGAGGCAGGAGAATCACTTGGACCCAGGAGATGGAGGTTGCAGTGAGCCGAGATCACACCACTGCACTCCAACATGGGCGACAGAACGAGACTCTGTCTCAAAAAAAAGAGAGACTAGAATTGTGCATCTGCTGACTTATCCATGAGCCCCATGCTTTACAGAGGTGCCGGGCACCCAGGGTACTGCTGAGGACGGGAGTGAGGCTTGCAGATGGCGCAGGGTGGAGAGGCTCACCATGCCCTACCGCCCCCTCGCCTGCTTCCTGAACTCGCTCGGTGCCAGGAATGTCTGAATTATTCCATGCCCCACTTACTGCAGAGCTTTCCAGTCCTGGACGATGAAACAGAAACATTCAAGCATGAGTGAATTTCCATCATGGTACCCTGACTTTCATCAAGGGACTTCTTCTGTTATGCTGATGAGGAGGACAGCGCATGACCACAGAATTCAGGACAGAGAACGATTCCAGGCAGGGTCATTGTTTCCTCCTGGGACCCATCTACCAGTGTTTGCGGGGTGCCAATTGTCTTCCTCTCAGGGGCAAGACGGCACCCTCCTCCCCCAGGTGCTGTTCTCCATGCCATCTGGAGTTTTTCCTGCATCCTAGAAGGTGCATTCCATGGCCAGGGAAGAGAGGAGAGTTGCAGCTGCCTCTGTTTTAATAGCTGGACACTCCACTCCAGAAGCTGCACGTCCACCCTGCTGATGAGTGCGGAATACGATGAATATGACAAGGACAGGGCTCACGTAAGTATCATAATTCAGATGCCAATTGCTTTCAAATGGGCACTCATCTGCTTCGAAAAAAGACTTGCGGTGGATTACAATAGACAACGCCCACCTCATCCCCTCCACTGCCAGCCAGCCACTCCTGTGCAGGCTTTGTGCCATCCCTGAACTCAATGCTTCTCCAAGGCCTTGGTGGCTGTGTCTCAGACCAGGTTCAGCCAGAGACAGCACAGACTGTGCTTGCTGGGTCCATCGTCCTTCCCTCGGCCACCAGTGTCTTCCCATTCCTCTCATCAGCGTGTCCTGGTCATCCACTGGATCTCAACAGGCTGGAGACCGAGCACTGGGTATTTAGAGATGAGAAAGACAAGATTTCTGGTTAAGGGGTTTCAATCAAGCTGGGGAGACAGATGGCATTGACTATAGAAGTTCATGAGAATTTTCTTAGAGGGACGAATTCAAGATGGCTGGGGAGGGTGGGGAAGAGTTCTGGTCAGGCCATGTGGTGAGGAAGCACCAGGCCTTCACATTTCAGGCAGACGGGACAGTGTGTGCTTTTTTTTTTTTTTTTTTCAGGGAATTGTAAGCTTGATATAGTGATTGATGAGATGTGCAGAGTTTCAGAGGGAAGAATCATCAACTTAGAGGTCTCTAGCTTGCAAACATTAGTGGCATTCATTAATAAAGGAAAATCTGAGCAATTGGGTTTGGGGCAGGACAGATGGGCCATTTAGTCATTTATCTTTCAAAAATCTTCTTCCTTCCTTCCTTCCTTCCTGCCTGCCTGCCTGCCTTCCCTCCCTCCCTCTCTCCCTCCCTCCCTCCCTCCCTCCTTTCTTTCTTTCCTTTCTTTCTCTCTCTCTTTCTATTTTTTTTTGAGACAGAGTTTCACTCTTGTTGCCCAGGCTGGAGTGCCATGGCACGATCTTAGCTCACTGAAACCTCAGCCTCCTGGGTTCAAGAGATTCTCCTGCCTTAGCCTCCCAAGTAGGTAGGATTACAGGCACCTGCCATATACCGAGCTAATTTTTTGTATCAAAAATATTTCTTTAGCATCTGCTGAACTGTGCTAGTTGGGGACTTATTGGTTTTGAGTACCATCAGAGTAAGCAGGTGAAATGTTAATTTAACTCATCTTAAACGTGAATCAAGCTTGAAAGGCCAACAAGGATGGAGATATCGATTAAGAAGTCATCAAGGCCGGGCGCAGTGGCTCACATACGGAATCTCAGCACTTTGGGAGCCCAAGGAGGGCGAGCCACTTGAGCTCAGGAGTCAGAGAGCAGCCTGGGCCACATGGTGAAACTCCATCTCTGCTAAAAATACAAAAATTAGCCCGGTATGGTGGTTTACACCTGTGGTCCCAGCTATGCTGGAGGCTGAGGCAGAAGGACTGCTTGAGCCTGGGAGGTCAAGACTGAAGTAAGCTGAGATTGTGCCACTTCACTCCAGCCTGGGCAAGAAAACAAAACCAAACCAAAAAACTCATCAATGTTTTTCCCAGGAACAAATTCTGCGTCTTTGAACCCCATTTCCTGTTTGACCATACCCTTTCTGTGGACACATGGTCTCTTCAGCTGGGCTGGTGTATATTTATTCAGCATAGCCACAAAGTAGCCCCTGTCCTGCGGGCCCGGGAGAAAGCCTGCATCTTCTTATGATTCAACTTGATGTTCTGAGTTTTAGAGGTATCCTTTCCACCCCAGCCTATACTCTCCAAATTCATTACGGAATTTTTTTTTAAAAGCATCTGAGTACAAGACTGAAACTTAAATAATTACATAATGCTTAGGAATCTCCTATATAAAAAGCTTGAACTGTACAGAGGAGCTTATTTTCCTATCACCTGCTATAAGATTATTCATTCCTATTTTACGGCCAGTATGTTTATCTGGTTTGATAATGGCTATTCTGGCAAAATAACATAACAACATAACAGAACATAAAATGAAATGTGGTTGTCATCTAGATCTTGAGAAAATATATGAATTATTTCAATGATGAGACAAGACACCTCCAGGCATCATGAGGGAGCCTATCCGAGTTGCAGGGAGAAGGGGAGACGAAAGAGGTCTGCTGACTACTGAAACTTGCAAACCACAAATTACAAAACAATAAAATCGTATCAAATGCCACCACCTCCTTTACAGAACTCACTAAACCACGGTCAAAGCAAGGAGCTACATTTCTTGAAGATAAACCAGGCAACCTGTGCTGTCATCACTTAATTGAACTCAAATCCTTCATGGGTATCCCGAGATGATCAGACACCTTGTCATGGAAATTCCCAAGTTACTAACAGCACAGCAGTACTACTGTGATCCCCAGCTCTCAACTTGGGTAACAAAAAGCACTGCAGTCCTTCCTGACTCATCCCTCAGGCAGTTCCACTGGGGCCCAGTAAACTGAGACTTTGGCTCCTGGCTGCTGACACTCCTCTGGGATTCCGTGTGCCCCGTAAGACAAGAAGTCATTTGTAAGATCCAACATGCCTGGCTCAGAAATAAGCACAGGTGTTCATAAACCCTTCAAAAGGCAAACACTGTGTTAGGGACCCAATATCTAATAGGTGAATTTGGGGCAAGGAAAGTGTGTTCGTTTCCTAGGTCTGCCACAATAAAAATACCACTAACTGAGTGGCTTACAACAACAGATATTTAACCTTTCACAATTCTAGAAGATTGAAGTCCTGATTCACAGCCAGCACGTGTCTGCAGGGCCACGCTTCTTCCAAAGGCTCCAGGGAAAATACCTCCTTGCCATCCTAGTTTCTGGTGGCATTCCTTGGTTTGTGGACTTGTGTGTCTGTGTCCCTGCGTCCATGTTTCCTTCTTCTTATAAGGACACCAGCCATTGGATTCGTGCCCATCCTAATCCAGTACAACCTCATTTTAGCTTTGTTAACTTTCAAAGATCCTGTTTAAAATAAGGTCACCTTCACAGGTATCAGGAGTTAGGACTTAAATCTTTTTGGGGAGACACATTTCAACCCACAGAAGGAAACTGCAGGTTTTTGGCCTTTGTTCTTTGTCACAAAAAACATAAAAATTTCTATTTTTCACAAATCCAGGAGGCTACAGATTTTAAGAAAAAAAAAGTTTCAAAGTTATATAAAGCAGAGAGGTATTTTACCATAATTTTAAAATGTATTCTAAATAATATTAAAAATCCACAAATTTGAAAATGTTATTAGCATCATTTAATTTTATTTTGAACTTTTAACATGTGAATCAAACATGCTGATAGAACTGACGAAGACTTACAGAGACAAAACCTTCAGAGGGTGGCAGTTGTGTGGATCACTGTGCAGATATGAAAGTGGAAAGAAAAACAATTCTTTGGGCCCCCAAAGATTAGGAATTGGCAGTAATGCTTTTAGCACCTCCATAAACGGTCAGTCGTTTTAAACATCTACGATTCCCATCGCAGAAACACAGCACATAGTGTCAGGAAACTAAGGTGATACAGATATTTGCAACCTGTAACTGTCTTAGTATCAAGCACAAGGAATTCAGTAGGTGCTTCACATAACCAAGCACTGATTATTGATACCAAGACCAGATATGTGATCTAAATGAGCAAAGACACACTCCATGCTGCTTTGAAAAGAATTACCATTGGTCGGGCACAGTGGCTCAGGCCTGTAATTCCAGCACTTTGGGAGGCCAAGGCGGGTAGATCATGAGGTCAAGAGATACAGATCATCCTGGCCAACATGGTGAAACCCTGACTCTCTAAAAATACAAAAATTAGCTGAGTGTGGTTGTACACGCCTGTCGTCCCAGCTACTTGGGAGGCTGAGGCAGGAGAATCACTTGAACCCCGGAGGCGGGGGTTGCAGTGAGCTGAGATCGTGCCACTGCACTCCAGCCTCGACAGAGCAAGACTCTGTCTCAAAAAAAAAAAAAGAAGACCAGAATTACCATAGATGTTATGCTTTTATATGATCTCTTTCAGCAACACCAAATTGCTCTATCACCCCCAAATCTCCACAGTAAAATGTTTTTAAAGCAATTTGTAGTGTTTATTTCACTATCTGTGGATCACACCCTGCCTGGACACTTTTACAATCATCACTTCCTCATGGAGCCAAACAGGTGAGGATCTGCCCCAGGATTCTAGAATCTTGAACAAATGGATTTACAGCCACTCTAAAAGTGCAGGTGAGCTCTGTCACTCCCACTAATGCCCACAAGTCATTACAAACAAAAAGGACAGCAGGACTGGCCAAATCTGTCTTTGGCCTTTTAAAGTCAGTCTCACTGTGCACTGCTCTCTACCAGAGTAAGACTCAAGAATAAATGATTTTAGTGAATGAGTTTTTAAAACTAACTTAATGAATTAACAATTTAAAAAGAATAAATGAGCAGCCTTTTTTTCTGTCATTCATCTGAACTCCTGTGAAATAGTCCCAGTCAAGGCTCTGCCCACTTAAGAGGAGGAAGTGGCCTCAGAAGATGTCTGGACAGGCTGGGAATGGTGGCTTAGTCCTGTAATCCCAGTGCTTTGGGAGGCCGAGGTGGGCGGATCACCTGAGGTCAGGAGTTCGAGACCAACCTGGCCAACACGGTGAAACCTCATCTCTACAAATATATAAAAATTAGCCAGGCATGATGGTGGGTACCTGAAATCCCAGCTACTGAGAAGGCTGAGGCTCTGGGATAATTGTTTGAACCAGGGAGATGGAGGTTGCAGTGAGCCGAGATTGCACCTTTGCACTCCAGCCTGGGCAACAGATCAAGACTCTGTCTCAAAAAAAAAAAAAAAAAAGAAAAAAAGAAATTGTTTGGACAGGGGCAGAAAATACTTTAGACTTGTGAACTAAGCCTCCCAAGTCAGCGCCCATCGCCTTGATTGGCCAAGCTGCACTGGTAAACTTTCCACATGAGAACACGTAGTAAAGCACGCAATAGACTTCTCTATCCTAGCGTGTAGCCCTGCCAGCTGGAGCTAGTATTTCAGATTCTCAACAATTAACAATCACCCTTGCTTTCTTTCCAGGACACTCTTTCCAAATACCCTGACCATGCTCTGTACGGGTCACTGAGTCTGCTTTTTCCTCTGGGTGACAGATTCCTCCAGGCAAGGACCTTCTCATCATCACCCCGTAATTCAGGATCTGATGCATACTAAACGCTCAGTAAATTTTTGCTCAGTTAAAAAAAAAAACTGTTTCTAGAAAAGACTGTAGGTGAGGCCTGCCTTTCCAATTTGAGTATAAATTCATTGTATTAGAGTTTAATCAAAGCAGTTAGTTCACAAATCACTAAGACAATGAGATGTGATTTGTGTGCCTATGTTTTCATAGGGACAGCAGGAAGGGTGGAGTTAAAGTTTAGGTTCTATTTTGGAAAATTACAGGTTTGACAGCAAAATCTAATTGCCAGAAGAGTGAGGGTGACTGAGCACTAGGGCTAACTCGGAGCACTGGGGCCCTGGAAACAAGCATTTCTCCGCTTTCATAAATGACTTAGGCTGTTTCTCCGATTGCTCTTCTCAGCAGACCAGGCCAGCTTCAGGGTACCCTAAGGTATACCTCTCATGTGCTAATTACCAACAGCAATGGGGATATCTTTTTAGAGGTGACGCTAGTTGAAGTTCCTACATTGAGAAAGCATCCCTGCTACCACGCAGCGGGGGCGGCGGAAGACTCGCCACCTGTCTGGCTTGCTTCCCTCTCTTCCTTCTGTCCCTGCAGCCGGTAGCAGCTGTGTTCCAGCTCTGCCCTCGTGGCCTCTGAGACACTTAACTCCAGCTGATCTGGTTCTCTTTCTCCCCACTCTCTCTCCACCATCACAGCAGAGACTCAACATGTGATCCAAGTTTAGTGATTCTTTTCCATGCCAAGCAAAGTTAAGTCATGTGGCCTTGGATGAGGTGTCTGGTACACAAGCAGAGGTAGCACGGAGCAAACGAGGTTTAAGATTCAGGGACCCTGACCTGAGGATTCTTCTGAGGCTCTCAGAGGGTGCTTAGCAATTTCGCATTTCTCATGATGTAAAGTTCTTCCTACGTGAGTAAACATAGACATATGCATGCAGACACAGGTTCTAGCAACTTTGGCCCCCATGCCAGAATCCATCCCTGGTCTTGCATAAAAGCTCTCCTTGGACTAACTACACTGTGAGGAAGCCTGGCCTGGCGTAGAAAATTCCATTCTCCAAATCTAGTCCCTTAGGCTCTTCCCAGACCCCACCATCAACAGCCCTCCGTGTCTCCCCATCTGTTTATCAGAGATTACGATTGCTCTCTGATCTCGCTGAGCTTTTCTTGACCAGAATCTGGGGTTGTGCAGATAAGAGCTTTGTCTCTGCCTTGGCTTTCTTCTTCATTTTTTTCTAAGACTTCCTTTTTCTGTTTTTTTGTTTTTACCATGGATACTATGCGGTTCTCTCCTGTTTTCAAAGGCACATGTCATGATACAAAATACAATTCCGTTTGGTAGTAAAAATCACAGAACTACTGAAAGGTTTGTTTTGCTTTGTTTTTTTGAAATGGGGTCTCAGTCGGTCACCCGGCTGGAGTGCAGTGGCGCAGTCTAACTCACTGCACCCTTGACCCTTAGGATTAAAGAAAGCTACAGGTGCACACCACCTCCTGAATAGCAAGGACTACAGGTGCACACAACCATGCCTGGCTAATTGTGTGTGTATGTGTGTGTGTGTGTGTGTATGTGTGTATTTTTTGTAGAGCTGGGATCTGACTAGGTTGTCCAAGCCGGTTGTAAGCTCCTGGCCTCAAGCAATCCTCCCACCCTGGCGTCCCAAAGTGCTAGGATTACTGGTATGAGCCAGGGTGCCAGGCCTGAAAGTCTTATTGTAAAACCAGGCAGCAGGATTCAAGGTCAGCCTAGTTAAGACAGATTCCTGAGCATTTGTACCTCCCTTTGAAATGATAATTTGGATTAAACTTCAGATTTCTAGTTACCATAAGTTACCCAATTAGTCCATCTGTCTTCATTTGGGTACCTCTTCTGCCATTGGGTGGTATTAGGGAAGCAGCTCTTCCACAACAGAGGCGTCATCCCAGAGAAGGCTTCCCTAAGTTCATCAAGGAACAAGTTCTTTCCTAACCCGGGGCGTTTGAACTCACTTTTCCTTCAGCCCAAAGTAGTCTTATTCCACCCTCATGAGTGGGCTGGTTCCTTCTCATCTATCACAACACACTATTAAACATCACCCTGGCCGGGCATGGTGGCTCATGTCTGTAATGCCAGCACTTTGGGAGGCCAAGGCGGGCAGATCACAAGGTCAGGAGTTCAAGATCAGCCTGTTCAACATGGTGAAACTCCATCTCTACTAAAAATACAAAAATTGGCTGGGTGTGGTGGTGGGCACCTATAGTCCCTGCTACTCGGGAGCCTGAGGCAGGAGAATTGCTTGAACCCAGAAGGCGGAGGTTACAGTGAACCAAGATCACACTACTACACTCCAGATGGGGCAACAGAGTGAAATTCCATCTCAAAAAAAGTAAAAAATAAACACCACTCTTATGAGTGGTCTTCCCTATCTAGAGTGAATTTGCCGTCATTGTCTCAGTGCACATTTGTTTCCTGCTCAGACTATGTAATTACATAGGTATTTGTTTACTTTTCTTTTTTTCTGAGTCTTCCTTTACACCGTAAGCTCCATGAAGGCAAGAATTGAGGCCATCTTTTCCTGCATTGTGTCCGCAGCACAAATCACAGTCTCCAGCACGGCATACGCGCTCTCCATCGGTATCTGCGGAAGGGCTGTTATTGCCATGACAACAGGCCAGATCATTTCACTGGTCCTGGCTTTTCTCATAATCCAGACAACAGAGGCGTAGGACATTTGTCCCAGGCTCACCGCAGAGCTCTCCCTAAATAGTCGGAAACCAGGGAACTTAGTTCTTAACCACATCTCTTTCAGAGTTCAGGAGTTTTCCTTTGCAAGGTTCCTGTGATTCGTGTGGCTTCCCCAAGGGCTCTATTTTGTCTCCTACACATACTTCCCCAACAGGCTGGCCTGCGTACTGACTCAGAAAGGGCAAGCCAAGATGCACAGCGTTCCGACTGAATGGTCTTACCAAGTTCCACTGAGGGCTCCCTCCACTACCTGGGACAACAGAGTTCCCAGAGATGCAGGCGTTATTTACATAACTCTGCCCTGCAGAGGAGACAGGCAGCAGAGGTTTGCTTCAACACCAAGGACAGCTCTTCCAAAAGTGGGCAGGGAAATCTTCGTGCTGAACGGGCTTCCTGGGACTCAGCCCGGTGCCCCACTCCCTGCTCCGTTATGGCTCTGGGCCCCTGTTTCTTTGTAATAGCCTCAGAGGTTCAGAGCTCCACTAGAAGGTTATATGGGGTTCAAGCTCACCCTGAGCTCAGGGACTCTCCCCCGAAATGCAGTATCTCAGACTTATACCTGAGTACACAGAGAATGGAGTACCGGTGACGCCTAGGGGATGGGGTGGAGGAGGGGAATCCCAGCTTCTTCCATCAGGAATTTACAGTCTGGTCCAGCCTGGGTTAGTCTTGGCAAAATATTAACTTGGAAGTTATTTGTTCCGGCTGCCTTCTCCGTCTGTTCATTCCTACAGAATGGGGTGTTTATGTGAACGCTGGCTCGGATATCTCTGAAGACAGAGCTTACTTCTAAGATTAATGGGAACAAAGTAGGGTCCTCATATGTCTTAGAAAGCTCTAGGACCCCACTCCTCTGTTAGCCATTAAGGGTATGGACATCCTCAGAAACTTGAATCAAAACATGGCTTGAACCAGAGACCGTCCCCCTTGGAGCAGTCCCCATAAGGCAGTTGTAACACGGTTACTGGTTCTGAAGGCAGCCTAACTCTGCCATCCATTTGCTTTGAGAGAGCCGTGGAGACAGTTCAGACGGCGTGAACTCTCACACCCCGGCCTATGGTAGCTGACAGGAAAAACTTCCAGCAAAGGCTCACATTTAAGGCAGAATGAACTGTTTCTTAGGAGTTTTGCCACTGCAGGCAGAGTGCTGCAACCCAACGGAGCCGGCAGAGCCGTGCGCGCTGGCAGTGCAGACAGTGACGGCGAAAGAGGCCTTGCTCCGAGGCCAACACTGCCCTGGGTGGCACTCGTACTTTCGGCACCCATTGATTGATTGAGAAGATCTGCAGTGACAGAAAGATGCTATGAATCAGTAATGCTTTTAAATGGATCTCTATCTCATTAGATACAGAAGCATCTGTACACATTTTCAACGCATAATGAATATGTTTCCATCAGGCATTCCCCACACAAATCTTGGTGGATATATTGATGCTTAAATTCTTTGCAACACCCCTGCACTGTCCAGGCATCCACGGCTCTCATATTCTAACCGTTGGTCCAACGTACTATGTCAAAGGGCCTAGCCCTTCAGTCATGATGCAGACAGCCATCAAGATGCTTTATTCAATGTGGTGACAAACCCAGGCAGTGGCCACGCCCTCAGGAACTAGAAGCCAGGCAGAGGCTGAGACTGCTGACCAAGTGTAGGGGAGGCACAGGGCATGGACTAGCTCCAGGGAGGAAGGCTAGCAAGAGCCACGCACCGCACAAGGAATCCATCCGGCAGGCTGGGAGTCGAGGCAGGACTCTGCTTAGCAGGGGTTGTTAGAGGTAGGGGTGCTAGAGCCAGGCAGGCAGCCATCGACGGACGCAGCATCACAGGGCACAGTGGGTTGCAGAAATTCAAGGGGCATACAGGGGATCAGGGCGTACCCTTGGAGCTGGTTGGCAGCAAAGGGCATTGGCAGGCATAGAAAGTTAGCAGACGTGGCACAGCGTGGCATTCTGAATCTGCAGGGGCATTGATTTAATTCTCAGAGCTACTGGATGGGGAATCGGGCTGAGATTGCAGACATCTTTCTATCATCAGGATTGATTCTAGGACCTGGGGCCAGACGGAGCCAGCCAGCAAGGGTGTCAGAACAGTCAGCAAGGGGGACTGAAGACAGCGGCATCAGAGCCACCAGGCGCTGCTGGCAAGCCTGAGAAAATGGCAGAACACCTCAGCCTCATAAGACAGGATCACTCAGACCCAGAACATATCAGCACACGTTCCCAAAGCTTTGAGAACTCAAGTAAGTTATTCAGGGAAAAAATAGAGATAGGGAATAATTTCAGAGTTTCCCCTCTTTATGCACTCTACATACATAATTGCATTCAGTGGGGGAAAACATTAATACTTGGGGCCTCACTTCCAAAAAAAGAAAATGAGAGTGAAACAGCTTTATGGGCAGAATCTTTGTGGGCTCTCTTGATTCAAATCCTTATTGTAATTCAGGAGCCAGAAGCTTTGCCACGCCGCCCCCACAACTCAGACTGAAGCTGCCTCTCCAGACTGGAAGAAACAGCTCCTAGAAACAGCCCTCTCCCCAAGCCTTACAGAAACAGTTCCACATCCTTTGTCTATGCATCAAAAACAGGATGATTAATGTAGATGATGGTGGTGCTTAAAAAAGGATCACTGAGACCCAGGGATGTTATCTAACTGCAAGTTTCTCAAAAACGCTTTTCACAAACCTCAAAGCGCTCCCCGCATCAAACGCACCCAATGGAGCAGCCATAGGGAAGGCCAGGAAAATACATTGAGATGAGGAGTGTTCAGAATAGTAAAAAGTTCTAGGAATGACCTAAAGTCAAGACAATGCGCCGTGGTGGGGAGGGAATTCTTCCCTGAGACTGGCATTCAGGGATGTCATAAATAAAACTTCAATAAGAAGGAAAAACCAGAGCTCGGGAGAAGGGCGAGCACATAGCTGGTCGGGAAGCTCATGGTTGCTCTGATAGGTGACACACACTGCCAGCCCCGCCTGAAAAGGATGACTTTTTGGCAAGAGAGGATTTTAATTAATTCAAGAGGGAATTTTCTTAGCCAGACATGGTGGTGTGCACCTGTAGTTCCAGCTACTCGAGAGGCTGAGGCAGGAAGATCACTTGAGTCCAGGAGTTCAAGCCTGCAGAGAGCTAGGACTGCACCAATGTACTCCAGCCTGGGTGACAGAGTGAGACCCTGTCTCTAATAAAACAAAATAACAAAAACAAAACAAAGAGGGGATTTTCAGGTGAAGCTCATAACCTTCCTTCTCCTCCATGCTAGCTCAAAAATCCCTTTGAGGCCATGAGGATTGCTACTCAGGCAAGAATTCCCACACAGCTCATGCCCTAAGATAGGCACCTGCTTCCACCCTGACTCTGGCATGGGTACCTCTTCCACAAATCTGATGGAGTGCCCTCCTTATTTTCTTTCCTGCTGGCCACTGTCATTATAGGATAAATTTCCATAGGCAAAAGGAGGCATGGCTGGTCCCCTTCCCACTTCATCCCCTCCCTCCCCAACACAAGGTAAAGTTTAAAAGGTATAGTTAGACCCACAAGTCAGCAGGGCTTAACAAATAATCAGAACGGCCCCAAGGGCTGGCCACTTACTATCTGCTGCCTGTGGGCTCCGTGCTGTGTGCTTCACCTAGGAGATACTGCCTACTGGCTTCCTGTGTGAGGGATACATTTGGTTGCCCACCCAACCCATCCACTCCTCTCTTCTTTCCTCCTAAGGGAATCCTGACCAACCTGTCCCCCTTGCAACTCAAGTGACACACGGGAATTGGATTCCAACCCATTTCCAGAGCAAGGTGCTGATGGTTCTAAATGAATCATGGTGAGCACATTCTCCCTGCCAGAGATCAGCTCGGGAATGCAGACACACGCGTGTGGCCTTCCTTACCAACTGTGCTAGCCTGGGGACAGGCACTGGGGTATGAACTGAGTTGACCAATCGGCCTGAAGGATGGGACCCCTGATCCATGCTTTCTCTCACTCTCTCCATCTGGATGTAAACAAAGGAGCACATTCCCCCTGGTGCTGTCGGTAGTCACCTGGGTGCCATGAGGGAAGCCATTCTGAGAACACAGCTGACGCATGGAGACAGGTTAGTAAGGAATCACTGAGAAGTGGAGCCAGTGCCCTAATCATCTACACCTGGAGCCTGCCTTGTCTCAGAGCTTCTTGATATGGGGGATGATAAATACTCTGATTATTTAGACCAGTTGGAGTCAAATGTTACTTGTAGCCAAAAGCATCCAACTGGGGTATCTGGAGTAAAATCCTCTCCTCCATCCCTCTCTCTGTCCCTCCCTCTCTTCCTTCCTTTCTTCTGTCTCCCTCCCTCCCTTCCTTCCCACTCCAGCTCTTCTGCTTTTCCAGCTGTGTGACCTTGGGCAAATCCTTTAATCTCCTGGTTTTCGGTGTCCTCATATTGAATGAAGGAGCTGGACTGGCTCCTTCAAACTCTAACATTTATAACAAAAAGATTATATCATATAATACTTCTATGAAACAAACAAGTATAGTAAGTAGGTAAACCACTGAGATTAGTTCAAACTAGTTCAAGCTGAAAGCAGAGAGTTGCCAAGGCAGTTAAAAAAAAAAGATGGCTTGAGAAGACGTGAAGTAACCTCCCATAAACAGCAGGCTTCAAGTCAATGAACACAAAAAATCAATGAGGCGAAAACCATGTACCCCTGAGAACGAATGAGGTGAAAATAAATTGACCACGAAATCGTATATTCCCTTTTATACGCAGCCAAATACAGTCACTCTGCTGTGCCTCCTGGCTCTGTCTACCCAGAGAAGATAAGGAGAAA
This sequence comes from Sapajus apella, assembly GCF_009761245.1. Classification (NCBI taxonomy): domain Eukaryota; kingdom Metazoa; phylum Chordata; class Mammalia; order Primates; family Cebidae; genus Sapajus; species Sapajus apella. The sequence goes on from NW_022436989.1 coordinate 4,715,504, forward strand.
GGGCCTTGAAGCCTTATTCATGAGGAAAGGACAGCAGAAAACCCTGGAAGATTGGAGAAAGGAGTGTTACATGGGCCAAGAGGCTCAGAGAGTCCACCTCCAAGCCATTGTTTCCCCTTCTGCATTCATATGGATGTTCTGCTCATTTTGGGTCTCCGGTACTGCATGCTGCAATGACAAAAGACTGTTTCAGCTCAGAATAGGTTTGCCCCAGTAAATAACTGTTTGCAGAGGCTGCTGCCCCTACCTATCTGCTGCTTTCAGTAGTAGGGATGCAGTCAGGAAATCGTGAGTAGAAATAATGGGGTGGGAGTCGATTCGGGGATGAGAAAAGGGAAACATTACCCTTAAGAACCCAGGGACAAGCAAGGCTTTCTATGTCCCAGGTAGCAATGGCAGCAAGAGTCTGGGGACAGCGCCTTTGGGATCCAAATAAGGAAGGAGGGAGAATGCTTAGTCATGTTATCTGGGATCCTCTAAAGAGGCCCTCCATCATGCAGCATGATTCTGGCACAAAAAGAAGTTCTACAAATAGTTGTTGCATTGATGACTAAATTGGGTAAAAATACATCTAAGTGAGTGGAGATACTTTATGGCAACCAGGTATAGGGAAAATGGAACAAAGGCAGGAGGGGTTGGGGTTGTATCTGAAAATCATAATGGAAGGGGTCCAGTGCAGCAGCAAAATAGTTATACTAGTGGGTTGAGAACCACTAGTATAACTATACTAGTTATACTATACTATACTAGTTATACTAGTATATACTAGTGTATATACATATATATGTACACTAGTATATAGTTATATATACACATACATGTATAGTTATGTATATGTATGTACATATATAAGTAGTATAGTTATACTAGTGTGTATACATATGTATATACACTAGTATAACTATTATTTAAGCCAGTTATACTAGTGGTTCTCAACTAGTTGCCCTTAGAATCACCTGAGGAGATTGAAAAATAATAGCCAGAATACTTGAACCCCATCCCAAGAAATCTGTAGTCAGCTGGTCTGCTGTGGGGCCCAAGTTCAGGACTCTGGAGGAGGTAAAAGCACAGTTCAAATCAGCGCTTATGATTCACTTTTCAAGCAGAGTTTTAATAAGCAGTTGCTACGGTATTTAGTGTGATATGAGTATGTTTCTGCTTGTCTCTGCTCACTATCGCCTGAATCGTCTTCCCAAAGCCCTGTCTTCCACAACCTCATAGGTTCCTCATTAGTTGCAGGTTAAACATCCTGGAACAGGGTGGGTGGGTGTGGTGGCTCACCCTGTAATCTCAGTACTTTGGGAGGCTGAGGTGGGAGGATCGCTTGAGCCCAGGAGTTTGAGCCATGATTGTACCACTGCACTCCATCACCTGACATACAGAGACCCTGTCTCAAAAAAAAAAAAAAAAAAAAAGAAAAAAAAAATCCTGGAACAAATCAATGGCTTTCTTATGCCTTCCTTATTTGTGATTCATCAACAGCAATGTCATCCTTCACACTCTGACGTGTCTCAGGAAAATTTCTGAACTACAAAAATGAAGATTGAAAAGAAAAAACAAAACTTTTCAGGAAAGTGAGTTATGATCACTTGTCATAGTTTTCTTTCAAACTTGATTCAAAGGAAGAGTCCAGAAACAGACCAAATGAAAGGATTTCTCTCTTGGTAGACACGTGTGTAGGGGTAAAGAGAGATTTTTGGAAAAGAAGATCTGGTTCAAGACGTTAAATTCTTGGCTGACAGTCAATTGGGCGGGTAGAATGCTAACTTCTCAAAGGGAGGCTCTCTAAGCTCATCAAAGTCTATTTTAAAATTGCTTAAGCATTTTATCAGAAATTTTAGTTCGTTTCCAGAAGGAAATTGAGAGACATACATCATGAGAAAAGTTTTCCCCAGACCAGGTCCGAGACAAGTTTTCCTCTAGAGCAAGTATCTTGCAACTCTCAGACAAGAGGGCATTCCCCTTTTAAAGCAAAGAAAATCATTTTGGCACTATCCTCTACTCAACCCTAACACCCATGAGCCATGTTTCCAGACTTTGTAGGAAAAAAAGTTGTCTGATCCAAGATTTCTATACCTGACAATAATTTTTTTCATACGTGAGGGCAACCTAAAAATATTTTTGTTATGCAGGGATTCTAAATGTATTCCGAAAAACTCACTCAAGGAAGTACTCTAACAAAACAAAAATTAAATTGAAACAAAAACTTCTAGAAAGAGGGAAGCAACCTGTATAATACTTATGATGAATAATCAAGTAAAATTTAGAGTTAAATAGGTGATGAAATGTTATTGTAAGATATAAAATAAGACCCCTTAAAATAGAAGCTGTTGTAAATAACAGTAAAAAACAGCACCATCAGGCCGTGCGCGGTGGCTCACGCCTGTAATCCCAGCACTTTGGGAGGCCGAGGCGGGTGGATCACGAGGTCAAGA